>NC_056731.1:566236546-566509046 GCF_019279795.1 Protopterus annectens
TGGAGTCAAGGACAATTAAATATTTTGTGGATATGACTAAGAAATATGTCACTACAATGAAGTTAATAGTAAAGCTTTAAAGAATTTTTCACATTGGAGGAAGTGAGGTTAATATTGCAAATATATGCTGTTTAAAGTATGTGTTAGTAATGGTTCATTTAAGCATTATGGAGGAACATGGAGCTGTAGATATTGCTTGGATTCATTCATTCAGTGATTTATTTATTCTACTCCTATTGGGCTAAGCCCATTTTCTGAGGCGGCCCAGGGAGAAAAAATTCAAAAAAGATGGAAAAACATTGCTATAATGATAGAGTACCATAAACAAGAATTCATATAACTGCAGAGCTCCATCACATTTTGGATATGATGTGTTATTTTTACAGTTTGTTATTAATTTATTTCCATTTGTTGACCAGGTAACCAAGCTGGCCCTTTTCAGTCATAACCCAGGTCCATACAGGCAAGAATAAAGAGCTTTTATGTCGAGAGTAACTGCTTTACAGTTGCTTATATTACAGAATATGAATGGATACTATCTTGCAATTTGTTTTACACTTGCATAAAATATACAATATGACCTAATACAATTACAAAATATAGCTAAGGCCAATCATTTAGGTAAAACAGTATAATCAAAAGCTTAGGCAGAAACATGATCAACAAAGATTATTTCTAATTAGATAACTAATCTTGTGTAGATAATTTAATTCTTATTGACAGACAGTTATTTAGACTAAAATAATTTAACTAACTGATTATGACACTTTCAACTTGTAACAATTGATTACATCACTAAATACTAGAATTTACTTTTCAGTATACAGTACACTATATACAATGTATAATTTCAGCTCTGGGGATGTATCAGCTTAAAGCATTGTATATTTCTGGTTATGGGTACTCATCAGTTTAAAGCATTACTAACATCTCAGAAAGCAGCTTGGGTTGAGGTTTCAAGAAGTAGGTAACCACATTACCCATTATAACTGAAGCACTTACACACTTTTTTATTTTGGATATAATCTGCTAGGAATGATATGAATCCTTTCACAGTATATAATACCAAGCAATCACAACAATTCTGTTTTCCAGTAATAGGAATGCATACATATTTTCTAATGCTAGTCCTGCTGGTGGTTCAGCTAATATGCCATAAGCTAATTCTCTTGGTAGGGTTACCCAGATGTTTCCAGATGGTGGTTAGGATATGACAGTGCATGAAGTTCCTAGCAGGATTAACCACGAGTATGACACCAATAAAAATGTTGATGTTAATTCTTTATTTAATGTGAAATTGGATGACTGGTTTCAAAACACACTTATTTTCTTGAACAAAAGACAAGTTTCAGATTAAGTGAATTTTTAAAAGAACAATTGAAGGAGTCGGAAAGTAAAATGTTTAAGTTTAGGTGACTTCAATTAGACAATGCATTTTTTTAGGATGATTGTTAAAAAAAAGAGAGAGAGAGATTATGGAAATTCCTGAAAAAGCTGAATGTTGAATTTGTCATGCATACTGAACTATCTGAACTTCCTGATAGTACAGGTTTCAAATTAATGACTACTATTATGAGGGAGACTTATAGGAAGATTGATAAACATTCTGATGAAATCAAATCATTACAGCAAAGTATTACAGAAGATTTTTTCATCATGGGGCATTTATAAAGGAATGTTCAAAAATGCAGGTAAACGTGTTTGAAAAATATGTATTAACATATGTGTGCAATGCTTATTTTAATAAGGGAAGATTAACACGTTTTTATTCTATATGCAGCATTAATTTTATTTGAAACTGAAAATATGCTTTTCTGAAATTGTGCTTTCTGACACTGCAAGATGCACTCTGACCTAGTTTGCTAGCACAGCAAAATACATGTTTATGCCTTGGAAATGTACTGGAAAGCAGGTGATTTTCTGCCAGGTCAGGAAATTAAAAGGAGAATAATAATAATTTCTGTCGATTCATTCATTATGGACAATAAGCTCTGTTCATGTTGATGAAAAAGTGCACAAGCTGCAAGATAGTTAGATACTATGAACAATGAACTGCTTCAGAAATCTGTACTTGCATTTTGCTTGAATTAGCCATAGTACCTAGACTTGTAATATCACATAGCAAGAAAGTTATAATTGACCGGTGGTCGTCAAGGCCATCCTGTTTACTAAAAAAATCTTTTTTAAACTTTGAAGAGTCAGCTAGAAATGTGAGAAACATCTGTAAAGTAACAGAATTGTGAACTGGTGATCTACTATGTCAGTCGTAGTGGGCAATGCCTTGAAAGAAAGGTATAATAATTGTGACACTTCCTGATTTTAGTCAGACAAACTCTGTAACATTTTTGTCTCCTTGCGCAAGAATAAAGACACCTGAACTGAACCTTAAGCTTTTGGTCTTTTGAAGTATTTTTCTCTAACATTTTTTGATCCTTCGGACTGGAATCCCTCGTTTAGCCTGGGATCAGATGAGCCAGGTGGCATGAAACTGCACAGGGAAGATACCACATCGGATCTTCTTCATTGAAAGACCTCCGACTGAATTGTGGTGCAAAAGAGGCCAGCCACTTTTCTGATCTGCGACTGAAGGCGGGTTCCATTTGAACAATGAGTGACCAATCGCTGAGGCTCAGGTAAGGTGAATCTACGTTTTTCTGTTTTAGATCAGGGACTTGATTGTATTTGTTCTGTGAGAATTTTTTAAATTCAGGGACAGAAATATTGCTATCTTGTCATAGATTAGGGAAACAGAATAAGTAGGCAGGTAGTCTGAAGGGACTGTAAACACTTGGTGGTACCACAATAAAAAAAACAAAAGGGTTACGTAACATTTAAAAGGTTAGAACAAAATGGGTAATACGTGCACAAAAATGAAAAGACCCCAAAACCCACCGTTAACCGAAGACGCAAAATATATGCAATCACAGCGTGCCAACAACGTTAAATATTATACTAAATGGGTTAATAAATATGAATTTTATGGTAAACTAGAAAGATCCTCGCTTATCAAACTTATTAGACAGCTAAAAACAGATTCTAAAGGTCGGGTTAAAAAACAGGGTAAATTAGGAGTTCCTCAGGCACACAGGTGGATTGAGGAAGCAAACCGAAGAGAACAAAAGAATAAAAATTCAAAAGCAATGTTTCTAGACAAAGAGGATAATAACTTAGTTATAGCATCGGCCCCTCCGCCCACTCTGGTTCCGGTTCCCTTACCAGCTCCCTTACCGGAATATGAAGCAAAAGAACAAACTGACCCACCTCCTTGATATCCAGTTGTTCCTATAAAACCATTATCGTTTGTTAGAGATCCTATTGAGACTAGGTCTCGAACACGTAATTTAAAATGGGATATTGAATTATATCAAATGAATGGAAATTCACGGGCTATGAGTGAAGAAGATATATGCCCACTCATAGAAGTACCAAATCCTCAGGCAGGACAAGATGGGCAGAATCCAACTCTCTTAGTATACAGACCGTGGACACAGGAAGACATCCGGAAAGCCACAGAGGGAATTCCCCATCTAAAACTTAATTTTAGAAAGTTCTTAGAAGACTTACAGGGCATGAGATTAAGTTATCACTTAAACGGAGAGGAAGTAGAAAAAGTAGTCAGACAAATAGTAGGTCCAGATTGGCACATGATCAGTGGCAACTGGAATCCCCATGATGCTGCACTTAGGCCCCTCCCACATAGCAGTGCAGAACTAGACAATAGAGTGAAAGGTCTGACAGACCAAATTTCTGAGAAATGGAAGCCTAGGGCAGACTGGACTTGCATTAATCAATGCATCTAACAAAAAAAGTGAAACTGTTGATAGATATTTTTCCAGATTATTGGAATGTTTTAACAATCACTGTGGAATGCAAGTGCCTGAAGATCAGACACAAGATTCCCCATATGAGCAGCAGTTAAAGAACGCATTTTTGAAAGGCAGTATTGCACCCATAAGTAGTTTTATTACTAAACACATGGTAGACCATCATACAAGCAGATTACAATCACTGCTTGAATATGCTAGACATGCCGAAAGGCATTTTAACAATAAAAAGAAAAAGAAAGCCCAAGTATTTGCTGTGGAAGATGAAGAAGTTTATTTAGTACAGTCCAGACAAAAGGGCAAAAAGAATGCCCAGGGAAACAAACAATCTGATCAGCGATCAGAGGACTTTGAAGGGAGAAAGAAAAGAGGTGAGTGCTTCAAATGCGGGAAAAAAGGACACATGGCAAGGGATTGCAGGAAAAATAAGAAGGCAGCAGTGGAAGACAAAAACGATGAGGGTGAGGACTGACTATATGAAAGTCAGGAATCACTAGATAGGAATAATAGAGAAAAGACAAACGAGAATGTGATAGAAGGAGCAGAGAATGTGATAATAGAGGAAGTGCAGGAAGCTACCGATAATGAAGAAAACGAAATATTAGACCTAGCCTTACTGAGCTTAGAGCTCTATCTAGCTGACACAAAACCAGAAGTGACACTCCTGGTAGAAGGGAGGAAAGTCAAATTTTTGTGCAATTCAGGGGCATCACGAACCCTGGTACACCCCTCCAAACTACCAGAAAATTCAGAATCACATGACTTTATACTAGTAAAAGCAGCTAATGGACAGCTGTATCGGGAGCCTCTCTCCCATAACATTACAATAACAGATCCTGTTTCAGGATTAACCCAGAAAAGCAAAATTGTTGTTTCTGCAAAATGCCTAGTGAACCTTTTGGGCAGAGATCTTATGCAACTATTAGGCATAGCAGTAGTTCCAACCATGCAGGGTATGGAAGCACAGCAACAGACTAATACTTTTGCAGTGCAAATGGAAGGTGAGACATTTTACTGGTACAGCCAGGACTTAGTTACGACTGGCCCTGGAGCAGTAACTGAAGAGTTAATGAATGTAGCTATCAGTAAGTTCCCCTCCCTTTGCATTGACATACAACACCTGTTGCACTGTACTCTGTATTATTGTAATACACCAGGACCTGACAAAGAATATGAACAAGAATTGTTTGAAAATCATGCAAACAGATTAGTACTGTGTAATTTGTACTGGGACATGAAAGGGAACAGTGTAGTTAGCTGTTCATTACCCCAGGAGTTTTTTTCACTTTACAAATCAAATCTAATACCGCATGTTTGTTTAACTAAAGAGAAAGATTTAAAATGGATAGACCTAGTAGAGAAAATCACAAAATGGGAAAAACAGATAGAATCAGAACTGTCAGAACAGGGAATACAAAGACAAAAACTGAACTGGATAACACAAACACATCCAGCTGTACACTTGCAGTCCAGCAAAGACAGCTGAGAAGCCCTCTTATTAGAAGAGGAAGAAAAAGCTTTGTTAGACATACCAGGAACTCTCTGGTCAACAGGAAAGTCAGATGTAGGACTTATCCGCACAGCAGGACCAGTTACTATCATGCCAAAGTCGGCATTTAGACCACAAAAGAGACAGTACCCCTTGAGAAAAGATGCAGAGGCAGGTATTAAACCTATCATAGCAGCTTTGCTTAAGAAGGGAATACTGGTGGAATCTCCCGATTCGCCATGTAACACACCCTTATTCCCAGTTAGAAAAGAAAATGGAGAATGGCGTATGGTCCAAGATTTACAAGCTGTAAATGACACAGTAATACCAAGAGCACCTAGGGTGCCAGATCCACATACCTTGTTGAATGATTTAAAACCTCAACAGAAGTACTTTTCTGTGGTAGATATCAGCAATGCGTTATTTTCAATATCAATACACCCTGACAGCCAGTATTGGTTTGCATTTACATTTCAGGAGAAGCGGTATACATATACGCAACTACCACAGGGTTATAGTGAAAGTCCAACAATATTCTCACAAGAGATGGCAAGTAATTTAGCGGGATTTATCCCACCGAAAGGTAGTCAAATTTTACTTTATGTTGATGACATCCTGCTGGCTGCCCCTACCCAGCAAGATTGTAAGGAAGATACTATAGCATTATTCAAATTCCTAGCAGTTGGAGGACACAAAGTAAGCAAAAATAAATTGCAGCTTTGGAGAAATCAAGTGAAATACCTTGGATATGTAATATCCAAAGATGACAGAACATTAGATGAGGACAGAAAAGTAGCGATCTTACAAGCACCAAAACCCACAACCAAGAAGGAAATGATGTCCTTCCTGGGTACGACTAATTTTTGTCGGAGCTGGATCCCAAACTATGCTTTGGAATCTGCACCTTTCACCGACCTAATTTTTAAGAAGTCTATGGCAGCACAAGATTTAATACAGTGGACACCAGAAGCAGAAATAACTTTCTGCAAGCTGAAACAATTGATAGCATCATCATTAGTTTTAGGATTACCAAATTATCACAAACGTTTTTTCCAAACTGTAGATTGCAAGCAAGGTTATATGACATCGGTATTGACTCAACAGCATGGGGACAAACAACGCCACATTGCTTATTATTCATCACAACTGGACCCAGTGGTGCGGTGTCTACCCCACTGTGTACAAGCAGTAGTTGCAGCTGCAATGGCAGTGCAGGCTTCAGCCTCAGTAGTGTTATTCCACCCTCTCACATTGAGAGTGCCTCATGCAGTCGCAATCCTTTTACTGCAAGAAAAAGTAGCATATCTTTCCCCTGCTAGGCATCTTTCTTGTATGGCTATATTGCTGAGCCAACCTCACATGACAATTGAACGATGTACTACTTTGAATCCGTCTAAGTTGCTCCCACCTCCTGTGGATGGCACACCCCATAACTGCCTGCAGGTAATTGAGCAAAAGACACTGCCTAGAAAAGACCTCACGGATGTTCCCTTGGATGATGCCGAGGTGACATATTACGTGGATGGCTCATGCAAAAGGAGTCCTACAGGACAGAACCTAACAGGTTATGCAGTAGTTTCTGATACTGAGATTGTAGAAGTGAAACCTCTACCACATAACTTATCTGCACAAGCAGCAGAGTTGATTGCCTTGACATGGGCATGTACCTTAGCAAAGGGTAAAAGCGTAAACATTTTTACAGACAGCCAGTATGCTTTTTCTACTGTACATGTTTTTGCACAACAGTGGAAGAATCAAGGAATGGTGACATCTACTGGCAAACCGATTAACCATGCACAGTTTATTTTAGATTTGTTAGATTCTATTCAGTTGCCTCAGAAAGTAGATATTTGTAAATGCATAGCTCATACAAAACAACAAGATAGGATTTCAAAAGGTAATGTGAGAGCTGACACAGCTGCAAAGCAAGCAGCCTCAGAAGCATTTCTTTTGAGTGAGTAATTACAACCTTCTAAGATTTTAGACTTGGAAATGTTGAAAACAATGCAGACACTTAATACACAGGCTGAAAAACAAAAATGGAAAAGACTAGGAGCAATTTTCAAGGAAGGGCTGTACATCTCCAAAGGGGGAAAACCGATATTACCATCTAATTTATTTAGATATGCAGCTTTGTTGAGCCATGGGCAGAGCCATGTCTCAACAGGGGGGATGGTACAGTTAGTTCGCTACGTATGGGTTTTCAAACTACACTAAAAAATTTTGCCTGTCATGTCACACTTGTAATAAACATCATGCACAAGGGGCATTAAAGCCCAAGCAAGGGAGTTTCCCTACACCACCGTATCCATTTCATACTATCTGTATGGATTTCATACAATTGAGCAAATGTGAAAACAAAAAGTACTGCCTTGTCATTGTGGATATGTTCTCCAAATGGGTGGAGGCCTTTCCGACTAGTAAACCAGATGCAGCCACTGTTGCAAAGACCCTAGTTAAAGAGATTATTCCTAGATTTGGCATACTGGAAAGGATCTACAGTGACAATGGTACACATTTCGTTAACCAAACTATACAACAGCTAAGTCAGTATTTTGGGATTTCTTTAAAACATCACTGTGCATATCACCCTCAATCTGCAGGGTTAGTAGAAAGGCACAATGGAGTTTTAAAGAATAAGCTTAAGAAACTTATAGTAGAAATACAAAAGAACTGGGTGTACTGTTTGCCCGTAGCACTGTTGAGCATGAAAACTGTTCCAAATGCAAAAGGATTGACACCTTTCGAAAAGATTTTCAGAAGAGCTTATTATATACCTCAGTGGAAACCTCTCATGCCTGCAGACCAGGAAGCAGATTGGACACTTGCAGATTACATGAGGAATATGCTAAATAACAAACATCTTTTACAATTTAATTCTGTTGCAGATAAAGACCAAACAAACCCATTTGAAGTAGCAGTAGCCTCAGGCACTTGGGTCTGGGTGAAGACAATCAAAAAGAAGAATTGGACGACACCAAAGTGGGAAGGTCCGTATCAAGTACTGCTCAGCATGCCCACAGCAGTCAAGATTGCAGAACGTTCATCTTGGATTCATTTGACAAACTGTAAACTAGTCAAAAACTTTGAACTTGATAAAACTCTTGCTAACACATAGCAGCAGTAAAATGATGACAAGACCTAGAGACAATAGAAATACTGAACGATTTCAGCAGTATATTCAGCAGTGTTGCATAATCATCTTAATAACTGCATTAGTGACAATGCTCTTTTTATTGTGGCTTTTGCTGTGGCCTTTCTTTTCTTCAGCCACACTAGCTAGACTGAACAAACGTGATACAACACTCATAGACTGGCATCCGAACTTTAACACTTACCAAGCAATCAAATATGTGTATGCTGAGACTTTTAATATTTCGAATTGTTGGATTTGCACAGCTATACCAACAGCATACGGGGGATTATTGATGGTTGCTGTCCCCCTAGGGGTCAATGAGACCTGGGAAAACTTGATTTTTGAGACTACACCTGTGAAATCTAGAGACAAAATTGCATTATTTCTACCTGTTACACAAACAGGAATTGTATGCTTTTTCAAGAATGACACGATTCAAGTAGGTTGGAGTACATGTAATGTGACTGTTTCTTATAAATGTTATATTAAACCTAAAAATGCCAAAAATACAGAGACAATTTGTGATGCAGATTATGACTCATACTTTGAGTCCTTGCATAAAACTGTCAGTGATATTTATTTTATTTTATTTTAATTTACATTTGTTTACCGGGCTAGTCCAACTGGATACATGTCCATTTTCAGTGGAGGCCCGGGGAGAAAAGCTCCTCTACATTCTACTAAAACAAGTTGAAAAGAACACCAAATGCAGAAATACAAAATTATACAATACTTTCGAAACATACAATAAACCTGCTGCAAGTTATAATTGCATTAGAGCTCAATATGAGGCTTAGCAGGGAACACTTATTCAAATAAACAGCTAGGATACTCTATTTCAGCATTAAAAGGAGTTTAAAAAATATAGATATATTTCTATTTAAAGAAAGAGTCACAGGGACACTTATGAAGAGGAAAATGTAGTGAGCAGGAATTGAGAGAAAGAAGTAAGGGGAAGAAAGAAGTAGATGGCAAGAAGGAAAAAAGATTAATCAGGGTTGTTACAAGAGCATAGCCAGTGATTGGAAAGGAAAAGTTTTAGTTTAGCTTTAAATAGTGGGAGTGAAGTTATGGTAGTGAGGTCTTGAGGTAGTTGGTTCCATATTTTGCCAACTGAGTTGGAGAGTATGGAGTCACCTGCTGAGTTATTTGATAGGGAAGTTTGAATAAGTATCTTGTTAGAAGAGCGTAGGTTCTTCAGATTTCTATAGGGTTGTAGGTGGGAGGCGAGCATAGGAGTGTTGTCCGGGTGATAAAGGGCTTTATGGGCAATAGCAAGTTGGTAAGATTGTATTTGGTAGGGTAATTCTAGCCAGCCTAGTTTTTTGAGATTAAGACAATGATGAGTCCTATAAGGAGAATCTGTAGCAAATCTAGCAATGTTGTTGTATGATGAAGCTAGTTTGTTGAGGTTATACTTAGAAAGGTTAGTGTAAATGGGAGAAGCATATAGTAGGGTAGAGATTAAGTGGGTTCTAGCTATGGTAGTTTTAGCTTTGGGAGTTAGGAAAGTTTTGATTCTATAGAGAGAACCAAGATTTTTGTTGGTAGCTTTTATTGTAGAGTTGATATGAGTGTCAAATTTTAGTTGATTGTCAATAGTAATACCCAAGAGTTTAGTGGTTTGGTCTGGGGAAATGAGGGTACCATCATTGGATGTAAGTGTGAAGGTAATAGAAGGGGACATATGAGTGGGTGCAAAGAGCAGGAGTTTGGTTTTCTTGGGGTTGAGGAGGAGACAATGATTAGAGAACCATTGCTCTATAGTTGTGAAGGTATTTTGTGTGAGAGTGTGCAGCTCTGTCTGTGTTGGGGCTGAGCAGATTATGGTTGTGTCATCTGCATATTGAATGCAAGTTGATTGAGGAGTGGCTAGATGAAGGTCATTTATAAAAATGGAGAATAGTAGAGGACCTAAGATAGAGCCCTGAGGGACCCCTATAGAAGTTGGGAGGAGATCAGAGAGATGGTTATCCCGGAGTACTGCCTGTTTACGGTTATCCAGATAGGATACAAACCAGCTTAAGGCAAGACTGTCTAGAGAGAGGGATTTTAAACGATGGAGGAGAAGTTCATGATTGACCATATCAAAGGCTTTTGATAGGTCTACGAAGAATGCTGAGGAAGAGGTGTTATTGTTTTGGTTTTTGTTAATAGAGTCAATAAAGGATAGTAGGGCCGTGGTAGTACTATGGAATGGTCGAAACCCATGTTGACAGTTAGCTAGGAGATTGTGGCTTAGTAGGTGATTAAGTAATTGTTTGTGGATACATTTCTCCATTA
Source organism: Protopterus annectens (assembly GCF_019279795.1). NCBI lineage: Eukaryota > Metazoa > Chordata > Ceratodontiformes > Protopteridae > Protopterus > Protopterus annectens. The sequence continues at coordinate 566,247,279 of NC_056731.1, forward strand.
TTTTTGCGAGAGGAGATAGTAGCGCTATGGGGCAGAAGTTGGAATACTCAGTAGAGTCACCTCCTTTGAATAGAGGGATAATATGAGAGATTTTCCACAGTGATGGAATAGTACTTTCTTTTACGGTTCTGTTGATCAGTATGGAGATGGGGTAGGCTACAGCTTTAGCACCTACTTGGAGGTATTCTGCTGGTAATTTGTCAGCTGAGGGGGTTGAGGGCTTTAGTTTTGAAGCAAGGACAATATATAAGAGGTTGGTATAGGTTTTAGTTGAAATGGAGGGGGAGGGGAGTTTAGGGTTTGTAGTTTGGAGGTATCAGGGCATTGTTGTTTGGCTAGCTTTAATATGGCTGAAGTAAAGAAGGTATTAAACGCATTAGCTGTTTGTAGTGGGTATTCAGGGTTAGAGCCTAGTGGATTTGGTGTGACAACTTTGCCTGGGGATAACAGCATGTTAATAGAGGACCAAAATTTATGTGGTTGGTTAAGGGATGAATGTTGAAGCTGTGTATAAAAGTTTTTTTTATCTTGTAGAATAGCTTTTTTAGTCACATTTCTTCGTTGTCTAAAAGTGAGGTGATCAGTTATGTTTTTTGTTGTTCGCCATTTAGCCCAAGCTTTGTTCCTGCTAAGGATTAGTTTTTTAGTTTCTTTTGAGAGCCATTGCGCTGTTTTGGGTTTCATACGTATAGAACGCATTGGGGCATGATGTTCTAGGATGTCTAGAAAAGTATTATTAAAGTAAGTAACAGCTTCATCTATAGGGAGAGATTTCAGGGGTGACCAATTAACTTGCATAAGTTCATTATGAAACAGATTGGGGTCAAAGGATTTTTTGCTGCGACCTGTTCTAACTTGGATGGGGATAGCAACATTTGTTTTATGCCTGATAATATATGTTAAGGAGTGGTCACTGAGGTCATCTGGGAGAGTTCCTGTTGTATATTTTTGTTGTGGACTATTTGTTAATATCCAGTCAAGTATGGTTTCTTTATTATTAAGTTTGTTTATTCTTGTTGGGGAGTTAATGATTTGAGAGAAGCCATGTAGGTTAATGAGGGTGGTTGGGTTAGTATGTTTACATAAGTTCCAGTCAATATTAAAGTCTCCTAAAAGTATTGTTTCTTGTAGGAGGTTTAGTGAAAGCCAATTTAACAGGTTTTCTAATATGACAGAATTGTTACCTGGGGGAAGATAAGTACAGATAATATTAATTGTTTTGTGAGGGTTGAGGTGAAGTTTTGAAATAATTATTTCAGCATTTATGTCATATGGAAGATTAAGATTTGCTTTACTTATTTGTAGTCTGGTTTTGTAGAGGACTGCGACCCCACCACCTTTTTTGTTTAAGCGGTCTTGTCTAAGGATGTTGTAGCCTGGGGGAGTAATTTCATTATTCTTTATTGTAGGTTTGAGCCAGGTTTCAGTTAGACAGAGAATGTCAAACTGTTGAACATCTAGAAGAGCATGAATTAGTGGTATTTTGTTGCAAATGCTACGTATATTTAATTGAGCAATGGATAGTGATTTGGGGGGTTTGGTTAATGTTGCAGAGTTTGTTCTGAATATGTGGCTATTAGTAGATTGTGGGGATGGGTTGGGGCCAGGATTAGGGTGGATGTCTCCATCAATTAATGAGGACATTAGTATATGGATGTAAAGTTGAGGAGGTTTACAGTGGTAGTAAACATATTTTTTAAGGCTGTGAATAAGGTATTTAAAGTGAGAGAGATGGTGATATTTTGGATGAAGGTAGGAGGTCTTGTAAGTGGCATTAAGATTGCTTATGGATAGAGGTAGAGGAATTGCCAGGGTTTGTTTGAATGGAATTGTAAGTGTAAAGGGTAGGGGAAGTTCATAGGAGGTTAAAAGATAGGCAGAGGTGAGAGTAGTTAAGAGTGTTAGTAGTAGCAAAGATCTGTATTTATTAGACATGATAGGAGATGGAGTAGTAGAGTTGGATTACTTAGATAGAGGCAAAATGTCAGAGAGTAGGTTAGATAGGTGGGAAAGGGAGGAGGCAGTTCTAAAAGGGGGTGGAGCTAAGTGTAAGATATGATTGGTGGTTAGAAGAGAGGGGTGTGTCTATGAGGGTATAAATGTACAGGTGCTAGGGGCGGGTGGAATTTGGGGGCAGGGAGGGGAGCGGAGTGAGCCCACAGGGCGAACGGAGCGGGAAGACACAAACGAGTAGTGAGGCCCAGAAAAAACAATCTGTGAGCTGTGGAACAGCAGGTAGGTTTGCAACAGATATAAAGGTATATTCAGTGTGACGAACTATAATCTATGTAGAAGTACAGGTTTGTAGCAGTAAACTATAATAGAAGGGTGGTTAGGCAGGGTCAAGAGTGTAGAAAATGGGAAGCAGTGAGAGAGAGGATACAGGAGCAGGAACAAAGGAATTGGGGGTTAAGCGGTAAGCCAAAAGGGAGCAAACCAGGTAATAGTAGGAAGTCACCTGGTGGCCAAAAGGAATAAGTATCAGAGTTATGCAGGTAGGAAAGAGGTGAGAGAGGTAAGGAGTTAGGAAAAAGTAGATATAAATCACAGTAGTAGCTTTGGGGAGAAAATAAAATGGGAGACTAGATTAGAATGAGAAGAAGACAGGGGCTATTGGCTGCTGGCAGTCCTGGGCAAGTAGCTAGACTAGGATACACAGGTCAGAGTTTATGGATGACACACATAAGAATAACATACTTTCACAGTCTATTTTGGAAGATGTCTTTAAGATGAGGGATGGGGTTTAGTAGGCAGAGTTCAGGTCTTCCCGGAGGGCAGAGTCCAATAGTGCCGGTGAGTACAGGGTCCACCTAGCAAACTATTAAAATAAAGACAGAGAGAGAGGAAGATAGTAAGTCAAAACAGTGTAAATCAGAGAGCAATTGTCAAAAGATAGCAATATTCTGCTTAAACAGGTATCTAATAAACAGTTTCACTCTCAATGTAAACTGATAACTAAAAGCAGTTTCTGAGTATTCATAGTTAAAGCATAAGAACAACAGTATAAGTAAGCATAATTTCATATGTTACTACAGTTGAGTCAGGTTCTTAGCATAGCTTCAAATGTTACTACAGTTGAGTCAGGTTCTTAGGATATAACAGTCAGCAAGATTCAGTACGCTACAGTTGAACGAAGGACTGTAACGTTAGCCTGAGGGGATAGACACTTAGAGAGGCATTAAGTATGGGGAGAGCTCCTTAGTGGAAAGACAAATAAACATATATATTCCCAATAAGTTAAAGCAGATGCTTATAATTCCTACCCATTACAATTGCGAATTGGTGAACAAATTAATATAATGGCTAGAACTACTAGTAAGTCGTTTTAAGCCATACATTTGTTCTGATTTAAAATAATAGTGTTTTACTACTTCGCACTACACATAGGCCACCTACAAGTCAGTGCTGATGCAGAACAAGCGACTTATTGGTGTTCAGTAATCTTGTGGAGTAATGTATATATACGTAGTAAATATGCTGTAGTATAGACTAAGTTAGCTTGAGGTGTTCAGAAGATAGAACAACTATATTTAACTGTATGTAGAGGTGTTTCGCTTAGTTGGCACCACGAGAATAGAAGCACTGGATAGCTTAGCTATCAGACACTAATGATTAACCCTAATATAACAAAAGGTATCATTAAAAATTCGACTAGAGTCATGTGAGGACTAAAAAGGTGCCAAATTATATGTAGTGCGTTTTAGTCGCGTTGTAAGATATAGTTATTAAAAACGCTACTGAGAGCGAAACGCTTGCAGAGAGGTGGAATTAGCTGCAGTAAGAGGTAGTGCCTACGATGAGCCACTAAAAACGCTACTGCAAGCAAAACGCTTGCGGAGAGGTGGAATTAACTGCAATAAGAGATAGTGCCTACAATGACCCACGGCTAAATCCTGTTAAGGCACTGGTAAATATCCAGTATTCTAGTGATAACAGATATCAGCATTCCCTAGACAATATAATATATGCCTTAACATAAGAGACTCTAGGCTTTCTATATAGTTTCAACAGGCCACTGAAAAGCGCAGCATATCTCCCTGAAGTACTGGTTAGAAATCACGATATAATGCCATTAGTTTATGATTAACCCAAGAGACGCTAGGCTTTCGTTGTAGTTCCAACAGACCACTGAAAAGCGCAGCATATCTCCCTGCAGTACTGGTTAGAAATCACAATATAATGCCATTAGTTTATGATCAGCTAAGGATAAGTAGCGTAAGGTAACAGAATTGTAAGACAACACAGCATAAAAATGTCAGTAGTACATTAACAACCTAACATTGTTTCTCAAAGAGGTGAAGCACAAAATACACAGAGAAGTAAGGACTTAAATATAACCAGATACAAGCTTTCAAAAGCGGCGTTAAATAAAACAATCCAGTTGAACTAATCCGTAGTTCATGTTCATATACTTGTAGTAGATACACAGGGTAAAAACCACAATTGAGATGAACAATAAATATATAACCTAAAACATTAAACCAGCAATCTGAAGTAGAGCATACTCTGAGTTTCCGTACAGTACCTGGGTCGGGACGCACAGCAGCCAAGCTGTTAGCTAGAAAGGAAAGATGGCGTCCAGGGGTGTAGGGATATATTTATAAGGTATCTTACATAGCGTGGGGGAGGGTATAGGGGGATGAACACAGAATACAGGTCATGGGTGGGAAAATATGCTAGAGGGAGAGTAGTTGGGAGCTGAAAGGGGGTGGGCTGATGAAGTGGGTGGAGTATAGGAAAGGTATGAGTAGAGAAGATATGTGTAGGGGTAAGGAGGAGGGAAACGGGGTAAGGAGCTTTATGGGAGGGAATAAGAAGAAGGTAGCTAGGTAAGCTAAGAAAAATTCAAGAGGTTAATATTATATAGGAGAGGGTAACAAAGTAGAAACAGGACACAAACGAGTAGTGAGGTCCAGAAAAAACAATCTGTGAGCTGTGGAACAGCAGGTAGGTTTGCAACAGATATAAAGGTATATTCAGTGTGACGAACTATAATCTATGTAGAAGTACAGGTTTGTAGCAGTAAACTATAATAGAAGGGTGGTTAGGCAGGGTCAAGAGTGCAGAAAATGGGAAGCAGTGAGAGAGAGGATACAGGAGCAGGAACAAAGGAATTGGGGGTTAAGCGGTAAGCCAAAAGGGAGCAAACCAGGTAATAGTAGGAAGTCACCTGGTGGCCAAAAGGAATACGTATCAGAGTTATGCAGGTAGGAAAGAGGTGAGAGAGGTAAGGAGTTAGGAAAAAGTAGATATAAATCACAGTAGTAGCTTTGGGGAGAAAATAAAATGGGAGACTAGATTAGAATGAGAAGAAGACAGGGGCTATTGGCTGCTGGCAGTCCTGGGCAAGTAGCTAGACTAGGATACACAGGTCAGAGTTTATGGATGACACACATAAGAATAACATACTTTCACAATCTATTTTGGAAGATGTCTTTAAGATGAGGGATGGGGTTTAGTAGGCAGAGTTCAGATCTTCCCGGAGGGCAGAGTCCAATTGTGCCGGTGAGTACGGGGTCCACCTAGCAAATTTCACAGTCTATTTTGGAAGATGTCTTTAAGATGAGGGATGGGGTTTAGTAGGCAGAGTTCAGGTCTTCCCGGAGGGCAGAGTCCAATAGTGCCGGTGAGTATGGGGTCCACCTAGCAGATTTCACAGTCTATTTTGGAAGATGTCTTTAAGATGAGGGATGGGGTTTAGTAGGCAGAGTTCAGGTCTTCCCGGAGGGCAGAGTCCAATAGTGCCGGTGAGTACGGGGTCCACCTAGCAAATTTCACAGTCTATTTTGGAAGATGTCTTTAAGATGAAGGATGGGGTTTAGTAGGCAAAGTTCAGGTCTTCCCGGAGGGCAGAGTCCAATAGTGCCGGTGAGTACGGGGTCTACCTAGCAAATTTCACAGACTATTTTGGAAGATGTCTTTAAGATGAGGGATGGAGTTTAGTAGGCAGAGTTCAGGTCTTCCCGGAGGGCAGAGTCCAATAGTGCCAGTGAGTACGGGGTCCACCTAGCAAATTTCACAGTCTATTTTGGAAGATGTCTTTAAGATGAGGGATGGGGTTTAGTAGGCAGAGTTCAGGTCTTCCCGGAGGGCAGAGTCCAATAGTGCCGGTGAGTACGGGGTCCACCTAGCAAATTTCACAGTCTATTTTGGAAGATGTCTTTAAGATGAGGGATGGGGTTTAGTAGGCAGAGTTCAGGTCTTCCCGGAGGGCAGAGTCCAATAGTGCCGGTGAGTACGGGGTCCACCTAGCAAACTGATCCACTTTAGATCTAAGTTTCCCACCATCCTGTTCTTTTAAAGCAACTGTCGATTATTGATAAAAAAATGTTTCATGTAGGGAAGGTGTATATCAATACTAAGGTAGAAAACTGTTATTTCATATGTGAGAAAAAGGCATACAAATGATTGCCTGAGAATTGGTCCGGCAGTTGTTTTTTGGGTTACCTGGTCCCGGCCATATGACACACTACAGCTTTGCCTCATGGGAGAATTTGAAATGTCAGAGATGTCACAAAGAAACCTGAAAATCCAATCAAGAAACCTGAGAATCCAGTGGGACAGATCGTAGCAGGCTGGAGGAACCATAACTCCGTGAAAGACAAAAGTAAACTAGCACACATGGACTTGAGTGATTCTATCATATCCTGGGCTGTCATAGCCCCTGCATATGGTGCAGTTAAATCAATTTGGGAACTGAGAAAGCTATCCAAACTTCTCGAGGTCATGAGCAATGCAACTTTTTCTGCTCTTGAATTAATGACTGATGAACTGAATGCAATGAGAACTGTGGTGCTTCAAATCCGCATGGCTCTTGACTTCACCCTAGCGGCGAGAGGTGGTACATGCGCTTTAATCAAAGACGAGTGTTGTTCGTTCATTCCTGACAATAAGCACAAAATTAATGATCGTTTGGAAGTGATCCAACAAGTGTCAGACATGACCAGGCCAGGCCCAAACCCACTGATGGACTTTTTCCAGAATTTGTTTGGGGGGTGGGGTTTCATCCTAATGAACATCCTGATTGCCATTTGTGTGGTATTACTATTATTAGGAGCATGCATTTGGTGTGGAATTCCCTGCATGAAAAAATTAATCAAAGATTTTATAGACATGTCAGTTTCTGAGACTTTGTATCAAAGTACTGAAATTGAAGAACTGTTGAAAAAGAAAACACTTTCATAACTTTAAACTGAATGACTCTCTTAGCTGCAAATCCTCAAAGGAAGAGGTTAGGAGAAGAAACAAACTTTTTATGCTTTTGAAACAGAATAAAATATATTAACAGGGGGGAAATGTTAGAAAAATATGTATTAACATATGTGTGCAATGCTTATTTTAATAAGGGAAGATTAACACGTTTTTATTCTATATGCAGCATTAGTTTTATTTGAAACTGAAAATATGCTTTTCTGAAATTGTGCTTTCTGACACTGCAAGATGCACTTTGACCTAGTTTGCTAGCACAGCAAAATACATGTTTATGCCTTGGAAATGTACTGGAAAGCAGGTGATTTTCTGCTAGGTCAGGAAATTAAAAGGAGAATAATAATAATTTCTGTAGATCCATTCATTATGGACAATAAGCTCTGTTCGTGTTGATGAAAAAGTGCACAAGCTGCAAGATAGTTAGATATTATGAACAATAAACTGCTTCAGAAATCTGTACTTGTATTGTGCTTAAATTAGCCATAGTACCTAGACTTGTAACATCACATAGCAAGAAAGTTATAATTGACCGGTGGTCGTCAAGGCCATCCTGTTTACTGAAAAAATGTTTTTTAAACTTTGAAGAGTCAGCTAGAAATGTGAGAAACATCTGTAAAGTAACAGAATTGTGAACTGGTGATCTGCTATGTTAGTCGTAGTGGGCAATGTCTTTAAAGAAAGGTATAATAACTGTGACACTTCCTGATTTAGTCAGACAAACTCTATAACTGCATTTTTTGTCTCCTTGCGCAAGAATAAAGATACCTGAACTGAACATTATGCTTTTAGTCTTTTGAAGTATTTTTCTCTAACAACGTAAAGAATATTATTATTAAAAAGATAAAAAATGAAGACATTTGGTGGAATATGTAGCTAAAAAGACATATCTCATGCTATATGGTGGTTTGTCTACCACTAACAGAAACACAAAATTGGCTAACAGTAGTGATTTTTCTAATAATGAGAATTTACAGTGTGTGTAACATACATTGAATACAGAGGGATCTAGTGATATTAACCCAGATTCAGATTCTGTTGTTATGAGCCCTTATAATACAATAGTCCCAGATTGTGAGAACGTTTTAGAATTTCCACCACTGAAGATAGAAGAGATTGGCCGCTTACTTAGAAATTTGGGACAAATATCAAACAGCTCCATAAATGTACTATGATAATCAAAACTACAAGGGAAAAGAAAACACATGGATGAGAAGGAGAAATGTGATGTGCAATCAGGGATGCAAATTGTCTTAAAGTGTTCAAACTAAGCTCAACTGACAGTTCTGATATATATATAATAGCATAATTGTAAAGAGTTTAAATTTGTGACTTCATCTGATATGAATTTTCTGGCAATATTCTTGAGTTTAAATTGTTCTTATGGGAGTTAAGCTTGGCATGTTTTTTTAAGTAAAAGTGCAAAGAGATTTTATTTAATAGTGTGAATTATGCAATAGAAATATTAGGGTTATGAAGTCAGATAAGGGTGGATTGGGGGGGTCATAATCACGAATGCCACACTTACTTTGATACTGTATTATTTATTTTAACAACAGTGAAATGTCCTGTGTTATCAAATGAAATTGATATACCATAGATTAAATACAGTATAGAAGATGTAATGACCTAAGGCATGATTGATTTAGAAATGAAAGTGTTCTTAAATGTTAGTTATCTAGTAATACTAGGAATTTTTTGAATTCCAAATAAAATCTATATACAACCCTCATTTTTGACCTACTGTGTCATCCATAACAGAAACTTTGGCAGGCTTTGCAAATACAAACCCAAAACATTTTTTGATAATACAAGACATATATTACATAACTCGTGCCCTTTTTAGATGTATAAAGTAAGGGAGTTACTGAAAATAGTATACTATTTACAGTGAATATAGTAAAATTATATACTTCTATTCTGCATGAAAACAGACTTAAGTTCAGAGAAGCATTAAAAGAGTATAGAACATTTTCATTGCAGGATATTAAATGAAGTTTATGTGTGGAGACCATTTAAAAAATAATAGACACATGTCGCATTTCTCCTTCTCATCCATGTGTTTTCTTTTCCCTTGTAGTTTTGATTATCATAGTACATTTATGGAGTTGTTTGATATGTGTCCCAAATTTCTACTAGACCATCTCAAAAAACTACAGCTTTACTCCATCGCATATCACCTACTCAGGGGCGATCTCTGCCTAACATACAAAGCTATGTCAAACCCAGAGCTGTTGAACATGCTCCACTTAAAGAAATCCCAATCCCTCCGAGCTACACACTCTAGGGACCTTAAACTTGTCATCACAATAAACAGAACATGCTGGAGGGATAGATTCCTGTCCCAGAGACTTCCCATACTCTGGAACAGACTACCTATCTATGTCAAACAAGAGCTCCTCATTAGTACTCTTTAAGAAAAATCTTGATGATTGGATGGGAAATGGGAAATTCACCCCTGGGATCACTTCTGTGGCTCTACTCGACAGGGGCACAGGAAAATAATTTTCTTGGGTGGCGAAAGCCAGGGTACATTTTTTGACTAGGCTTGTATTTGCCCTAGGGCCGATAGCCTAGTACCTACCTATGAACCTATGAACCTATGAATAATTTCTTATATTTTGAGGGAGAATACTTTGACCAGACATGTTGGATAGCTATGGGGGCAAAAGCTGTCCTGTGGTAATATGGTGGTGGAAGAAAACATGTATTTTTAAGACTGGATATATAGTGTGATTATTAATGTATACCTGAAATTCTTGGACTATTATGTGGAAGAGTAAGAAGACCGAGTTTAAGAACATTTAAAAAAAAAAAAACAATTATTTAAACAATTCATATAATTTCCTGAGGTTAACTTACAATTTTGAGTTTTACTACCTGGAATATTTGAATGTTAGATTTTATAAAGATTTCAAAAGTAAAGAGTTTAAATCTATGATATTTAGAAAATCTTTCATTATTACCTTTTTACATTTTGCAAGACAATGCCCATTGTGGCAGAATTTTTTTTAAAGGGCAGTTCATTAGGCTAGCAAGACCCAATGCTGCTTACAGCCTCCTGCAGGATGGTATAAACAGCTTCACAACCCCCTCCCCCTCTCTAGGAACTGGCACTAGTATCCAAATCTATACCAAATTACTATACAAACATTTATATAGATGCATGGAATCAGGAATACCTGACAGGACTAAATCATCCTCCGCAAGGAAAAGTAAACCTGTCTGGTGGGCATCTGCAATAAATAAACTCAGTGAATAACAAAGGAATAAAATTGTCCAGGACCAAGGAGGAACAGGTGCCCAATTGGAAGCAATCTCTCCTTAGCCTAAACAAGCAAATAGCACAAGTGAAATCCTCCAAAGCAAATTTTGAGTCCAAATTGGCCACATCTACTAGAGACAATTATAAGGCCTTCTTCACATATGCCCATAATTTCAAAGGTAGCACCCAGATCTGTTCAGAACTGATGGTCAAGGACACCACATATGCAAATGCCGCAGATATAGCAAACTTGCTGGGTGACAGATTCAGTGATTTTACCCCTCTGCCCCCCATCAGTAAATCAGGGCATTCCCAGTACCTGCCCCCTTCCCCTTATATCTAGGGATCAGGTCATCACTGCTCTCTCAAAGGCAAAAAATACAGCATCCATAGGACCTGATAACATCCCAGGCTGCATCCTACATGAACTCAGGCAGGAACTTGCAGCACCATTAGGCACCCTATTCAACCAAAGGCTGAGTACTGTTTTTTTCCTTGCTGAGTGGAGGTCAGCCACTGTCATCATTTTACACAAATATGGAGCTTCCACTGATCCAGGAAATTATAGACCCATCAGCCTCACTGGTCTGATCTGCAAGGCTATGGAAGAGATTATAATGGGACTCATTAACAAGAACATTGGCAACCTCCAAACACTCAATCCCACACAGTTTGGCATTGTCAAGGGGAGGTCATGTCTGTTAAATTTGGTCAACTTTTTTGAGACAGTCACCAAAGCCATGGATGAGAAGAAGACCATGCACACCACCTACCTTGACCTGGCAAAGGCCTTCAACACTATTCCCCACTCGGGCATAATAGATAAACTCTCTCAACTAGGTATCGATCAATATGTTACCAGATGGGTTGCTAACTGGCTCACTGAAAGAACCAACCATGTCAAAATAGGGGAAGCCACCTCAAGCAGTAGACCCATATCGAGTGGCCTACACAAGGGTTCGGTCTTGGGGTCTCTGTTATTTGGGATATACTTTTCTGAGGTGCAGGCCAAAACCAGTGAGCTATGGCTGACCAGATCTGCAGATGATTACAAGCTGGGAGCTGTCATCAATTCCCTTAGTGATGTGTACATCCTCCAAGAGGGTCTCACCCTAAGAAATGACTGATGCCAGAAACATGGCCTCAAGCTGAATGCAAAAAAATGCATCTTCATCCCCTTTGGGGAGAGTGATGTCCCCAAAAATTATCACATTAATAACAACATCCTAAGCACACAGTCAGTTGTGAGGGATTTGGGCACCCAGATTGATAGTAACCTGACTTTTGACCCCCATGTTGTTTCTATTATGCGGAAAGCTTTCTACATGGCCCACCTCATAAGTATGGGTATCTCATCCAGGGACAAGAAGCTCATAACATCCTTGTATTCTTCCCTTATAAGGCCTATTATTGAGTACAACACTCCATTCCGCATATACTTTGGAAAGGAAATGCAGCAAATGGAGAGACCACAGAGGCTCCTCACCAGGAGAATCCAGGGCTTCAAAAATCTACCATATACAGATAGGCTAAAAGTCCTATCCCTCTACTCTGTTTCATACAGACTCCTCAGAGGTAACCTCTGTCTGGCATACAAGGTGATCTCAGCCTTGATGGGACTGCCACATATCCGCTAGTCAAGCTCCACTCGATTTACCCACACATGTGGCCTCAACCTGGTTTGTGACATCAATAGGACTTATTGGTGGCACAGATTTTTGTCCCGGAGACTCCCCCATCTATGAAATAGACTCTCTCTCCATGTCAAGCAGAGTACCCTTTACCACTTTTTAAGCACAACCTGGATAACTGGATGGGAAATAGAAAATACATCCCTGGGATTCCACCCATGTCCCTGCTGGACAGGGGCATCAGGTGTTGATTTGTCTATGCATGGGGTAAACTCTTGGCTAGGCATATAAGGGCCTGAGTACCAATAGCCTAGTAACTTCCTATGATCCTATGAGTTATGCTTTAAAATTTGAAGAAGTGGGCATTCTTAAAGCAATGTTTCTTGATATATGATATCCACATCGGTTAATCTGAAATTATTGATCATTATAAGATGGATATTTGTCCTGTTTTGGTACAAAATATTAATGTTAATGGTGTTATTGAAAAAAAGAAAAACTGAGTTAGTGAAAATAAATTTCCTAATGCCATGGTAATTTCCCGTTGTAGTAGAAATATTTTTTCTAGGACATGGGAATTAGTTTTTATAAAATAGATTAAATGGGTTCCTTGGGAGTAGTCTACATGTTGTGTATAAAAAAAGGGTTACCTTTTTAAAAAAAGGCTTGAAAGGGGATCAAATAAAGGAACAGTAAGAGGAAGAATGCCCAAATGGGGGAATTGTTTACAATGTAAATTTATTAATACTACTGCAATGGTGAAAGTAGCAGGTTATTGTAGGGATCTGGAATGTAAGGGAAACTACAGTTGTTGCAATAAGGGAATTATTATTTGGGATCCTGCATTTCATGTTCTAGTTTTTATGCTAGTAGTACCAAAAAGAAATTGATAAAGAATGATCTAAGAACATTGTTATTGTATAACAAATAATAAACATAATAATGTTTTGGTTACACATGGTCAGCAATATAGCAGATTTAAAATGTTTTACTTTTATTTTAGAGAAAAATCCAAAATCTAATAGAGGAGGGATCATGGAAGAACAGAACTGAATATCATGAATTAGACTGGCGGATACTATTGAATGCAAACTGCCATCTAGGTTTGAATGGCGCTATTTCAATTAAAACTATTTTGAAGATGTGTGCAGGGAAATTGTGATGATATTTTATTCAAGGGAAGATGTTATTAAGTTTTAACAGCTTAGTTTTAAGAATTGCTTAGGCAGGTAGTATGAATTGTTTTATATATATATATATATATATATATATATATATATATATATATGTGTGTGTGTGTGTGTGTGTATACATATATATATATATATATATATATAGTTATGTAAACTATATTATTTATGTATTATGACCTCATTTTAAAAGATGTATAGTAGCATATTTCTTTGTATACATTTTAATGATGGTTTTAATTGATTCATTTGGATTATGTGATGATTGTGATTAATTTTAAAAGTTTTAAATTAGTTTATTGATTCTGAAAAAGTGATACTTTTAATGGAAAAAAACACTTAATGAGTTAATAAGCAGAGTGACTCAGCATTTATGTGACAGTATTTTTATAGTTATTTGTTTAGTTATTAACAGTCCATGTTAACTTTGATAAATATATTTGTTTGATATTAGAGAGTATCCTGACCTTTTATCTCTGGTGGTAGATTGTTCTGTAGGGCAGGGTCCAGTCTGAAGAATGTACTCTCCCAAATCTCAATGAGGTAACATTTTCTTGACTGTTTCATAAAGTGTTTGCTGCTCTCTGAAAGGTAGCTTTCTCTTTAAGGACTGAAAATACCATTCATTTAAATCTTTGCATATCAATGTACCCAAATCCCATTCTTTTGAAGACTACAAAGGTGGGTATGTGGGTCTGCAAGCAATACAAATCTGCAGATTTTGTATTCAGCAGTCTGCAGTTATTGTATTAGGAATGACAGACTAGCACTGGAAGTCCATACTCAAGATCTGAAGGAAGAATATTTTTAGAAAGAGAAATACTAGCAGCCAGCAAGTAAAGGTTAGATATACTAAATCATAGTTTTAGTTGTCCGAGCACTTTATTAACTATATAGTCAGGATGAATGTTAAAGATGAGGGAAGGGTCAAGAGTAATGCCTAAGTATTTGTATTCTAAAGCAATTAGAATACTGTTGTTATGGTTATAAGTTACTGTGCAACGATGCAGTTCCTCCACTTTATGGGGGGGGGGGGCACATGTTTCATGTTTAATGAGAAAGTTATTAGCTTCTGCCCAGGTACAGGAGAAGAGGAGGATTGTTGGAGTTGATTTTCTAGGCAGGTGGGTGATTTCAGAGACTCAAGGAGTAGTATAGTAGTATGCCATCAGTGTGCAATGTCTAACGAAAGGAAGGGAAGTCCTCTGTGAGGCCATTAATAAAAAATGAGATTAGGAGGGGACCTAAGACAAGATCCTTATGGGACACCTGTGATAAGTGTCCTTTTGATGAAAAAGGTTGTTAGGAGGCACTTTAAAAGTTTTAGTTTCTAGATAGCTTTTTATGATGTTAGTTCAAAAGCTGTATTTTTGTAGCTTAGTAATGATTAGTTTGTGGTTTACAGTGTCACATGCCCTCAACATATTTACAAATGTACCAGGTGCAATGAAGCCATTGTTGATATTACTTTAGATTGTATCTCTTGCAGAGAGAAGGGCTTTTGATCAGAAAGAAGGCCATAGCTATTGATAAGTATAATCATTTGTTTGTATGGCATCTTCTCAAATATTTTGGCTAGATGGCAATGGTTGGATCTTCTTCTTCTTTCGGCTGCTCCTGTCAGGGGTCACCACAGCAGATCAACTGTTTCCATTTCTTCCTGTCCTCTGCATCTTGCTCTGTCACACCAACCACCTGCATGTCCTCTCTCACCACATTCATAAACCTTATCTTAGGCCTTCCTCTTTTCCTGTTACCTGGTAGCTTCATCTTTAGCATCTTTTTCCCAATATACTCTGCATCCCTCCTTAGCACATGTCCAAACCAACGTAATCTTGCCTCTCTGGCTTTGTCTCCAAACCTTCCAACCTGGGCTGACCCTCTAATATACTTATTCCTAATCCTATCCATCCTCATCTCACCCAGTGCAAATCTTAACATCTTCAACTCTGCCACATCAAGCTCTGACTCCTGCCTTTTTGTCAATGCCACTGTCTCCAACCCATATAACATAGCTGGTCTCACTACCCTCTTGTAGACCTTCCCTTTCACTCTTACTGGTACTCGTCTGTCACAAATCACTGCTGACATTCTTCTCCATCCACTCCATCCTGCCTGTACTCTCTTCTTCACCTCTCTTCCACACTCACCATTACTCTGAACTGTTGATCCTAAGTATTTAAACTCATCCACCTTCGCCACCTCTACTCCCTTGCATCCTCACCATTCCTCTATCCTCCCTCTCGTTCACACTCATATATTCTGTCTTATTCCTGCTGACCTTCATTCCTCTTCTCTATAGTGCAGGTTGGATACTGGTCTGTAATCTTTTTTGTGTTTTAGGAGAACGTGCATTTGTAAAATTAATAATGGTGGTGTGTTTTAGCATTGGTGGCACAATTCCTGTAGTAGTAGATAGGTTAAAAATGAAGCTAAAAACTCTGGCAATTTTGTCAGCTGATCTCCTAAAAAGGTAGGGTATAGTGAGTTTATTTTAGCAGAGGAGAGTTTTAGTTTTTTTTTTTTAATATCTAGCGATTTAGTTTCCTTTACTGATTTCTCTTTGAAGAAGAATGTAGTTACACAGCCTGCTAAGGTATATAGATGCCTGGAATTGTAATGTGCTCAGTAAAATTGGGGTGGGGATGGGAGGTTGCTGGTGATGTCTGAAATAAAGTAAATAAAGTTTTTTTATAGTCATCTAATAAGTTATTGTTTGCACTGCTGCTACAGGAGAAGGGTGGACAAGTAATTTGGTCTGTGAGGGACTTTATTTCCACCCAAAACTGTTTAAGATTTGTGTTGGGTCTTATTTGCCTTTCCCTTAAGAATTGGGATTTGGCAGAGTTGTTTGCTAGTCTGTTTTTTTGATGGACAGATAAGCATTGTGCAATTGGCATTTTGAACATTTTGTTTCCAGCTTGCCCAGGCTTTATGGATTTGTTTTACAAAATCCCTGATATTATTTGAGATCTATGGACACCCCCCCTCCATGAGTGATAGGGAAGAAGGTGTCTGGAGGTGTAATAAGGGTTTTTGATAAAAAATGAAAGAGCAGTTACTGGGTCCTGCATACAGTAGAGAGGTGACAATTCAAGAGTCCTCAATATGTGATCTAGAGTGTTTAAGTTTTTCTGAAAGTGACCCAAGTGAACTGGGGTCAAACAACAAGCTTGGTTGTGGGAAAGTTGATGGGGGCAGTACTAAGTGTCTGACACTGAGGTTACTCATCCTGACAGGAACAGGGCAGCTTAGACTGCTATACGACTGACTATTTTCTATTCTAACAGAAAAATTTTGCAGTCCCCTATAAGAATAAGCATACAGCAACATCCCCAGCCTTTATTATTCATAGGTTTATAGGTTAATAGGAGGTTACTAGGTTAATGGCCCTATAGACCTTACAAGCCTAAGCATGTTAATGCCAAATTGCCCTAATTATCCTTGGTTAGATTGGTGCAATTCACAGAAACAGTCTATCATCAACACCGGATGTCCCTGTGGGTGACACCCCTGGGCTGAATTTGTGGTCTCCAATCCATTTGTCTTGGTTGCACTTGAATAAGTTCAGAAATAAGATCTGCTTCACATGGACTGGAAGTTTATTCCAGAGGAGTGGCAATCAATGGGAGATATATCTGTCTCCCAAGCATGTTCTATTTATGTCACAGGCTTGGTTAAAATCACTATATCGAATGACTCTTGTGCCACTTGACTTGCGGATGTGCAGCATTTCCCTTAGGGCAGTGTTGGAGACTGACTTGTAGGCCAGACACAAGTCACTTCTCCGCAGCTTATAAAATACAGAGTACAGTGACAGGGCTTTCAGCCTATCCATGTGACTCATGGTTTAGAGGCCCTGTACTTTCTTGGTGAGAAACCTTTGGGATCTCCCCAGTTGCTGCCAGTGTCTGGTGAGGTACATTCAAAAGGGAGTATTGTACTCTAACAATGGTCTGATGATGGTTAAGTAAGGTCGAGTTATATTATCATTAGACCTGAATGTGATGACCTTACTTATGAGATGTACAACAGATAAGACTTTCCTTACCAGTGTAGAAGACTAGTGGTCAAAGTTCAGATTGCTATCAAACTGTGTTCTCAAGTGTCACACAGCTAGGTTTGAACTTAGAGGGGCTGTCAATATTGTAATTAGCAGGGAATTCTGTTTTGCCAAAGGGGATAATAATGCAGAATTTTGCATTTGGTTTTGGTCTGTTGCTTTGGTGGCTTTGGCACCAATCATTTGTCTGTGTTAACCCCTACTGTATTATGTTAACATCACTGGGGGGGGACTTAATTATTGTACCTAATTTGCAATCATCAGTGAACTTGGTAAGCCAAAGGCCATCTACTTTACCCTGGACCTCAGACAAATCGGTTCCAAAGAGTAAAGGGCTGAGCACAGATCCTTGTGGTACACCCCCAGTGACTGGCCTACTGGTAGAGGTGAAGGTGGAGTCACCAACTTTGACAGTTTGTGCTCTATCAGTGAGCCAATTAGTTATCCATCTGGTGATGTAAGGGTTAATCCCCATCTGGGAGAGTTTCTCAATGATAGCTGATTTGGGGATTGTGTCAACAGCCTTGGCTAGGTCAAGATAGGCAGTGTGCACTGTCTTACCTTCATCCAGGGCTTTGGTGACTTTCTTGAAGAGGTCTACTAGGTTTAACAAGCATGATTTACCATAATTAAAGCCAGACAGGGTTGGGTCTAGAGTTTGGAGGTTGCCTATGTCCTTGTTTATGAGGTCCATGATGATTCTTTCCATGACCTTGAGGAGGAAGCTAGTTAGACCTATGGGTCTTTAGTTCCCTGGGTTGGTTGATGGCTCCCCTTTGTGCCTGTTGCTGTTCTCCACTCTGCTGGGACAAAGCCAGTTATCAGGTTGTGGTTAAAGAGAATGGCAAGAGGGTCCACTAGGTCCTGTTTTAGATTGCGTAGTAAGCAACTAGGGATGCTATCTGGTCCCACTGAAGCCATATTTGTGGTCCTGGAGACTGCAGATATGACTCGATCTCTAGAGATACTAGGCAATGAGCTTCTATCAGGTATGATTTGGGGTATGACTTTTTAGCACTGGGGCATAAAGATAGCGACAAAAATGTCAGCCAGCAAGTTGGCAATTTCCTCCAGTATAGTATGAGTGGTACTATCCACTACCAGTTCGGCACATAGCTGGGTATTCCCTTTTAGATTTTAGATGTAGTTAAAGAATGCCTTATGATTATCCTTTATTAGGGATGCTATTTTAGTTTCATAAATAGCTTTAGAGGACTTTACAAGATTTTTGATATTTTTGTTTAAGCTGTGGATGCAATTCTTCCTCAGCTGAGTCATTTCCCTCTTGTTCTTACACATCAGTTTCTTCCTCTAGTTATACAACCTGTTTATACTTGAAGTCCACCATGGTGGTTTGTTTTTTCAAGAGGACCCGGTTTTGATCTGTTCAGGCACAGCCAAGTCCATGCAGTTGCTTCAATGTTTACATAAGGCGTTCCTGCACAACTGTGCATAGAAGTCATTATTGCCTGCGATTGTGGGGTATAAAACATTTTATACCATCACTTAATAGGCAGTCATTTGCTCTGGAAAAGTTGTTTAGTGCGTTTTCCCCTGTGGGGGTGTCGAGTCCAAGAGTTACTTCAAACAAGACTGATTTGTGGTCGGACCTAACCAGGGAGGGAATCACACAGGGGGGAGTACAGTGACCCCCCCCCATGTTGGTGAGTACTATGTCTAAGTCATTTGAGCCCCTTATGGGGGTGCACAATACCTGTTTCAGAGCATTTGTATTGACAAAGTCCAGGAACTTGATGAAAGGATAGTTGAAATCTCCCATGACTAAGGTGTAAGGCTGCATGGCGAGTGACTCCACTAAGTCCAGATTGGTGGAGCACTTTTTTAGGTTCATGGTGGGGGACTTGTGGATAGAATGATGCGGAAGGGTATTTTGACTGTAGTTAACTGGACATGGAGTAGTTTGAGAGAGTCATACTGTTTCACCAGTCTTGAGGCATAGATCTAGAGCCTTCAAACCCTAGTGCAATGCAAATGAATATGTTCGGCATCTTCTTCTATATCACAACACTCTTTCTCCAATCCTGCCTCTGAGAAATTGCCTTATCTTTTAGACCATTGTTAACTGCCAGTTTTCCTAAGAACACCTTCATATAAAATCCTTCCATTGCTAAACATGTTTATGCTCAAGGCCCAGTGTGCTATCTTCGTAATCCTCCAAAATAAATGCATACATACATACATAAATAAATAAAACAAAATCAAATGTGTCACATTATGAGTGCATCATATTTTCTTTGTTTTCTCTAAGGTGTATAATCGAATTTTCTATACTAGAGCTGTATTTTGTATTTCCTGCATCTCTGCATTACCTAACTTCAGTTTCCTTTAAGTTTGCACCTAACTGTCACAGAAATCATTGATTATTTTATACATCCATGCCTTAGTTCTGGCATATAACTTTCCTTCAGATGTGATAGTACTCAATCAAGAATCAAAGATATCAGAAAGACACTTAGATGTGTCATGACTAGCCCATCTTGTTCAACAGCATTGTAAATTATATTCCTCCTAACTTTAATGTTAATTAATTAAACCTCTTTCTGATATGATAATTAAAGGGGTTCCAAAAAAGCACCAAGAATTTGATCATCCCCAGTAAGGTATCACATTTTTTGCTTACCCACAGTGTTAAATGTCTTAATATTAAATGGAATACCCTGAAGCTGTTCCATCCAACCATACCCCATACCCTTTGCCTTATTGAGATTCATCCCAGCTGTACCTAATTCCTTCTTCACAGCCGATATAATGTGACCCATCTGTAATTCATCATTCATAGCCATATCATCATCTGCACAAACCATATAATATGATGGAGAACTGTTTCCTATAACGTATGGTATATCTACACACCTAGTGTTAGTCTGACTTTAACTCACAGCAGCATATGCAACTATGCAAAACAGTACTCCAATAAGGGGCAACTTGTCATATGCAGTTTCTGTTAAATTTGTGGACCTACTGTCAAAGCCATATGCAACTTGGGCATTGTTAACAAACTCAAGAGGTTAGGTACGAACTCTTTTGTCACCCAGTGGATAGCCAACTGGCTCAATGACAGGACCCAGAAAGTTAGAATTGGGGAGTCCACCTCTACAAAGAAGCCAGTCAAAAGTGGAGTCCCTCAGGGATCGATCCTGGGACCGCTCCTTTTTTGGCATTTACTTGTCTGAACTCAAGGCCAATGTCAATGGCCTCTGGCTGTCTACATTTGCAGATGATTGCAAATTGGGAGCTGCCATTGAATTCTACTTTTCCAGGAAGGGGTGACACAGACAGACAACTGCTGTTAGAGCTATGGACTAAAACTAAATGCCAAGAAATGCATACTAGTATCCTTCAGGAAGTCATCTATCCCTGATAACTATCATATTGATAAAACACCCCCTACAGTTGACCCAGTAATCAGGGACTTACGGACACACATAGACAGTAATCTAGCCTTTGAACATCATGTGTCTACAGTAGTGAGGGCATCTTTCTATGTTACGCAGCTTATAAACAAAGGTATGGCATCTAGATCCAAGGAAGTCATTGTTCCACTGTATTCGGCATTCATCAGACCTATTATTGAGTACAATGCCCCCATTTGGTATGTACATAACCAGGCACGTCCAACAATTGGAATGTCTACAAAGGTTCCTCACTAAAAGAATACAGGGCATAAGTAACATGTCCTATACAGAGCACCTCAAGGCCCTATCCCGGTATTGTCTCTTGCAGGATTTTATGGGAGATCTATGCCTGGCATACAAGGTATTGTCAAATCCCATTCTGATGGACATCCTGCATATCTGCAGAACAAACAGCACCAGAATTTCCCATTCAAAAGACTTAAACCTTGCCTGTGATATAAATAGGACCTACTGGACAGACAGGTATGTATCCCGGAGACTACCCCATCTCTCGAATAGGCTCCCCATCCATGTGAAGCACAGTTCCTCCCTTACCCAATTCAATTGTAACTTTGACAATCAGATGGGGAACAGGAAATTCATGTCTCTAATGAGCACAGGCATCCTGTAAATGGTTCATCTTCCAGACCCCTGTTTGTAAATGTTTCATCTCCCAAGACTCTGTTTACAATTATCAAGGGTACCAGAACTTGTCAGAGATTTGGGATGCATGGCTAGGCTTAAAAATGGCCTTGTGGTCGTTAGCATAGTAAACACCTATGAACCTATAAGATGGGCTTGTGCCAGAATGCCATAAGCATTTGTCATATTTTAAGACAGAAACAAGCCTCATACTGATTTCTGAGTGTTAATATTCTGAACAATTTCCTTATCATAAATACAAGTTCTTGTATACATCGACCTGCTGTACCATAAAACATCTCTGTACTCATGCCACAATTTTGCTGTAACCTCTGTAATATCTTATGTAATAATTTATTATCTGTATTATAAAGTGAAACAGACCTCCAATTTGACATCTATCCATTTTTTCCATATATGTAGCAACTTAGCCACCCAGTAATTAATGATTAACAAATAAGCAATAGTATCCTTTTGTGCTCAGTACTCAATTTGGATAAAAGCTATAACCGACACTATCATCTCCTTGTGACATACTATATACATTCACAAAGTTAAGTGCCATATCAAGCATCTACAGAGTTATATTTTTTTCCATGTTATCTCTGAAATCTACTAATGTTAGTTATTTTCCAACAGTTCCATCACCTTTATACATCTGTGACATAGAGCACACTAACCAAGAGATGTTAATAGGCCAGTCATACAGGGGACAACTATCCCATGTAGGAAGTGTTCTTTCTGTACATATATTAATAGTAGTTCTTGTTTTCTACATCCAGATATGGGTGAGCAATTTGACTTTAACATCAGAGCCACCTGTACCAGCAGACACATGATATATCTAGCTATGTGCAGAGTCTGCATCAAATTTTATGTTGGGAAGACTGACAGGATGTTGAAAGACAGAATCAGGGAACATGTATACCATATAGGTAAGAGATGTATGTTTAATGGGCTGGCCAAACATGTGGTTAGTATGGACACAACACACTGTTTTAGTTTTATGGTCATATGAATAATCCATGGTAATAAGAGAGGTGGGGCTATTAGGTTGAGAACGGAGGAAATGGAAGCCCAATGGATCATAAGACTGAGAGCAAATGCTGGTCATGGCTTGAATGATTATATACCGTTAAGACCTGCTTTAAAAGCTAGACCACTATGTAGAAAGTGAAAAGTAGGGTATGGCTTGACACCACCTTCATGGTTATATGTATACATATATATATCTATATATATATATCTATATATATATATATATATATATATATATATATATATATATATATATACTGAGTGCTGGAGCATGTATTGTTTTATACATGCATATATATGGCATACATTTTATATAGATGGAATTTGGGATGTGTCTTTTTAAATGTGTAATTTATTTTGTCATATGATTCTAATTCAAAAGTTAAAAATGGTGCTTTTATACATTTTATGTTACATCTGATGAAGCATTTGGTGAAAGCGCTTGCGTATTTATTAAAACTTTGTCTTTTAACCTAGAGCCTTGCCTATGCTGTTTTTTATCACTTTATCTTTGGTTTATTGGAGTGGAGGTACCTGGATACTAGTGGCTGTTGTGTTTACAATGAACAGAATAGCAAACAGACTAGAAAAAAAGAAGCTGAAACACTAGAAAATAAACTAAAAATCAATCAGATACAAGAAATATCACAATCCAGCACAAAAACTATTAAAGGACTTCAACAAAAAACCCTAGACCTGGAAGCAAGAAGTAGAAGAAATAACATTTTGATACAAGGGATACCCAAAAAGTACAATCAATCAAAACTAATTGAAGTTTCACACCAAATTATTGACTATCTCCTAGATAACCAGGCAGAACTAACCAGTTTACCACCGAGACAGCACACCGTGCAAATTGAGCAGCACAAACACAGGGTAAACTGAAACAAGTATACATGGGATCCTAAATTACCAATATGCTTTTAAAAAATTCTAACAGCTGCTAAAAAGAAAAAAAAAATTAACATGGAATGGGAATAAAATTACATTTGCCCAGGATTTATCATATGCAATTAAACAAGAGTGACTGTCACCATTTTGTGTATTTTTGTTTGTGAAAAGGATCAAATTCCAAATGAGATACCCCTCTACCTTAGTATTCCAGGAGAAAGAAACTAAATACTCAGTCGAGTCACCTAAAGAAGAAAAACAGGCCTTTATAAATACTTTTAACAAAACACCCAAATGAAGGCTGACTGTTAAAGTATCTTGTCTCCTGAATCTGATTGACTTCTTCAAATTGGTCTCCAGAGCTGTGGACAAGGGTAAGGCGGTCCACACAGCCTATCTGGACCTCGCCAAGGCCTTCAACACCATTCCCCACTCTGGAATCATAGATAAACTTATTAAGCTGGGCATAAATCCCTATGTCACTCGATGGGTTGCCAACTGGCTTACTGACAGAACCCAGACTGTAAAAGTAGTCGACTCCAAATCCAACTCCAGACAAGTGACAAGTGGAGAACCTCAGGGTTCAGTCCTGGGACCACTCTTGTTTGGCATCTACTTCTCTGAAGTAAAGGCCAACACTAAGGGACTCTGGCTAACAAAGTTTGCAGATGACTGCAAAGTGGGGTCCATTATTGAATCCCCAAAAGATGTGGATATTCTACAAAAGGGCCTTACAGAAACAGATGCCTGGTGCCAGAGCCATGAGCTCAAGCTTAATGCCAAGAAATGTATAGTTATCCCCTTTGGAAAAAAAACATGTAGCCATGAACTACCACATAGGTGGCAGGACACTAAACATCAAAAGTGTGATGAGAGACTTAGGGACACAAGTGGACAGTGGTCTCACTTTCGATAACCACATTGCCACAACAGTCAGGAAATCCTTCTACGTGGCACACCTCATCACCAAGGGCTTTTCATCCAGAAAAAAGGAGGTCATTGTCCCACTGTACTCATCCCTCATTAGACCCATTATAGAGTATAATGCCCCATTTGGTATGTACCTCACAAGTCATCTGCAACAGCTGGAAAGGCCACAGAAATACCTCACTAAAAGAATCACAGGCCTAAAGCAGATGCCATATGCTGACCATCTAAAAAAACTCCAGCTATACTCTGTGGCATATCGTCTTCTCAGAGGCGATCTCTGCTTAACATACAAGGCCATGTCAAACCCTGAGCTGTTGGACATGCTCCACTTAAAGAAATCCCAATCCCTCAGAGCCACACGCTCCAGGGATTTAAACCTTATCATCACAATGAACAAAACATGCTGGAGGGATAGGTTCCTGACCCAGAGACTCCCCATACTCTGAATAGACTGCCATACATGTCAAGCAGAGTGCCTCATTGGCCCTCTTCAAAAGGAACCTTGATGATTGGATGGGAGATAGGAAATTCACCCCTGGGATCATGTCAGTCACCCTGCTAGACAGGGGCCCAGAGAAGTAAATATTGTGGGAAAAAATTTCCAGGGAATTGTTATGGCTAGGCTTGCATAGGCCTTAGGGCCAATAGCCTAGTATCAACCTATGAACCTATGGACCTATTATTTATAGGAAGACCATACACCAAATACCAACAGATATACCGGAAAAGGTGGAAACCAAGATTTGTTAATTAAATAAATGCAATTCTGGGACAATATAAGGGTATAAATGCAATGTGTCTTGTATTAGATTTATGTCTGTGCTGATTTAACATTATTAACGGCTATGCCATCTCTTGGGTACTGTTTATACTTGACAGAGTTTATGCAGTACACTTCCTTCCATTTTAAATAAAGAAGTCCCTGCAAAAATGCTGTCATGTACCGGAGATATTTTCTAAGAGAAAGAAAGTGTTAAAGTTGATCCTTGCTTTCAAATTGCAAATAGTGTTATCAGTCATAACATATCTTTACTGATTTTATAGTATAGATAAGAAAAACACCAGGTTCAATGTGAATTGTTGTACTAAAAATTATTTGTTTATAGTTAACCTACTTGAATTTAAATAGTGATTGAAAAATATTTCTGCTGTCTTTTTACACAGCACAAGTTTACTTTTTATAGCAGGGCTACGGGACTAGTATTGCCGATTTATGGGGAAGTTACGTGAGTTTAACCTGCTTAAAATGTTTTTTATATTAATTATCAGGGTGAAAATATTAAAGCATGAAAAACATGTGGATGCAAGATTTTGATGCTGTTTACTTGTTTGGTTCTTTATGCATCGGTAGTTTATTGTCTTCTTGGCACTTTTAGAGTGTGATTAGGCACAGGATAATAGCAGCAAGAGTTGAGGTTGAGTGCAGTGCATCATTTTTCTTTCCTTTGAATTTATGAGATAAAAATGGAACATATGGTCTGAGGAAACACTATTTCACCATCGATTTTTATACTTTTAATGGGAGTGTTAATGTGGATAATTGAATCATGGAATTTGAAAGGCATATAAATAAAAAGAAAATAAGCTTATATTTTTCACTTAACATTCAAATCAAAGGCTGAAATAATATTTGTTCAAGAGACCCGCATAATGTCCAGTCAATGGACTCAAGAGTTGGGTAAAACATGGATTGGAGCTGTAATCAAATCAGGTACTAAGTTAACCAGTACATGGGTAGCAATTATCCTCAAAAAATCTTTAAATGATAACGTATTACAGTATAACTCAGATGAGGTGTTATGTAGTTATAAAAATACATTTTTTGATACTTTTTGAACTTGTATGCAACTTGTTCCAAACAAAATGAGCTTATAATGTCAATTTATAAACTTCTAAGCCAGTTAACTAATTATTATTATATTATAGGGGAGTCTGGAATGCAATTAACGATCTTATGTCTGACAGGACAAATAGAAGTTAAACATACAATATTCATGCGTCAATAGTAATTTCAGACTTAAAAATAGATTTCAATTTATTTTACCCCTTCAATTTTCAGAAGAGAAATGAAGCATAGAAATTTACAGTCTACTCACATTGTTAAAAAACTTGAGTGAGGTTGGACTTCTAATTGATTTCAGAAATATTTTTGAGATCCAGCACTGACTTTCACATAGAACCACGCTTCGTTTCGGACCATTCTAGAATGACATGTACTGTTAACTGGACCAATACATTGAACAGCAATAGGAGAGACTATAACTGGACTCTTAACCCCACATTACTTCAGAAAGCAGATATTGTTTAGGCAATAAACGAGGAGGTACTTGATAAGTTTATGAACAGTTCTTCTAGTTCCCATATTCCTTTTGATATACAATAGGCTGCTGCTAAGGTATACTTATTAACAAAGCATCTCACTATAAAAAAAATCTATAGATCAAAAGAAAAAATATTGAAGAGAAAAACTTGTGAACTTGAAGAGGAACTTTATCATAACTACAGCTCAGACATAGAAAAAAATGATCTTCAGAAAGAACTTTCCTTATTATATACTATCATTTAATGAAATGAAAATGTTAGATAGATATTATGAATGGACACAAGTCCATCAAAAATACTCGCAAGAATTATAATATTAATAAAGCTTTAATATTAATAACTGAAATCATATACTAAACTATACAAGTACTATACAAATCTTACAGTCCAAATATCGAAATGACTCAAATCTTTCAACAAATTTATTCTCAAACATATGGTAAGCAAAACTCACCATTTACAAAACAAGTAAAAGATACATTTTTAAATCAGCTAGATTTTACTGAATGTAACCAAAATCAGCAGAGCCCCTTACAACAACTTTCACCTTACAAGAAATCCTGTACATAATAAACAATCTTAAGAAGGGCAAAGCCCCTAGACCTGATGACCATACAACAGTCTTTTATAAAAGTTTAGTCAAAAAATCTGAAAAATGCTATTACAGCTATTCAATTACATTAATGAAAATGGGATAACAGACCTATATGTAGACAATTCTAAGTCAATATTTATCTCTATGGGAACTGACACTAAAATCCACTACATAATAGACCAAGTTCCCTTATAAGCATACATATTAAACTATCTGCCTCACTATTGGCAAACTGAATGAAACGGTTATTACCAAGTAACTGCTCAAACACAATGAGGCCAGGTACCTGAAACAACCAAGAAACTAACACAGAAAACACAGGAGAGTGGAGTGGAGTTACCAAACATGAAGCATGAGCCAAAGTGGAAGCACCAGCAGTTTATTTAGTGCATTAACGCAAATCTCCCCACAGCGTTTTTGTCCACAGGGCTTCTTCAGATGTAACAAAGAATAGCTGACAGTAGCATCCTTTATATCCTCCACCCTTGCAAATCACATTAATTGTTTAATAGTTTAATAATTGATAATTTTTAAAGAATTTAAATAAAAAGAGTATTTGCATCAATTGCCATGTGTTTTAACCTATTATATTGGAATCAATTTCTCTCAGATAATAAAATAAGTTATATAGACTATTTGACAGCAGATATAGCTTGCAAAATTGCAACTGGCTGGACATCCAAACTTGTAAGGATTTTGTACATACTAAGCTTGTACCCTCATTAGAGGCATACAATAAGAGTAACTTAATAATCTTGGATTTTATCTCAACAATTATTAATAGCTCACCCAAGAGCACTTCATACATATTTGTTATTTATAAGATTCTCAGAAATGATTTCAGCAAAACAGATGTTTCTTTTTGTAATTATTCAAGTGGAGTTAATAAACAAGAATTCTCAGAAAAAGATAAAAAAAACTTTGTTTACAGTCAGTGAAGGAATCTACAGTTTCCCTGTTCTGGCATGTACGCACATGGAAATATTTATATAGTTGTTTTTTCACCCCACATAGACTAGCAATAATTTACAAGAAAGATGAAACAAAATGCTGGAGATGTGGACACCCTGATGCTGACTGAATACATATGGTTGTTAATTGTAAAATAATTTCCCCATTTTGGTTAATACTTTAAATATATTTGTAAAGCTCTATGGAATGGCAACTGTATAATTTCTGACTCCCTAATCTTTTTCAGTGTTCCTGAAGTTATTCCTAAAAAACAAACATTTTTACTATGGTCTATCCTCTCTATAACAATGAAAATTGTTACTAAAAATTAGAAATCCCAATCTACTCCTGTCTTTACAGTTGAGTTTATTCATCTTTTGAAATACATTTGTAACAATGAGATTGCTACTATAAAAGCAAGGACGAACAACATAACTCATCATTTAATTGCTTGGACAAAACTGTCTAAATTGTTAGAGAAACATTAAGTGTTCTCTTATGTATATAGCTTTTTTAATTGTTATGGACATTGTATACAGTTTATTTGTTTTTCTTGTTACTATAATGTTAAGATATTGTGTTATAAAATGAATAAAACATTTTGGGAAAAAAAAGAAAAATCTGTTAAAGAACAGCAATGAAATACGTGTATCAGAATGTTTTTATCAGTATTCCAAAAAATGTTGGATTCTTGACTGTATTGCATAAGAACAGTTTGGCTATGAAAAACAGATTTCATGTGCATTCAGTAATTATATTTAATATCATGTCTTTGTATTTGTCTTAATTGCCATCAGCCCCAGGGAATTCACCTGGACTGTTTCACTATTAAATTTTTTTTTTTTTTGTTAATAACATGTGTTAGGTTAGGCCAGTAGAAAAAAAAAACATTTGAGATTTGGGAAACATAAACTGAAAGCTGAATATTTAATATATCACACAGTGATTGAAACTGTAGATTCATTTAAGGACCTGGGTATATGGGTAGATTCAGCTATAAGCTTGTCTAATACTATCAACCATTTGGTTAATGATAGCTATAGAACTATAGGTTATATAAAAAGAGTTATAAAGTCTAGGAAATCAAAAATGGTGAAGTCATTGCTAGTTACATTAGACCCAAACAAGTATAGAATAACAATATGGAAACCCTTTAAGAAAACAAGCATGGGTAAACTGGAATGGGTACAGTGGAGATATGGTAGTGAAACTTTAAGTTACCGTGAAAGACTAAAATATCTGAATTTGTACAGTGTCTCTTACAGATATCTAAGAGGAGATCTTATTCAAGTATATAGGGCATTTAGTGACAACTTCCTCTGGGAATGTTTGGGGTTAACAAAAAGTACTAGAGAATCATCAGACAACCTGTGTAGAAGGTTCTATAGGATTGAGAAGTGCACTAATTGGTTCTCTGACAGAGTAGCTGATGCATGGAACAGATTACCAAATTACCGTAAAGCAAGTACTAGTTTAGATAATTTTAAGAACAGCCTGGACACATTATGGGAACAAATGTTTTGGTATATTGGCAAGATAGAAGGGCATTAATGCCTGTGCTTGAAATATTTGCATGTATGTATAGATGGAAATAATGCTATACATTTGAGCTTCAAATTTAAATTTTATCAGAAAATCCATGTTAATGCAAAGTGTATTATTCTAGCACTATCTGAGTTAATAAGAGCATTTTTGGCCTTTCTCCCTTAATATTTCTAGCTTTGCCAGTTTATTGCACTTAGAGGTTGAGAGGTATGGCAGGTACATTCATTTCTTAATGCACAAACGCTGTACCTTGGTGACAGAAAACAAGAGCTTGAATCCTCTACATCATCTACCAGACTAGTAAAAATGTGCTTTGGTGCATTTTCAAGGAATTGTGAGCTTCAAAGGAAGGGAAGTTTACTACTGTTCATGTTAAGTCTGTTTTCAATGTGCAACTGTCTTGTTTAGCAGATGGTCAAAGCATAACAGATGGCTACTTGCTTTTGATACAGATGTCTGTGGATTCTACTCCCAGAGTATATAGATGCGAGTTCTACTCCCACAGCGTATAGATGATACAGCATATAGTTAATACTGTGCTGTACCTGGAAGAAAACCAGGAATGGTGCTGCAGTCTTGGGTGTGCCATCCGCCCAATGAGATGACTAGTAACTGTGAACCTATTGTCAGTTTGCTACCCATTCACAATTGCACTAATACCAGCTTACCATTTTTTTTAATGTAGGCTAGGCAATTTATTCTTCAAAGGCAGTAGGGACTGAATTTGTAGATGATCTCTTTAATGTGGAATTATTCAGATGACTTTTACTTCAGCAGAGATTCTGCTGGTATCGGTGGATTGTAATGACATAAGTCTGAGTAGTCTTTTATGGTGGAAATGTTCTGGTATCGGCGGTTTTGTCCTTATTGGGTCATACATTTTGTTTCTTTGCTTACTGGAAAAATGTTCAGGACTACAAATTTAAAACTCACTCTAACAAGTGGTGCTGCATTATACAAGTACTCTCCAGCCTTATTTTGTATCCTCATTACTAACTGCACTGAAGGTGAGGCAGTTTCTCTCTATCTCTCGGCTATTTCCTCAATTTCTAATTGAATGTATGTGCTTCCTCACTAACTCAAACATAACTTTCTCTTTGCTTCTTCAAGCTTTAGCCAGTATTTCACTCTAAGGAAAAGTGTCTTCTCTACAAGTATCACTTTTCCTCACTTTACACAACACATCTGCACCAAAACAGTGATTTGTGCATCAGAATTACTCTCCTTGTGCAGGGATCACTTTGGTAGTTTTGAACATGCTTAGTCTAAGCATCTATCATGGCTGGAAACTACACCCCTTGCCTCCACGAAAAAAAGAACAGGAGAAGTTCCCTAGTGTCCTTGCCATATGTCATTTAGTCAGTATGAATGCCACATCTGGTCATACCCAAAAAAGGCTGCTGGCCTATTGGACTAACTTGGACAACAAAGGGTAAATAAC
Organism: Protopterus annectens; assembly: GCF_019279795.1. Classification (NCBI taxonomy): domain Eukaryota; kingdom Metazoa; phylum Chordata; order Ceratodontiformes; family Protopteridae; genus Protopterus; species Protopterus annectens. The sequence goes on from NC_056731.1 coordinate 566,278,405, forward strand.
ACAGGATGCATGTCTTATGGAAGTAGATCATGCAAGTGTACTGTGCCTAATACCAGAAAATTATAGTATGAAAACACCTGAAAACACTGATTACTCTCTTTCATAAATACTGAAGATATACTGCATGAACTCAAATGTAAGAAGACTGAATTCTGCTCCATATGAAAAACTGAACTCATAGTCAGGGTTTTATATAGCACTGCTAAATTCACATATACTCCAGGCAGGTGGTATCACCCCTTCAATACTTTATCTAATACAAACAATGCTAAGATCTCTCACTGAATCTAGAGTAAAGTAAATGTTTTCCATTCAGTTAAATACATTTATATGGCATTTTCTCAGTGTTCACTGGTGATTATTAGAGTTCAAGGCAAAGTATCAAATATTAACTACAGCTGTACCCTTTTATGGTTTTATTTAACATTTCCATACTTTGTTAATATTTCATAAACCAAGCTACTTACATAAATGTTCTCATTTCATGTGAAATGTCATTCTATGAAAGACAAAACAATACAGATATTTAATGCATACTATGTGAAGTTAATAAAATGCATTTGTGGCTGTTTATAAAATTATGTAACATCCCTGTATTTTGTTAATCTTTCCAAAGTAATCAGTTTTCAAAAAGCTAACTAAAGTCACATGAAAGGAAACATGAAGGATACAAAAATGCTGCTGTCGCTTTATGTTTAGTCTGAATACTTCTTATTTTCAGTCGTGTTATAAATATATTTATGAACATATTATGTAATATTCATATATCATTTAATATTTTAAAAAAATGAAAAAAAGCAGCTTAAATAAAACTGCAAGACATTAAGTGAAACATCATACCATGGAAGACAAACAGTATCTGACACTTCATGCATTGGCAGATTCATTTTCTGACATACTGAAATCCGTAAGTTTTTTTAAACAAAAATAAATGTAGTGGTTATTAATTCAGAAGAGGAAACATAATTCATATGTTATCTGATATATTTATTAGTACTGTGCACACACAATTATGTACAAAACATCATTTTTTCTTTATTATTAATCATGCTTCATAGATACTGGCATTTATTTGCTGCATGATTATATTACTAAATTTTGGCTGAAAGCTTATGATTTACAGTTACAAACTTGTAGGAGATCAGGGGTCCATCTCCCTGCAGTAGCTAAGGGCATATACAAACAGTTAGCATCTATATAGCAGTGGTATCCCATTTTTTATTTGAATGTGACATTGTACAATGTAGATAGTGTAGTTAAGAATATACGCTAAGAATTCTTAAATTGAATAAGAAATTACACAGTGTGTACAAAACAAAAGGCACTCTGAATCCTCTGTCTGAGGAATAATCAAAACCAATTAACACCTCTCTAATATAGTGGAAAAGGTAGCACAAACTATACAGAGTAAAAGAGCATGATTGTAATGTCAGATGTTGATTACAGAACTATTAAGAACAATATGTCTTATTTCTGTGAGTGATCACTCAGTGAATGAACTTTACAAGTAGAGCCTACCGAGTATTATGACACTTTCAACAGCCCATATGTTAAAGGCTCTGCAAACTACAGGCTGACACCTTCTTAGTGTCCATCAGCATAAATGACAGATTAGAGACACAACTTTTTTTTTTCAATGACCAGAATATTTCATGGTAAATTTATAAATACAGATGTCAATGTCCCTTTCTTATAACAAAGATATATGACTATCAAAGCAAGGATATTAGCAGTTTAGACATGTCAGGAAAGGGACAAGTGCTGAAATTTATAATAAATTAAATGTGACAGAACTATGAGCCAAACTATAGCAGGTAATATGTAGTTGAGTAAATATCTCCAGCGTCATCTCTGGAATGAAATATCTCTCTGCCAGTACTGTATGACTACAACCATAAAAATACATGAACCAGAGACAGGGATCTTACTTATGGCAAATGATAGTCTTTCAAAAATCAGTTTGTTTGTTCAATGAGTGGACATGAAAGTGATTCACCTTTGTGTGTATCTGCAACTTTAGTAGCAAGGGACTTGTTTTACTTTAAGTCTAAATGAAGGAAAGCCTCTGGATGAAATCAGATGCAGAGAAGAAGAAAGACTATCACTCTGGTTTTGTCACCAATTCAGTGATTGCCCCTAAGGCTGCTCCTGACTGCTTTGACCATTTACAGTAATGGTTTCACTCTACCGATTTATTCCACATTATTTTTATTGAACTGTGGAGGGAAAAAAAGAACAGGTGCAGTGAGCTCTGAATTTGGACATGTGCACCATAAATGAAAGCCTAGCAATTCCAATTACTTCATATTGGAAACAGAAACGATGATGGAGAGAAAATGCTGACCTAGTGTCCATTAATCATGTTTTTTTTTTATTTTACAGACAATGGATGATCTGCTAGAGGGGTAAGTAGGTATTCAAGCCATTAATATTCTAATGCATTAGTGCTAACTGGGGAAATAGCTGGCCCTGTGGGAAGACCAGGTCTTCCTGGATTACATTTCTCCAATAAAATGCCAAACAAGTAAACAAATAAATAAATCAGGATGAATGACTAGAATACACAGTTTTCCTATGCTCTTGATTAGCACCAACCCTTCTTTTAATGAGCTGAAAGTATAGAGCTTTACATTGTTTTTGGCATGAATGGAAAGGAAAGAAACTGATTCACATGATAGTATAAACCATATTTTATATAATCCTACTAAAATACTCATGTTCCATGGCTTAAACCTGAGTGGAGTGAATGACCAAAATGCAAGAAATAAAGGAGGTATAATTTTTGTAACCTTAATTCCCACACTACTTCTGAAAACCATATCTAGTAAGTGACTCTAACCATTCATGCAGCATTAATTACTATAGAAGTTCCAAAGAGTGGATTCAGAAAGTGTTCTGAGTATGTATACAAGTGTGTATTTGTCAAGATTTGTTAAGATGGGAAAAACATATATCACTGTTGACCAATTTTAGGTTCAGCAGTGTTAATTATAGAAAGATGAAGAATAAAATGAAACAAAGAAAGCAAAGGCAGCAAAAACATAACGATTAAGAACTAAATCAAAATTAAATAAAAACACATGCTCAAGTATCTATACATCCCTACTTAATTAAGAAGAACAAACATACAATGATATGGGCACATTTATTCAAGATATCAATTTAAAAAAGAGGAGATATGTACATACGCAAAGTTAAAAACCCAACAACTAATGTATGGGATATCTATGCAGTACATTCAAGTTAAGGAGTTATACGACTATGGTAAGTGCTCTCTTTTTTTCAGTTTTGAAGAAAAAGATACACACAGAAAAAGAGAGAATGGAACTTTGAGTGATGACATTTTATTTCAATCAGGATTTAGTTATTAATTATGGCAGTAATGAGAGTAATACTAGTAATAATAACGCTTAACGTTAACCTGCTAGGCTCACCGCACTAACAGTCCCTTTTCATGGGACAACCGGAAACATTGGTTGGTTAAGTCACTTGCTTGAGGTCACAAAGAAGTCAAATGAGGGGTAAGGGAATTATACCCTATATCTCAGAATTATTGCTCACAGCCTTAACCATTTTCAACAAGGTAATGAGGGCAGTAGTGATTGAGAAAAACAAATGGACTTATAAAATGCGCCCAGAGGGAAAGCAATTTTACTTTGCTTGATTGACAAGTTGTGCTTTTAACTCATTACAGAATTTAGTGTATGAGACCAAACGTTTAATATGGAGAAAATGATTGTCAGAGTTTTGTTCCAACAATAGAACAGATGTGGTTTACATACAAGATTAGTTTTAGGTGTTTGCATTTAAGCTCTGGAGAGAATCTGTCTTCTAAGGCCATGTCAGAGAATTCTCTGAGTAATATTAGCAGGTAATGTTGAGAATGGTTCTTATTTTAACAGTTTAAATGGTTGAGATCATAGTAGAAGGTTAATCCTTTGCTTAATGGGAAGCAAGTTGACTTTGCAATAATGTTTCTAAGGAAGAAAGTAATGAATCTATATATTTTGTTGAAAATGATTTGAAGAATTTGAATGTTTCTGTTAGCGTTAGAAGCTATTAGCTAGAGAGTATATTCTAGCTGAAGAAATGGCATTCCTATCTTTATGGCACCCTCTTACAGTAGAGGAGAGGAAATGTGAGATTTTCCATGACCAAAACCATATAGTTTATTTTGATTCTATTTTTATCAAGGTGAAGATGGATGTTTAGGGTTTGGTCAAGCCAGCTACCTATAAATTTAAAGAGTATGGTTGTTTCAATTAAAATGTTTCTTAGGTCCTTAATTTCTAAAGAGACTTGAACTTCATTGAGTTTTTGGATTGCTCTAAAAAGCATGGTTTTGTTTTAGTGCAGTTCAAAAATATTTGGTATTGTAGTGTTAATCGATTTCATGAGTGAGTGAAAGTTTGTTTTATATTGGTGTTACACAGAAGAGCATGATGAGCTGTTAACTAAAATATAATAATTTTGTCAGCATATAGTGTAAGTAGAAGATGTTGTGAGCTTTTGGGGAGTTTGCTAAGGAGATCTTAGGGTAGCAAAGGAACCAGGAGAGAATATTAATAGACACAGGAGCATAACTTGGTATGGGTGAGGCAGTCTTCACTCGAAATATTCATTTAGAAACATAATCCCAGAAGCAGAGAGTGGGATTAGGACTTGTATCTGTTTCCAAGGTATGATTTATTAGGGTGAAGTGCTCTGCAAGGTTAAAAGCTGCTGTTAGCTCTATAAAGCATATATCCTTTTGGCAGCCTTTATTCATGTTGCATATTATTTCATCCTTTAGGGTCTAAAGTTCAGTAATGGTGTTGTTTCCTGTCAAGCAGACCTATAGTTTTATGAATAAAAGTTTATGTTGTTCAATGTAATGTGAACATTTTGATTACTTTCAGTATTGTCCCAAGTGTGGGTACAATGGCAATGGGCCAGAAATTACATGTGCTGGAAACTTATGGCTGTTTTACTAAATGTTTTACTAATGCTATATCCAAGATGTTAGACATAATGCTAACATCCTGTATTGGAGAGATTATAGCTATGTTGAAAGGAGATTGTGTGGAATTTGTTGCAGTTGCAAATGAAAAAAAAAAGATTGTTAGAACTAGTAGTGGAATTTAGTTGAATTTGTTCAGAGTGGTTCGGTGCCCTATGATTTATTTTAGTTGAAATACAAGTGGTCTATGGTGGGAGTGGGTGGATGGAATGAAGATTTTTGGGCTGATGGGGACAAGTTGTGACCAGTTAATTTACCTAAGCCTGTGTTTGGTTTTAACTTACACTACATTTTATTTCTGTGTACATAGAAGGCTTTGAATTCTTTTGGTAGCCAATGACTTTTGGTTTGTAGAGTTTGCAGAATTATAAGTAAAAGAAAGAATGCATTCTGAAGTTTTAAAAGAGTGTTGTTAAAATGTTCACCTTGAAGTTCACATGAGATGAGTATCTGTGGTCAATCCATAGAAGAGAAATAGGATTTAAGTTTGTCTTCTTTATTTGGGGTTTGAGCCTTAATAGTATAAGTACTTGAGGAACTCCCATAACATTGATAATGTGAAGACGTCCCTACCATCACATAACAGAAAACCATATCACTTCAGGATGCAAGACAAAAGACTGACACTCAAGCATTCAGCACTCAAAGGAACAAATAATTGTTGTGTACATACTGCTTCAGAGACTGCTGGATCTCCCAATATTCCCCCTTACCTTGAAGTACAGCAATTTCCAAGTTATCATGAAGTTCCATGGATAGGAGGAGTATAACTCAACATGGGAAAATGGGAGTGTAAGTATCTCCTGCAAAACGACTTAAACATGTTCCTATAGACTTAATTTTCACCATTTTGCCTGCTACGAGCACATTGATATTTACACTTTTGAATGTTGAATACTTGTAGGTAGAATGTAATTTACCTGGTTGCTAATATATCTCAAATATTATCAATTAGGGAATCCTGAGGCTGAACTGATGAAGAAATTGAATAATTCTCACAAGGGCTCCCCAGGATTACTAGACAATGAAGCCAAAAATAATTTGCAATCTATACTTGTCCTCATGGCAACTTCAAAAGACTGGGATACGTTTATACATACATATCTATGTATATATATATATATATATATATATGTGTGTGTGTGTGTTTGCATGTATATATATATATATATATATATATATATATATATATATGTATATATATGTATGTATATATATATATATATATATATATATATATATATATATATATACACACACATGCAAACCATACACACACACACACACACACACACACATATATATATATATATATATATATATATATATATATGTATATATATATATATATATATATATATATATATATATATATCTATATGGATCTACTTCATATGATCAACAGCTCATATGATCGACAACCATTTGACTGACATCTAAACACCTAAAGCTCAAAACACCTAATGCTCATATGATCGAAACTCATAACATCAACACATGAAATCCAAAGCATTATGCCCTTTCCCCACTGTAGCGCAACCCTGAAGTAGGAATAAATAGTTAGGGGGGATGTGGTGGGCACAGCATTGTTACTACTATGACCTCTCCTCACCTATTCAAAAAACATCTCAAAGATCTCCTAAAGTCCCAATGGCTATGCCTTTGCTCTAATCCAGACTAATAGCAAACGCCCCAGGCCCACCAAAGCCTCCCCCCCCACCAAAAAAAAATGGGTTCATTTAAGCCTGTACCTCTTTTAACTAACATGTTTAACCTGTTCGTTGCTTTATTCTTTGTATGTATAATAAATCAATTAATCTTCTTATGTTTCTGTTAAACTACCTCTGACTATATTTTTGAATGTAATAATAATTATGTACTCTTCTGATGTTTCTGTTTAAATTCCTCTGTCTCAATACTATCCAATTGGTGTGTCCATGACTAAAGCTATTTAAGAGTGGTCTGTACAGTATCACCTAATACATATGCAATTAGTCTAAGAGCTTAAATATATCTAAACAAGCCAGCCACAATTAAAATATTTAAATATATTTAATAATAAATAATAAACATAACAAGACAATGGTCAATAATTCAACACAGTGACAGAGTTCAGAATCACAGGAAATACTTTAAAGCAACACTGCAGAACAGTATCACATAAATAGAGAAAACATCTAAACTAATCTTATTATAGTCCTCTCTATGTCTAAGAGAGCTATTATGATCTAAGTCTTACTTACAGACCAAGGCAAATACAGATGAGAAGTTCTGAAGATGGACGTGTTCAGATCCAAGACAAGATACAAAATGCACAGACTTATTCTCTGAGATAGTTCTTAAGTTACTATCAAACATTTCTGCTGGGTTATATCAGATTACATAATTCTTTGTCACTTCTGTATCAAAAATACTTATTTTTTCAGAAGTTTGCCTGGAACTGGAGTTTGTAAAACAGTTAAACACTTATACCTTTGAAACCTGCAATTATTTCTGTTTCCAAAAAATAGAAAGAATTTCTAGCTACAGACATTCTGTGTCCTAGCTGAGATAAACGCCATCATAAACAATTCACTTATTTTCTTAGAGTCTGCAAGTCAACTATGTTCTTTTTCAGTAGGGTGCACTGTGGTTACATTCTTGAAGCTCAGCACATAACATAACATACACTTCTCTTACATTTGTAAGACAAGCCTATGGATTATATGAATTTTCATAAATTACATAAAATTATTTACAAAATTCTTACTAGCTGGGCTGGCAGCCTTCACAATTCCTCCCCCATGAAAACTCAAGCTAGTGTTTTAAGTGTGCCTTGAGAAACATTGCTTGAGGGGGTTGAGCCTATGTGTGAATACCTTACCCCATTCCCTGTCTTGAGAGCACATCTTCATTGGCATTGCTAACTGCACTGCTGTGCTGCTCTGTCATATTATATGCTTGCAACCCTAGGCTCCACCTTAGTAACTTGGCATTTTGCTGGCTGGCTTGATATAGCCAAGTTAGGGGACTGTGGCCTGTAACTACAATGAATTTCCTTCCACACAGATAAGGCTGAAGTTTCTATAGTGCTCACACTATGGCTAGACATTCCTTTACTACAGCTGCAATACATTCCTCCCTGGGTTGGAGCCTACGACTGAGATAAACCACTCAGTGCTCTTTTCCCTCTGAAGAAATCTGTCTAAGTACAGCCCCACCCCCATGGTTTGAAGCATCCACCTGAACAACAATTTTTTTGCTGTAATCTGGAATGGGTAACACAGGGGTCCTCCCAAAGCTTCTTTACACTTCTGGAGTGCCTGTTCAAATGCTGGGGTCCACACTACCTTATCTGGCCTGTTTTTCCTTGTCAGGTCTGTGAGGAGAGCAGCTATGGTATTATAATTGGGGGCAAACTTTCTGTAGTACCCTGCTGTTCCTAAACATGCCCTTGCCTGCTTTTTGGTAATAGGACCAGGCCATGCCTGAATGGCTTCCACTTTGGCCAGCTCCAGCCTGATCTTACCACTCCCCACTCTATGTCCAAGGTAGAAGACCTCTGCCACACCCACCTGACATTTACTAAGCTTAATGGTCAACCCTGCCCTCTGTCATCTGCCCAGCATCTCCCTGACATGCTGAAGGTGCTCTTACCAAGAATGGCCGTAGATGGCAATATCATCTAGGTAAGCAAGGATAAAATCAGGTAAAATCTCCTGCTCCTGTTAGAATATGATCTACCAGCCTCTGGAAAGTCACTGGGGCATTTTTTATCCCAAAGGATATTTTGTTGAACTCATACAAGACAAAAGGAGTCACAAAGGCTGACCTCTCTCTAGCACTGGGAGTCAAGGGCACCCACCAGTAACCATTGGTAAGATCAATGGTGGTAAGATACTTAGCCCCACCCAGCTGCTCTAGGGCTTTATCTGTCCTAGGCATGGGGTAAGCATCTGACTATGAGTGACTATTTCATTTCCTGTAGCCCACACAGAACCTGGTGCTTCCATCCTTATTTAGTACCAGCACCACTGGAGAGGTGCAGGGACTGCTGGACTCTTGGATTACTCCTAATTCCAACATTTCCTGTATCTTCTCCTTCAGAATCTGTTTGACTCTCTCAAGCACCCTATAATGGGCCTGATTAATAGGCCTTTGGGGTCCTGTATCCACATGCTGCTGCACCAGGTGGGTACATTCAGGTTCCCCAGAGAACATGCCCTCAAATTCCTGTAACACTGCTCAGATTTCTTGAACCTTGGTAGGGGATAACTGCTGGGACATTGCTACCCCTTCCATTGAGGTGTCAGTCCGAGCCTCACTGAGGAGGTCAGTCACCAGATCCCCCTCAGACTCTTCCTGCAATCCACTGCAAATACTCAGCACAAGGGCCTCCCTATCATGGTAAGGTTTCATCATGTTAACATAGTACAATTTGTTCCCCTGCCCCTGCCTAGCAGTTCTACCATGTAGTTAGCATCATTGACCTTACTTACCACCTTGTAGAGTCCCTCCTAAGCTGCCTGCAGCTTGTTGTGTCTGACAGGAATGATAACCATTACCTGCTGCCCTACAGCATACTCTCTAGCTCAAGCATTCCTGTCATTCGAGACCATTTCTGCTGTTGGGCTTCTGCCAGGTTATCTTGGCCCAAGCCCATGAGTTCCCTAAACCTTGTCCTGAGGTTTAGGACATATGCCACAACAGACCTTGTGGGACTCACACTCACCCTTCCACTCATCTCAAATTAAATCTAGAGGTCTGCTCACCCTATACCCATACAACCCTAATGTGAAAATCCTGTGGATTCCTAGGGAACCTCTCTGTAAGCAAACAACAGATGGGGCAAATATTTGTCCCAATGCCCCTTAAACTGGTCTGCAAATGCCTATAGCATTGTCTTGAGTGCAGAGTTTAACCTCTCAACAAGACCATAAGTCTGGGGATGGTAGGGGGTGGTCTTTAGGTGCTTCACCCCACAGTACTTCCACAGACAAGCCAGCAGCTCTGACATGAAATTGGCACCTCTGTCAGTCAGTATTTCATTTGGGAAACCTACCCTGCTGAGAATCTCTAACAAAACACTTGCCACCTTTTCTGCCTTAATGGAGGACAGAGCCACTGCGTCAAGATATCTGGTAGCATAATCTACAACCACTAGCATATACTTTTTCCCTGTGGAACTCGGTTTACTCAGAAGCCCCAGGATATCCATAGCTACCATCTGAAATGGCTCCTCAGTCAAAGGCAAAGGCATCAAAGGAGCTCTCACCTTGTCTCCTGCTTTGCCTACCTTGTGGCACTGTTAACAGGTGCTGCAGTACCCTGTTACATCTCTGGAAATTCCAGGCCAGTAGAAGTTCTGCATAATATGCCTCTTTGTACGTTTTATGCCCATATGACCTGCAAAGAGAATATCATGGGCTATGGCTAGAAGTGTCAGACAGTAAGCTCTGAGTACTACCAACTTCTGTAGTCTCTCACCCTCTACTTTGTCCCAGTATACAGATTCCCCCTTCCTCTGAGAAGCAGGTGCCTCACTAGCTACCTCCCTCAGGCCTTGTAATGTTGAGTCTGAGAGCTGAGACTGTCTCAACTCTTTCTTTGTAAGTCTTCCCACCTCTCCTTCCACAGGAAGTCTGTTATCCTCTGACAGTGGTGCCTCACTGTCAGCCTGGTTATTACTACTCACCTCTACCCTTGCAGTCACTCTGTCCAAGGGAATATCAGTACCCACAAGCAGCGATGGTTTGCCTTTAGTCTCACTGCTACAGGATAACCCCTCCATGAAGTAACCACCTCACCAGTCCTGGCATCAAGTGTTTGGTCTGTCTGGGTCTTCCCAGGTTACCAGTCCCACATGCTTGTCTCCAAGCCTGAGTGCATGTAATTGCACGAACAAATGGTGCTGCATTATCATAATCATTCCCTATCAGGATATCTGTAGGGTGGTACTTTGATACCCTTGTTGACTCAAAGACAACCTACTGTTGGCATTTTGTCATTCCCATTTACTGGCTCTCCCACCTTTTGTTCCCCATCTTGCCTCTCTGGACATCTATATACTACATAGGTTCATAGGTTCATAGGTTCATACTAGGCTATCTGCCCGAGGGCATTTACAAGCCTAGCCCATCGTTTTGTGGCTTACGCCACCCCTTTAGTATGGGGAACTATACCCATTATTTTGCTGTGCCTCTGTCGAGCAGTGACACTGAGGTAATCCCTGGGGTATATCTGCGATCTCCCATCCATTGGTCAAGATTTCTCTTGAACAAGGCCAGCGAGGTGCTCTGCCTCACATGTGCCGGGATTTTGTTCCACAGCATAGGGAGTCTTTGGGTGATGAATCTATCCCTCCAGCACGTCCTATTAATAGCCGTGTCAAGGTTTAAGTCTCCCGCCCTTGTGGCTCTGATGGATCTAGATTTTGTGAGGTGAAGCATAGTCATCAAATCTGGGTTTGACATGGCCTTGTATGTTAGGCAAAGGTCACCTCTGAGCAAGCGATGGCGACTGAATAGAGCTGGAGTTCTTTCAGTCGGGCAGCATAGGACAGATTTTTGAGACCCTTTATCCTTTTCGTGAGGAACTTTTGTGGCCTCTCCAGCTGCTGCAAGTGTCGGGTCAGATACATTCCGAATGGGGCATTGTACTCAATCATTGGTCTGATGAGTGATGAGTAAAGGGAGACTATGACCTCCCTTGATCTAGATGAGAATCCCTTCATGATAAGGTGGGCAATGTAGAAGGTCTTCCTAACTACTTTAGCTACATGGGTGTCGAATGACAGACTACTATCAACCTGGGTCCCCAGGTCCCTGATAACTTCTTCTGTGCTCAGTGGATTGCCACCTATTTGGTAGCTAGGGGTAACCTTGTTTTTCCCGAAGGGTATGACTATGCATTTTTTGGCATTTAACTTTAGGCCGTGGCTCTGGCACCAGTTATTCATTTCTGTGAGACCCTTCTGAAGGATATCTGTGTCAGATGTGTTTTCTACTATGGCGCCCAGTTTGCAGTCATCTGCAAACTTTGTCAGCCATAACCCTCCTGTGTTTGCTTGTACTTCGGAAAAGTAGATGCCAAACAAGAGTGGGCCCAGGACTGAGCCCTGTGGGACACCACTTGTGACAGGCTTTGAGTCTGACATGGCGCCAGCAGCTCTGACCCTGTGGGTTCTGTCACTCAGCCAGTTTGCAACCCATCTTGTGATATATGGGTTGACATTTAAGCTGATGAGTTTTTCAATGATACCCGAATGGGGTATTGTATCGAAGGCCTTAGCCAGATCGAGGTAGGCTGTATGGACTGCCTTTCCCTCATCAATGGCTTTGGTGACTGTTTCGAAAAAGTCAACCAAGTTTAAAAGGCATGATCTGCCTTTGACAAAGCCAAACTGGGTTGGATCCAAAGTCTGCAAATTCCCTATGTCTTTATTTATGAGGTCCATTATGATCCTCTCCATGGCTTTGCAGATAAGGCTTGTCAAGCTAATGGGCGGTAATTTCAGGGTCGGTGGAGGCACCGCCTTTGTGAAGTGGTACCACAGTTGCAGTCATGCCACTCCTGGAGTGCGTATCAGAGGTAAGACTTTGATTAAACAGCTGTCCTAGCTGTGGGTTTAATTCCTCATTGAGTTCATGGAGCACAGCCGGGGACACCATCAGGTCCCATGGATGCTGTGTTTTGCTTTGGAGAGAGCAGTTCTCACTTGGGCGCTGGAGATGTTTGGGGGCTGCAATGCGTTTGGTATAGATATCTCTCCTTTTGGGGGGGGGGGAGTTTGCACTGAACCTGTCAGCCAGTATGTTGGCAATGTCTGTAGGATCAGTAATCTTCACATCATTTTGAACTAGCTCTGAGCATATCTGTGAGTTTCCTCCCAGGTTTCTAACATAGCTAAAGAAGGCCTTATGATTGTCTTTTGAGTCTTTAGCTATTTTTCTCTCGAAATTTGCTTTGGATGATTTTATGAGAGCTCTTAGTTTTTACTTATAGTGATCAAGGGTGTCTTACCTCTTAAGGATTTTGCTCTATCTTGTAGTAGCTTCCTCCTTTTGTTGTAGAGTTTGTTTATGGCTGGGGTTCACCAGACTGGGCAGCTTACCTTTGGTACAAAGAGTCTTTGTTTTGCTTGGGATTGCCTTATCCAAGCAGTCCTGCAGGTGCTGGTAGAAGGCATTTGTAAGTGATTCAGCGGCTTGAGTACTGTTTTCCGCGGCTCGGGGGCCTTAAAGGAGACCACACTAGTCTTTAGAAGTGTGAAGTCGGCTTTTGAGAAGTTCTTTACTGTGGTCTTTTTATTTCAGGTGGGGGTGGGATGAGGACCTCCAGCGAGATTAGTTGTGGTCTGATCTCACCAGTGAGGGTACACCTCCGGTGTTGAACATTGTGCTCCCATGTTCGTGATGATGAGATCAAGTATGTTATCTCCTCTTGTGGGGATGGTGACTAGTTGTTCCATGGCATTTGAGTTTATGAATTCCAGGAACTTTTGGGCTAGGGTGTTTGGGCTTGAGTAGTGTTCCCAGTCTATATTAGGGTAATTGAAGTCACCTAGTATGATGGTGTTTGGTGATACATTTATCCCCTCTAGTGTTTCAGGAAGGCCATGTGAGGTTCCTGAGTTTGTGAAATTGGCCTGTAACATGCTACAATTTGCAGAGCAGTCTTGCCTATGGTTAATTGCACCTGGATGGTCTCCGATGCATAAATGCGTTGCCACCAGTCTTGAGGTGTGGGTGTCCTTGATGAATATGGATACCCCCCTCCTTTCTTAGTATTGTCCAGATTTTGGGGCGGAGCATGATATGAGGTAAAACCACAATGATAGCTGGGGTGCTCTCAGGAGCCTTGATTTCTGTCACAGCACAGACATCGATGTTCTCCATACTGAGAAGGGCCTCGAGTCGTGCATTTTGAGATTTAGACTTCTGGCATTGAGCAGCATTACCCTTAGTTTTTTTCCTTTTTGTGTTCTAGGGTGGTAGGTTTAGAATTTGAGCCTTGCCTAAAAAGGCACTATGGCGGTGGCAAGAGCCTTTGCCAATATCCGGAATCCCAGGGGTGACAGGTGCAAGCCGTCCCTTGCGAAGCAGCGTGGCTTGTCCAGCATGTCATCCCAGGCAGACAGACACTGGATCCCCTTTGAATGACACCAGTGTTTAAGCCAATTGTTAAAGCTGATCATCTTATCTCTGTATTGTGGCATCATTCTTGGTGAAGGTAGGATACTGCTCAAGGTCAGGGTCATACCTGTCTGGGCTACATAATCAGAGAGCTCCTCAATGTCTCTTTTCATGTAGTCCAAGGAGGTACATCTCAGGTCGTTTACACCAGCGTGGACAATGACTGAATCATATTTGTACCTGCTGTTGAGACCTGAGTGCTTGCGTTATGTGGCGGATTCTAGCGCCCGACAGGCAGCTTACTGTGACCTTCTCCTTACTCAGTCTGGTGACCGGGGCGTCAGTGTGTCTGACTATGGAGTCACCAATGACTAGTGTGTCTGGCATTGTGTTTGGCCTTAAGGGCTGTGACTGTTTGACACTCTGACTGTGAGGTCTATGTGTTGCAGGTGTTGTGTTCTGAGGTGGTGGTTGTTTGGGTGTCTGCTTTGGTGGCCTCTGCTGTTTTGGTAGATTTTTGATCAGAGCCTCCGAGTATGTCTTTGTGTGTTTATGTGTATGATTTGAGGTTGTAATGGTAATATGTGAGACTGGGTCTATAGTGTGTGTGGTAACCTTCTCCTCCTGACTGGTCTTGCCAGTCCTATGTTGAAGAGCTCAGCCTCCAGTTTGGCCGTATAGTTGCATCTCTCATGTATTTGTGTTTTGTGGGAGGAGGAGAGGGTTGTCTGTGTACATGAGGCAATTGTAACATTGCCTCAATATTCTAGGTTCACCAGCTGAGCAGGAGAGGACACTAGCAACTGATCCCTCGACATGCTAGAAGGAATAGACAAAAAACTTTAAAAAGATTCGGGGGCGTGGGTGACCGAGAAATGGGGGTTGCCTTTTTGGGGTACTATCTATGACAAGAGTGCGTATCAAGATAATAAGTACTGTAGGAGCAAGTGCTACATTTAACAGATAGAGAATAGTCTACTTGGAGTCAAGTAGAGATGATCTTTTAATTATAGGATAAGCTGATTAGATCAGTAGTATAGTTAGAGGAAGGTAGTTTTAAGGGAAAATTTGAAGAGTGGACTTTAGGTAGCCTGAATAGTTTAAACCTGCTTAACTGGCGCTGCCCTACTGTGCAACAGTAGCAACTCACTTCATCCGGACTAAATCAGCTAAAAGCGTGCTTTATAGCAGGGGCTGGAAAAGACAGGAAATGACCCAAATTGGCCAACAAACCACAAGTCACTGCCCTAAACCACTCCTCTGAGGACAAATGAAGGAGTTATGGAAATGACCCTAGTGGCCAATAAAACTACAGTTTCAAGTCAGTAACCACCTCTCCGGGGGGCAGGGAAGCTGCTCAATGTTAGTCACTGCCACTGATAAACACAGAGACCCTCCTTCAGCCCAAGCAAAAATGGCCTCACAGAAACTTTCAAACAGTTCAGGAACAGCAAGCCTGTAACTGAACTTTTTTAACTCTCAGAAAAGTGGGGAAAAAGCAAGATTTTTTTGTTTTGTTTTACAGAGATAGCAGAGGTTCACAAGTAATATCAGAGTTATAACAGTGCAGTAAATGACCCCACACAAGAGTGCTAGGTCAAGGACAGAAAATATGCAAGTTTTAAGAAAAAGCGATTTAAAATTAAGTGCAAACAGGAAAGTTTTCAGACAGTAAGCTCTGAGTACTACCAACGTCTGTAGTCTCTCACCCTCTACTTTGTCCCAGTATACAGATTCCCCCTTCCTCTGAGAAGCAGGTGCCTCACTAGCTACCTCCCTCAGGCCTTGTAATGTTGAGTCTGAGAGCTGAGCCTGTCTCAATTCTTTCTTTGTAAGTCTTCCCACCTCTCCTTCCACAGGAAGTCTGTTATCCTCTGACAGTGGTGCCTCACTGTCAGCCTGGTTACTACTACTCACCTCTACCCTTGCAGTCACTCTGTCCAAGGGAATATCAGTACCCACAAGCAGCGATGGTTTGCCTTTAGTCTCACTGCTACAGGATAACCCCTCCCTGAAGTAACCACCTCACCAGTCCTGGCATCAAGTGTTTGGTCGGTCTGGGTCTTCCCAGGTTACCAGTCCCACATGCTTGTCTCCAAGCCTGAGTGCATGTAATTGCAAGAACACATGGTGCTGCATTATCATAATCATTCCCTATCAGGATATCTGTAGGGTGGTACTTTGATACC
This sequence comes from Protopterus annectens, assembly GCF_019279795.1. Lineage (NCBI taxonomy): Eukaryota > Metazoa > Chordata > Ceratodontiformes > Protopteridae > Protopterus > Protopterus annectens. The sequence continues at coordinate 566,294,706 of NC_056731.1, forward strand.
CTTGTTGACTCAAAGACAACCTACTGTTGGCATTTTGTCATTCCCATTTACTGGCTCTCCCACCTTTTGTTCCCCAACTTGCCTCTGTGGACATCTATATACTACATGGCCCCACTGGTTGCATTTAAAATATTTAACCCTAGGTCCTGGATGTGTACCTGGACTAGTGGCTTCCTCTACTTCTGCAGATTCTGTTGGGGCAGTCTGGGCTGCCCACCATGGGTTCCCTTAGATCCAAGAGCAGAACTGGGTGTCCCTTTACTGTTTAGGGATACCCTGCTTGCTAGGTATAGGTGTCCCTTCTTCCCCAGCTCATCTACAGCAAGGCATTGTCTATCAGCTAATTAGATTCCCATATCCGCAGGCAAAGTGCTAATGGCTTGTTCCCTCACTGTAAGGTCTGCCAGCCCTTCAAAAGTGGTGACCTGACATCCACTCAACCACCTATGAAAATAAGTCCTTAGTTCAGCAAGATATTCACGCACACTTTTATCTGCCTTGCTTCAGGTGTCAACTTAAAAAAATTCCAGCAAACAATTCTTTGCAACATTATATTTTAAGAAGTCATTATCAGACAATTTGGAAAAAACAGTTACAGCTTTACTATGGAGTAAGGGAGCCAGGAACCATATCCAGATCCCTTGTCAACATTATACTGCTTACATATCCCCTCAAACATATGAATGAAACTATCAAAATTATTACCCTCTATAAATAGTGGAAGAAATTTACTGACCTTTGTTGCTTCTAGGGTCCAGTTGCTCCCTTCCCCATTACTTCCATGACTCTGATGAAGAGTAAGCATCTCCTTTTCATGTTGCCTCTGCCTCTCCTTCTCCTCAGTTTCCAGGCATAGACATTTGTCATTTTTCTCAGTCTCCAGATTCCTCAGTTTCTCTGCTACCTCTATTTCCAAATGGTTGGCCTTTAACTTGTTTCTTTAACTCCAGATGGATTTTAGGTCCTCTTTGGAAAGGCTGAGCTGTCCATTTTCTGAGAGTTGTACATCTCCACAGACAGTCTGATCATCTTCCTGGTTGCTATACTCTGATGCAGCTGTGACTAAAGCTACAATCATGTCTGCCTTGGTCAGGTTGGCATGCACCAGTCCTTTAGCCTGGCACATCTCAGCCAACTGGTTCATTGTCAGCTTGCCATACTCCTCTGTTGACATGCTTGCCTGCTCTCCCTGACTAACTAAGCTAACAAAAAAAATAAAACAATTGTGATATGAACTCCGAATGTTCACTGCATGGCTGATTAAGAGTACAAGCACCTTCAATGACCACTCTACACAAGCTACAGTTATTCAATAGCCACACCACTACAAGCCAATTAATATGTGATGTGGCTATCTCACCACTATCAACCAATTGATATGTGATGTGGCTATCCTACCACTGCCAGACAATTAATATGTGATGCCACTGCACTGGCCTAGTAAACAAGGAGCCTTAATCCTCACTACTGACACCAGTGAGGGATATGCACACTGGGAGGATGACAAGTGCACACATAGTAAAGTACAATTTCCCTTAAGAACACACAGAGATCAAAGTCAGCCTGGAGCTGTTTCTTCCCTCTTTCTCTCCATATCCCCATAAGACTCCCCATTGGCACAGCTATAAGGTTAAGATCTCAGCCAAGTGGTCAAGGCAAAACCTCCAGTACCCTCTCTGTCCAACCAGTGCTTCATGTACCTGTCCAAGTAGCTCTCACCCACACACACACACACACACACACACACACACACACACACACACACACACACACATACACACACACACTTTGAGATTTAATTTATATACAAACACACAGACACTCCTGGGGAAGGCTGGCACAAGTTCTCTAGCTGTGCCACCTTCTGACAAAACTATAAGGTAGTAAACACTGCCACCAACCAGCTCATTATCAGCAACTATAAGGCCCTTCCCAAAGGGTGACCAATTCTACTGTGCAATGTTACTATTATCCAATTGGTAAGTGTGTCCAAGCTTAAGGCTATTTAGAGTTGTCTGTACAGTGTCACCGAATACATATGCAAGTACACTAAGAGCTTAAATATCTCAAAACAATCCACCCACATTAAAAGGTTTAAATATATGTAATAAATAATAAAAGCTCAAGACAATAATTCAAAACAGTGACAACAAAGTTTAGAATCACAGGAAATACTTTAAAACAACATTGTAGGACAGTCTCACATAAATACAGAAAACATCTAGACTAAACTTGTTATATTCCTATCTATCTCTAAGAGAGATACTATGATCCTAGTCTTGCTTACATAGCAAGGCAAATACAGATAAGAAGTGCTGAAGATAGATGGGTTTCAGATCCAAGACAAAATACAAAATGCACAGACTCACTCTCTGAGATAGTTTTTAAGTTACTATCAAACGTTTCTGCTGGGTTATCTCAGATGACATCATTCTTTGTTCACCTCTGTATCAAAAATACCTATTTTTCAGAAGTTTGCCTAGAACTGGAAGTCACAAAACAGTTAAACATCTTTATCTTTGAAACCTGTAATTATTTCTGTTTCTAGACAATAGAAAGAATTTCTAGCTGCAGACATTCTGTCTCCTAGATGAGATAAACACCATCATAAACAATTCACTTATTTTCTTAGAGTTTGCAAATTAACTCTGTTCTTTTCCCGTAGGTACACTGTGGTTACATTCTTGAAGCTCAGCATATAACATACAGTTCTCTCACATTTGTAAGACAAGCCTATGGATTGTATTAATATTCACAAATGACATAGAATTATTTACAAATTTCTAACTAGCTGGGCTGGCAGCCTTCACATGGGGTATTGTGTCAAATGCCTTGGCAAGGTCAAGGTAGGCAGTGTGAACAATTTTGCCCTCATGCATTGCTTTGGTGACCTTCTCAAAGAAGTCCACCAGGTTCAGTAGGTATGATCTGCCCTTGATGAAACCAAACTAGGTTGGGTCCAGTGTCTGGAGGTTTACTATATCGCTACTGATCTTCTCCATGATAATTCTTTCCATGGCTTTACATATAAGACTAGGGTCTGCAGGTGGCCCACCTTTGTGCAGAGGGCTGACGTTTGCCTTTCTCCATTCATGAGGCAAAAAAACTATTTGGAGGCTACATTTAAATAGTAATTCCAGAGGCTCTGATAGGTCATGTTTCATGCTATTTATAAGGCATCCTGGGATATTGTCTGGGCCCATTGATGGATTGTGCTTGTTCTTAATGACAGCATTAAGGATCTGTTTCCTAGTGATAGTAGGGGGAGTTATATTTGATTATATTTCCTAAGGGAAGTTTCAGGAGGAGAGGGTGTAAAGTTGGAACTGATTTTATCAGCCAGGAAGTTTGCTATGTCTTCTGGCTCAGTATAGGTGGCTGTATTTACAGTGAGCTCTGCACACTGTTGTGTATTGCCTTGGAGGTTACAGGCATAACTAAAAATGCTTTGTGGTTGTCTTTGACCTGGGAGGCCACACATACCTCAAAATTTGGTTTTGGTAGACTTTATGTGTCCCCTGAGTTGTTCATTTAGTTTGATGGAGAGTGCTGTTATCCTGCTGGGTGCTGCACCTCCTAATTTTTGCCATGGTTTTCTTCCTCCTGTTATATAGCCTATTGATTTTGTGATTCCACCAGGGTGGCTTGTTTTTTGAGTTAGTTCTGTACTTCTTCCTGGTGTGCACAGTTGCCTCTATGCAGCTATTAACATGCTTGTACAGGGTCTCTGTAAACAGTTCTGCATAGGCAGCAGTGTTCTCAGGGTTTATGGGTTTTGAAATTTTGCCAGGTTCTAACTTAATAATAGCAGGAGAATAGCCTTAGAATAGTTCTTAAATATTCCAGGTTTAGTTGGGGGTCCAGGTTTTATTTTTACTTCAAAGGAGACCATTTTGTGGTCTGACCTTACCAGGGAAGGCATTACAGGATGGGGTGTGCAGCACTCTCCCATATTAGTGAGGACCAGATCCAGTATGGTTGCACCCCCTGGTTGGTGTATTGACTGTCTGGTCCAGGAAGTTTGTGTTTACAAAATACAGGAATGTCTGTGCATGTAAATTTGGTGACGTATACGATTCCTAATTAATAGTGGGTAATTAAAGTCACCTATGAATATGGTATTGAGTTGGATGGTTAGTGTTTCTAAAAATTTAAATACATGATATAAGTTTCCTGTGTCATAGAGGGGGATGTATAGCTTGCAAGGAAGTGGTACTGGATTTTGCCTATGGTGATTTGAATATGGAGCAGCTCAAGTGTGTTGTTCTCCTTGACCAGCCTTGAAGTATATTTATCTTTGATGTAAATAGAGACACCTCCACCTTTAGTCCCCAGTATTCTCTAGGGTAATCACCAAAAGGTAACGTAAAGTCAACTCAAGAATGTAAAAAATGTTCAACAATCATGCCAAATGTTAATGGATCCACCTGAGTCAAACAGCACCCACAAACAAAAAATCTAATCCTTCTTTATTATAAAACACAGTTGATTTAGTGCTTTCATTCACAATAATGTGGACTTCATCAGAATACACTTAATTCATTAATTAATGTCTTTATACTCACATTTTTGGCACCAAATTAACTAATTTAAAATCCTTTGCTAAACTTAAGAGACAAGCACGTTCTACATAATAATAATAATGAAACCATATTCAAATACTAATACAAACAAATACTACACTATCATGCTAATGCATATATAAAATTCTAATACATTCTAATACATAGATGTGATGGTTCACCCAATCAAACATTACCAGATTTGTGAACATGGGGAACCATGGAAAACCATCACATCTTCAAGAGTAAATATTACAAGCACATTCAACATTACTCCAGGTTTTTGGATGACATAATTGTTTTATGGGATGGCCCTTATGAGATTTTCGATGAGTTTATGAACTATATCAACAATTCTACTACATTTCTTAAATTTACATATACTCGCACACAGGGGGTATTGCATATTTAAATACTTTTATATCCAATACAAACAGTGGATTTAAGTCTAGCATACATAGGAAAGAGACGTTCTCTAATAGTTCTCTAATAGTTATCTTGAGCATACTAGCAACCATCTGAGAAAAGTGATGAGGAACATTTACAAAGGGCAATGTATAAGAGCAGCCCATATGACCTCTCAGTATTCTGATATGATTGAGGAAATGGAATATATAAGGACCTTGTTTATTCAGAGGGGATACCCCAGTTATATGTTAGATGATGTTAAAAGGTACATCATTAGTGAATGGGGTAATAAGTACCCTCCGATTTTGGGGAAAGCAATTTTTAAACAAGCATTTAATTCTTTTGACAATACTGATAAGAATTACCAACACGCCTGTATATTGGAATATTCTCCATATGTTTACCAAGTGAAACAGATATTGAAGAACAATTAGATCATATTAATGGTGGACAATGACATTGGAATGTAGTAGGTGAAGTACCCATATTTGTCCATAAAATGGGTAGTAATATAAAGAGAAATCTGGAACAGATCAGTATTATTAGTGTGGATGATAAAAGAAACAAACATACCAGAAAGTGTGGTAACTGTAGGCAATGCCATACTATACTCGAAGATGAGGGTGTTATTCTTGAAAATGTTAATAAAACTAGGATTACGTTTAGGGAGGGGAACTGCAATTCTAAATACATTATATATATGGCTAAATGCATGGCCTGTCCTTGCTTTTACATAAGAAAAATGGAGAGAAGTTTTAAAAAGAGAATTTACAATCATTTATATAATATTAAAAGGAAGGACAGTACTGATGCCCTTTATAGACATTTGGAATTGAAGGGGGATGGACATTTCTTTAAGTTTGCAATTTTAGAGCAAGTTAAAATGGGCCCTGGGGGGCAATTACAAAGCAATACTAGGATATAAGGAGACTAAGTGGCAATTGTTAACTGATGCTTTAAATACGCCAGGTCTGAATGACCACATTACAATTAAACCAATTCTACAATTGCAGGCATAGGCTGTCATTTTGTCTGGTACACATTCATTGCATTGCCAAACATCCCCAAAGTATACAGGACCTTTATTAGGTGTGTATCTAATTGGATTTTTATGTGCACAGATTTTATGTGCACAATTTAGTATGCACACAATTTTGTATTTGTATAATAATTTTTTTAGAAGGTTTATAGTAGGTTGTTATGTAATTTGATTATAAGTATTATAAGCATGATTATGCATTAGAATATATTAGTATGTATTAGAATTTTATATATGCATTAGAGTGATTGCTTAGTATTTTATTGTATTAGTATTTGAATATGGTTTCATTATTATTATGTAGGACGCGCTTGTCTCTTTAAGTTTAGCAAAGGATTTTAAATTAATCTGGTGCCGAAAATGCGAGTATAAAAACATTAATTAATGAATTAAGTGTATTCTGATGAAGTCCAAATTATTGTGGATGAAAGTGCTAAATCAACTGTGTTTTATAATAAAGAAGGATTGGATTTTTTGTTTGTGGTGCTATTTGACTCAGGTAGATCCATTAACATTTGGCGTGATTCTCTAGTGTAAAGAGATCTTCTAGGGAGTGGAGTTTTTTGTTTAGACTCCTACCATTGAGAATACTTTAAGATTTTCTTGGTTTTATTTGCTATGTCAGAAGTACTTTCAGTTCGGCATTGCCTAAAAAAGGCACTATGGTGGAAGACAATGTTTTAGTTAATTTTCAAAAGCCTAGAGGGGAGAAGTGCAGACCAGCAAAAATTTGCAGATATTTTAGGCTAGAATTTAAAAGTTAGCTTTAATGATTGATAGGAAGAAAACATATTTCTATGGAAAAAAATGAGTAAATGGATATACAAAGTGGGAGAGGGGGACCCAATACAATTCATGGAAGTGTTCAGTAGTGATTAGGTTCATACTAGGCTATCTGCCCTAGGGCATTTTATAGCCTAGCTAGAGTGTGTGTGTGGCTTTCACCCACTAGGCCATTAGTTTGCTGTGCCTCTGTCCAGCAGTGATACAGAGATGATTCCCCGGGGTAAACACTCTCCCCTCCCATCCAAAGATTTGGTGATGAATCTGTCCTCCAGCACATCCTATTGTTGAGGTTTATGTCTCTTTGCTCTCAGTGGCTCTGGGATTTGGATTTTTTTTGAGCTTGCTCATGTTAATTCTGGTTGGGTTGGACATGGCCTTGTATGTCAGGCACAGATCACCTCTGAGCTGGGCTGAATAGTTCAGTCGGGCATCGTATGACATATGTTGAGCCTCCTTCCTTTTTTTTGCGGAACTTTTTTTGAGTTTCCAACTGCTGCAGGTGTCGAAAAGGGTACATTTTCGATGGGCGTTGTACTCAATCATCATTCTGATGATAAGTGAGTACAACAGGGTATGATGACCTCTCCTGATCTGATGTGAATCCTAATGCCGAACAAGAGGGGCCCAGGACTGAGCCCTGTGGAACACCTCGTCGTGACCCGGCTTTGTCTGACATGGCACCACCAGCAGCAACCTGTGTGTTCTGTCCTGTTTGGCGGTTGTGCTTCCCATCCCCATGACATATGGTATACATCTGCTGGTGCTGGCTTTTTCTATGATGCGATGCCCGGGTGGGGTGTTGTGAGCAGCTTTTCAAGGTAGGAGGTGTGCTGTGTGAACTGTACTCACCCTTCCAAAGGCCTTAGTTCAAAAGTCGAAAGTCGACCAAGTTCAAAGTTCAAGAGACAGCTTGAAAAAAAAAAAAAATTGTGTGTCCAGTCTGTAGGTCCCCAATGTCTTTATTTATTTTGATCCCCATTACCCATCCTCCATGACTTTGCAGACAAGCTTATGCTACTAATTTCCAGGGTCCGTGAGAAGCACCAAGAGAAGCACGCCTTTGTGGAGTTGGTTGCCCATTCTCCATTTAATGCAGATCCTGTAGTAATATTTAAGATTAAACAGCAGCCTTATGTGTGGGTTTAGTCTCCATTTGAGAGTTAGCACACACAGCAGACACCGACACCGTCTCCCATTGATGCTGTGTTTTTTTTTAGAGAGAGCTCAGCTCACCTGGGCATCTGAGAGATGGAGGGAGCTAGACTCTGGGATAGATATATTTCCTTTGGGGGGGGGAGGGAGGGATTTGCTGAACCTGTCTTCTGTCTGCCAAGTGGCAATATCTGTGGGTTCAGTTTTTTTTTATTTTTTTGGACTTTGAGCATACCTGGGAGTTTCCACCCAGGTTTTCCACTAACTTAAAACTAAAGGCTTCTTTATGTCTTTTTGTTTCATTATATTAGCTTTTTCTCTCAAAAGTGGTTGATGATATGATTTTTTAGTAGTTTTCGTTTGTTGCTAGTAGAGATGCCTTCCCTTTTTTTTCTTTTTGCTCTTTCATGTAGTCATGTAGTCCTCTTGTTGTAGAGTTTGTTTATGGCTGGAGTCCACCAGACCGGGGTGATGAAATTATACTTACCTGGAAAGAAGTCTTTTCAATCATGCATAAGTAAAACATTGCAAAAGGAAATTGAATCTACTTTTATTTCTGATTTAAACATCTGGAGGTTGAGAATTATGGCACAAAGCACTCTTTTCACATATGTTTGCAAGAGAAGCAATCCCTTTCCTAAAGACCGCTGATCCCAACTGTATTGCATAAGGGTATACAGGAGATGAGGTGGTACCCTGCATAGGACTAAATAGGTCTTTGTTGCACACCCTCATTTCAAATTATTCCTTCCTAATTTGTGTGACATGTTGTATAATGATGTTTACAGTCATGCCATGGAACCCATTAAGTTACATACCAGTGTGTGTAGTTATTGAAGAGTGGATTACTTAAGTCACCAAGGGACTAAATGGTCTACTTTGATTAGACACTGGCCTCGCTCTACTGCTTTCACACTTAGGGACTGAGGTAGAAGTGAAATGTAAGTTGACGAAGGTAGTGGCAGAGTGTGATATTTATGTATTTATACTTTTTACATTTAATTATAAAAAAGTAGCACTGGGAAAACAAGAACATTTATTGACTACTTAAACTATAGCTGGTCTGATGATAATTCATGAAGCCCAATGAAATAAAAGTGTAGAAAAAAGAAATCTATAAAGCAAAAGAAAAAAGGTATCATCTTACCACAGAACATTCGAAAATCAACTCATCTTGAAATTATCACTAGAAAGAAAATTGACATTTTTATACTTTTTCCAGTGTGTAATATCTAGTATTCCAAAATGGCAATAACACTTATTGTCCTAAATTCTAAACTGAAACCATGCACCCCAAAAACTATATAACAGAATAAATAAATAAAATCTGTAGCTGTAAAAAAATATTTCTTAATTACTAAAGTGTGATGAGGTACTCACTGTTATCATAATCAGCTATCCCTTTTTTCCATTTATTACATGAAATTGGGATGTAATGCCAACTCTTGTCACTTCAGTGCCACTATCTTACTTTCTTCGATAGTCCTGTCACATGTCTGAGGTCTTTTCCCACACAATCTATCATTTCTTTAACTCAACTCCTCTTGCCTTCTTGCTGTTTCTCCCATAGTCACACTATCGGCTCATCTCCTGCACATTACTGAACCACATAATCTGTTCTCCTTGAGCTTAAATGCAGTTAGGGTTATGTCTTCACTGCCTAGGTTTGTGTACCACATGGAGGCACCGGTTGCACCAGTGTTTTGTAAAACTTCCTTTTCCATATCTGTTGCATCCTTTTCTCAAACACTGCTACTGATATTCTGTTGCTTGTTGCACTACTGAGTCTAACTTTGACCACCTTATTCAGACTTCACTTTTCCTCAGCCACTGCTGCCAGATACCTGAAGTTGTTATCCTATTCAGTTATTCTCTTTCTATCACAGTTTTCAGATTATTTAGATTCCCCCAATTGCTGTCATGATTGCTGTGTTGTCTGTATTCAGTTTATTCCATTTATTTTCAGTCATAGTGCTAAACACAATGCCATTTGTTCCTAAATTGATAGTTTGCCTAACAGCATCCCTCTAATCACATAGAAGTCAAAGTTTCTTTATATGGTGTGGTTATAAAAGTTTTAAAAGTTGGACTATGGCTTAAGAATGCATCAGCAATATAATTTTCTCTGTTTTTATCTTGACGTTTACATAAGAACCAAATCTTAATGAGGCTTGATTGTCACACAGATCTGGGAGAAGGAAAAATAAAACATGGCTGCATACATCTTTCAGTTTATTACAGACTACTTTTTTTCTCAAAACTTCAAAATGTTAACAAAATAAAACACGCTTTTACTTGTGGTTAAAGAAGAAAACTGAGACTCATGTACCCATGTGTTAGAGGTACTATAATGCCACAGATTTAATAAAGTAGAAAAAGGATGGACCTTCTAGGGCAGATCTTTGTCTGAAGTAGTAGGCCTCACAGCACCCCTGGTTGTATAATCTTTCCATACGATGTTCAATGCATCGGACATTATTGCTTATTTATCATGTATATTATAGAGCAAATGTCTCTTTTAATGGGGAATTTCATGATGAAATGCTAGGACAAGAAGATTGTAGAAACCCTTAATAATAAGACAAAACAATGAAAAACATAATAGGTTGTATGAACTTATCAAAAGGCAGAGGCATGTATTATAAAAAGTCATAAATAATCATAGGCCAAAAATACACAAAACAAAAAAGCAACACATGCTACAACAAAACCCACAAGAATGCTTTCACACACACACACACACACACACACACACACACACACACACACACACACACACACACACACACACACACACACACACACAAACACAGAGTGCAACAATAAATGCATGAGCACGACGTGACATGGAATCGCTACACCATGCATCCAAACACTGAAAGTGTGATGAGAGACTTAGCGGCACAAGTGGACAGTGGTCTCACCTTTGATAACCACATTGCCACAACAGTCAGGAAATCCTTCTATATAGCACACCTCATCACTAAGGGCTTTTCATCCAGAAAAAAGGAGGTCATTGTCCCAGTGTATTCATCCCTCATTAGACCCATTATAGAGTACAACACCCCATTTGGTATGTACCTCACAAGACATCTGCAATAGCTGGAAAGGCCGCAGAAATACCTTACTAAAAGAATCACAGGCCTAAAGCAGATGCCCTATGCTGACCATAAAAAAAAACCCAGCTATACTCTGTGGCATATCGTCTGGTCAGAGGCGATCTCTGCTTAACATAGAAGGCCATGTCAAACCCTGAGCTGTTGGATATGCTCCACTTAAAGAAATCCAAATCCCTCAGAGCCAAACGCTCCAGGGATCTAAACCTTGTCATCACAATGAACAAAACATGCTGAAGGGTTAGGTTCCTGACCCAGAGACTCCCCATACTCTGGAATAGTTTGCCCATACATTCTTCAAAATGAACCTTGATGATTGGATGGGAGATTGGAAATTCACCCCGGGGATCACATCAGTTTCCCTGCTAAACAGGGGTCCAGGGAAGTAAATATTGTGGGAAGAAATATCCAGGGAATTGATATGGCTAGGCTTGTATAGGCCCTAGGGCTGATAACCTAGTACCAACCTATGAACCTATGAACCTATATAACATCACATTTGTTGTACAAACCAGTGCTTACAATACTACACCAATATTGTAACTGGAGCATATTAAAACATGAGCCAGAAGTTAGATGAGCAGAATGACAAAATGTCAGAAAACCAGAATAGTTCATGATTCTGTGATACATGCTAGAATAGGATTGTGACGCCCGTTCCCTGGCCCAGCAATCAAGGAGCCTCAATCCTAACCACTAACACCAGTAAAGGGCTTCTCATATAGGAGGAAAGGATAACAAATACACGCAGTAAAGTGCAATTTCCCTTACGAGCACACAGAGGTCACAGTCAGTCCAGGGTCGGTCGCTCCCTTGCCCTCCAGGTCCCCAGTAAGACTCCCCACTGGCACAGCTATAGGGTCCAGATCTCAGCCTAGTGGGCAAGATAAAACCTTCAGCACCCTCTCAGTCCAACCAGTGCTTAGTGTCCCTGCCTAAGTAGCTGACACACACACCCACACGCACTTTGAGAAGAGTTTATACAACCACACAGACACTCCTGGGAAAGGCCGGCACAGGTTCAACAGCTGTACCCCTTTTACCCAGATGATACAGTAGAAATCACTGCCACCACCAAGCTAATATTTATCAGCTACCCAAAGCCCTTAAAAGGTTGTCCAATTATTACTGTGCAATATTATTATCCAATTAGTAGCATAACTAAACAGTCAAGGCTTATTAGAGTGACTTGGTACAGGATCACTATATACATGCAATGTACACTTAGAGCTTAACTTATCTCTACACAAAACAGCCACAGCTGAAAGGTTTTAAAATATTTAATAATAAATAATAAAAAACACAAGACAATACTTTTTACTACACAGTGCTAGTCAAGAGTTCAGAGATCACAGAGAAATATTTAAAATAATTCAGTAGTACAGTTCTGACATCACAGAAAAACACCTAGTCTAATCTTTCTAGTTTCTAGCTATTTCTAAGTGAAAACACAAGTCTAAGATAAACTTACATATACAGCAAGACAGTGCTGATGAGTTGGATGGTCAAGACAAAAATGCTTAATGCTCTCTGATTCTCTCTGTTTTTAAAATCACATTCCCGGTTCATATTACATCATTCTTCACACTTCCCTGGGTTACATCACATCATTCTTCACACTTCTCTAGGTTCTCAGGCTAACAGAAACTGCATTTACATTCTTCACCTCTGGGCAAAAACCAGAGCAATAAAGGACATTTATGCACCCAAATTCTGGCCATTAACTCTGGCCTTAAAACAATAGGAATAATTCCTTTATCTAGACCAGCCGGCACCATGTTTACATCAAAGGGTCACAACATGCTTTACTTGGTCAGCAGAGTGCACTGTTGTTACATTTTTGCAGTTCCAAATGTAACACTATTTTTACCATTTAAGACAAGCCTGTGGTTTACATTAATATTTACAGATGACAGAATTATCTCCAAAATTCTATCTGGCTAGGCTGACAGCCTTCATCTATCTTCACCCAATCTTTACAAGGATGTTGAAGAAAAACAAATATATGAAGTACAGAAGTAGAATGGGTAGGGGTAATGAATGTATTAACAGACAGGAAGTTAAAAATGGAAAATAAGGTTAGAAAATGTTGCACTCTACTGGAAGTTCAAAAAGTAAAAATGCGAGACTTGAATGTCCAAGTAATTAAGTGTGAAACTTGTCATTACTCATTAAAAGTATGTTAGGAGGGAATAAGCCCCCTGCACCCCCTGATATGGGAAGCTGAATAGACTAACCGTAAAACTGTTTCATGACAGACAACAAAGAAAAATTCTCTAAGCTATAACAATATCATATTTAGCAAACATATAGCTCTGACTGAGGCCATGCTGGTGCAGTGGTTAGTGTTGTCGCTTCACAGCAAGAGGTTCTAAGGTTCGATTCTTGGCTGGAGCACCTTCTGTGCAGAGTCTGCAAGTCCTCCCTCCGGTTGAGTGAGTTTTAAAGACATACAGATAGGTGTGTATATGTGTGTGCCTTCTGTGAGGTTGGGCACAGGGCTGGCAACTTGATACTGTAAAAACACCACTGCCAATCAATCTGCGGACTGGTGATCCACTGTGGTGACCCCTAACCGGGAAAGCCAAAAGGCATTGCTATAGCCCTGACTGCATTCATTCACCATTAGGCATGACTTGCAACATATAAAAACAAACATCTAAGCTTGGACCAGTAGAGTCATGTATGAACTGACCTGATCTAACTAAGTACTACCACCTATGACCAGTAGAATGAAATGTGTGAAATAACTGGAGAAGGCTGATACTGTGGGCTTGATTCCTAAAGAATATCTGTCAGTGTTATTGACTTATTCCAGGGTATCACACAGGAGTAAATCACTTGTACTTAGAGCGGGTCTTTCAGAAACTGGCCTCCATTGTAAGCCTGTTTTATAATAGTAGTTACTAAATATGATATACCTTTCTTTTGTTCTAGTACTAGTTCTTACATAACATACATATTTCATTTGTTCTAGTACTAGGTCTTACATAACATACATATTTCACTTGTTCTAATATTAGTTATTACATAACATACATATTTCATTTGTTCTAGTACTAGGTCTTACATAACATACATATTTCACTTGTTCTAATATTAGTTATTACATAACATACATATTTCTTTTGTTCTAGTACCAGTGATTACATAATACATTTCTTTACTTTGTTCTAGTACTAGTTATTACATAGCATACATCTTTATTTTGTTGTACTACTAGTTACTACATAAGATACATCTTTCTTTTGCTGTTGTACAGGTTCTTCCATGTTAGCTAGATGATTTTGTAATGTTTCCTCAGGACAACTGAATAGCTGCAGTCTCAGTGTTAGCTGTTTATGTTTCGTAATCATTCCGTACACTTCTTCCTGTAATCCTCTTCTCACTCTGCAGATATAATTTTAGTCTGGTGCTGTCCATCCCTTTGCACAGCATATTAGAAATTCTAGTAATTCACATTCATTCTCCAGGATGGCAGTGAGCAGACATCTGTATATCTCATGTGATCCACCCCATCCTGTTCCATCTCAATATAAAATTAGTGTACATACTGTCCAAACTGGACCACTAAAATATCCTTATAAATAAAGATTATGTCCTCTGTAGTTTCCTGCAATGTCATTACTTTAAAAGTTGAATCAGTCAAAAGATGAATTTGTTGTTGTCCTGCCTGTCCATTTTTCAAGCTCTTCATTTATTCATTTTTCTGTTACCTGCTTTCTCTGATAAAAGTTTGCAGGTATACCAGGGCTTTTGCATGTAAGCATTGGGACTAGAGGCACAGATGCAGTCTTGGGATCTGCTGTCAGCGTGCACCTCAGGTTACATGCCTATATTCTCACATACACACACACACACACACACACACACACACACACACACACACACACACACACACACACACACACACACGCATGCACCCACACACACACACACACACATGCAAACATATTGTGTAGTTGAAGCTAAAATAATCAGCTGAAATATTTTATGTTTTTAAATATTCATAGACAATGACAGGGAAGGAAGAGAAAGCTCCACAACAAATACATCAAAAACAGTACATGACAAATACTCAAAGAGATTTTTTAGCATTCTGAAATTTTGACTTTAGAACTTTAAAACCCACCACAAATGTGAATTGTTTGTGCAAAATGATGCTTTCATGTCTGTAGAAGTAAGTTTCTTTAAGAGGCATCTCTTTTACTGCTAGCATGAAAGACACAGCAGGCTGATATTTCTAATGCAGATGTTTCAAAACTTAGACAGGCTTTTTGGAGAAACAGACTAATAATTCCAATACAGTAGACAGTATAAATGAATGCTCTTTAAGTACACTGATCTGACAAAAAGATGGAGACCTGGTTAAATCTACACAACAAAGCTAAAATGGCTACAAGGAAGTGTTGTTCAAAGTAGGTCTGGAAAACGGTTTAGAACATTTTCTAATAAATCACTGGGAAGTTGTTTATTAAATAGCTAAATTAATAGCCTAAGGTGAATTTTATGTATACTTTATTTTCTGGTTTGCTACACTAGACAATCACTTGTATATTTTTAAATAACCATTTGAATCTTTAAATAGTTATTTTGTGAGAAAAACACTTCTTGAAGGCTATAGTGTGAAACAAGGGATATGCAAAAAAAACACTCATTCAGTGTCTTATTGACTTCTGAGGGGAGACCTCCATATTGCTTACCATACCTTTGTAGACCTGGTTATAATCCTGCATCTCCTTGTACCTCTGGGACTGTATTCTTCTGAATGTTACTATCTTTCACTGAACACAATATAAATGACTGGATCGTTGTTCACAAATTTATTCTGGGATTGACTGGTACAGCCCTTCTTCAAGTGTAATCTGAGACAGGGAATGTACTGGTAAGGAGCAAATGGTCAAAGACTCAAATGCTTTGGGATATCTATGAACCAGTGCAACCCCTAAACTTAAATACAATTAAAATGGCAGAAAAACATAATACACTGCATCTCATGTTTAATAAATAAAAATAATTAGAATGGAATGTTGCCATATGTTCAAAACTGGAAATATGAGTTTGAGTTTCCATATAAAGAATGCAGAAGCATATAAGTGGAAGAAGGACCTGTGAGAATCATTTAACAATTTGAACTGCAAGTTAAATTTATCCTATAGTCCTAGTTTTAATCTCCCCTGAATCATTCTGTTTACTATGCAAACCTGAGCCACTCATCTAACCAGACAACACTCTTGCGCCTCATTTGTTTCTCCAGTTGTGAAATAAAAACAACAACAATAGATGCATTAAAAATTCTAACACATCCCAGTTTGGTAGCTCAGGTACCAGGAAACTTTTGCCAAAGTGTCAGTCATACCTCTGTAACACAAATTCACATGGCCACTTTGCTGCTATAAGCAAAATGTGAGGAAAGTGAATTATGGTGAACAGGTGTGATTGACACTTTTTCAGCAGTTTGCAGGTACAGAACTGCCAAATAGGAATGCTTCAAGATTTATAATTTATTTTAAATGTATTTATTAGTGAAGTTTGTCTTTTGGCTTCAGCATAAAACAGAAATCACACTGGAAATCATGTAGATATTCATTCTGAAACTTAATTCTCGAGGGTTTATATGATATAACCACAATACGTGATACGTGTCTTGCTCTAACTGATTAGTCTTAATACACACACACGTGCGCACATCGACTTGTGGTGTTTTCTTTGCACATTAATGGTTTTGTTTATTTCACCTTTTATACACCCTCCAATCCTGATAGTTGACAGCAACAGGAACACTTAATATAGAGACTATAATGGAGGAAGAATTTCCGGGAGGCTGCACAGGTTATGTGAAAGCTGCATGACTAGCATCTAATGCAATTACATTTTTGTCTTTTATAGAGAGTATGCCTTTTTCTGCCTTGGTAAATTTTTCAGATACAGTGATGTCATGTCTCCAAAGTTAGTGCTACTGTAACCAAATCTGTTCATCTTTTGTAAGAATTATTATCAATCATTTTTTCCTGTGTAAGAAATTGGAAAAGAGAGATAGATGATGATAAGTTGGCATTTCCTAGAGTAGGAGAGTAGGATAAATACATTTTATTGTTCTAAATCTTTGCCTATTAGAAAGGTCATAGGGGGATTGTCAAATAAAGTTAATCATAATTATAGGTTTCTTAAAGTAGTATTGACAATTGTTTTATGGCTTTAGCTTCAGTTGTTTGTGATTTGCACCTTTGAATTGTCTTTAATGCCAGTTAGAGGGTGACTGCACATGTAACAGAAGGAACAGAAGTAATAATATGCAGTGGGAAGCATGGTTATGACATGGGAAAGAGAGTCAGAATTTGGTAGAACATTGCTGACATTTAAAAAGAAAGAACAGGAATTGAACATGGTGGTAATATGTAGGCAAGATGTAAGCTAGAATAAAATGATATCTCCTAGCTTGCATGTAAGGAGCCTAGTTGTTTATGAATGGTAAAAGCTGGGTAAACACCCACAATTAATTATGAAGTTCTAAATTATTTTTGAAAAATATACACATCCACTCCCACTGGGAATTCCTCTGTGAGTCTGAACACTTTGTATTTGTGTCTTTATCTCTTTATATGCAGCCTTTTCTAATTTTTCCATTATTTCTGGGGCTTCAAACCATCACGGGCTTGCACAGCTCAGATTTCTTGGGGCCTTTACATGTGCTTTTTCCAAGTCTAAGAGTGTCCAGTTGGATTATTTTCACTAGACCACTCACCTCCCATTATTTTCTACCTCTCTGCATATTCAGTTGCTTATCACCCTCTGCTGCACATTCATGCAGTGTGACAGATGGTTAATACCTGAAATGTCCGCAGTTGTGAATGCCTATTGGCACTAGAGTGCCAGACGTAATCTGTTGACCCCCCAAATTAAGCTGATGAGCACAGAAAAAATGTATAACTCTTCTGTATTCTGTTTAAACTCTAGAAAAGTGAAGTGATAGTCATGTTTATAACAAACTTCTGCTGCAGATTGTTCCACAGAGTGCTAAAGCACTTCAGTTCTGACAGAAAATGCAATACTACCACATTTCTGGATGGCAGTGTTGCACTCAAATCCAATTGAGATCTGGCAATTGCATCTCCTGCGGGTTGGGGGTTAACTTAACAGTTAAGATGTTTACCTCACATACACAAGGTACAGGGTTTGATTCTTGGCTTTGAAAGGAAGTTGGCTAGGCTTAAAATGCCCTGCAAGGGCAGCTCGCCTAGTAGAACTTATGAACAATTTGTGCCCAGGGTAGCTGCCCTTTTCACCCCACCCTAGCTATGGCTTTGTAAATACTGCCCTCTGTTTCTACATACATACATTAATAGCTATTATTTATACCACCAGAAAAACAAGAAAATAATAATTAAAATGATTAAAATTGTCTTGAAATACAGTCCTTATTAAACATAGACTAAAATGGATATCTTGTTGAGTAGAAAGTAATCTCTTGTAGTGCTGACTTCTTCTCAGGGAGGCTGTATCTACCAGCCCCATTTCTGAAATTTGTTTCCTACACTTCCTTTTTGTCTTTGAAATCTTAACTTTTACTCCCCTCCAATGGGCTTCTGTTGTATGAAAGATCAAGTTCCAAGCTCCTGCTATTACCAATAACCCTTCATGAAAGCATATCAGACATAGTATGATTTCTCTAAAGCATCTTGTTGGTATCTGGGGTGAGACATAATTGATAGTATGATGACCATGTGGTTGTCATATCTCCCTTTGAGTTCAATGTATCTTCTTTGATCATCTCCCATTTTGTGAACAAGTCTAAATTCAAAGCCACTTTTTTCAAAATTATGGCTCCTCTGTGCCTGCCGTCCTTGTAACTGTAATATACTATTGCTTCATAGCCCCAACTGCAGGCTAATATACCTGTATCTTCTTTCATCTTACTCTCCAGATTTGTCAGGCCATTTACATTCCAACATAGCACTCGGATTGTACTCGTTATTTATGTTATGTCTTGGCTTAACCCATTTTCTCCATCCCCCACCTAATTCCCCCACCACTTCTTCCTCACAATTCAACTCTTAATTTTATGTATAAAATTGACTTATGTCTTCCCTGATTTTGTGTAGGTGTGTACTTCCTATCAAATTCACTTTCTGGTTGCCTAGTCTGTTTTCATTAGCTTTTAATATTGAACAAACAGGTTGATGTTTCAGATATTTTGGTTACAGGACATATTATAGATATTGTTTGCAATTCTTCAGGGAATGATACAGCATATTTTTGTGGAATGGAATTATAAGGGAATGTGTGAACTAGAAAAATTATTCCAGAGGAGATTTGGAAGTTGAAAATGTGAGCATATGGTTCAGTTCGGGTCTATATTAAAAGACCTTCAGCGAACACCTCTTGGTCGACACGTAATGAGAGAACACACTAAAGCACGGACACTCAAAACAGCGATCTCTTTCCCTGGGAAAGAAATTGCTTTGCCATCCCCATGTGTTCGCCCCTTTCCTCACTATAGTGCGATCTCAGAGTTGGTATATTTAGTTGGGGGTGTGTGGGGGGCAAAGCCCCCACGCTGTGTGTGTGTGTGTGTGTGTGTGTGTGTGTGTGTGTGTGTGTGTGTGTCTGTGTGTGTGCTTGTGCTAGCAGTTTCTTTCCCAGGGAAAGAAACTGCTGTTTTGAGTGTTTGCGCTTTAGTGCGTTTGCTCATTATGTGTGGACCAAGAGGTGTTCGCTGAAACACCTCTTTGGTCTTTTAATATAGTCCCATTCAGTTCATGCCATAGCTGCTATCTTTAGAAACCGGATGAGTACCCCTCCCTGCCCACTTTCCACCTCCTTTTCATATACTCTTGCTTTCTTCTTACCTACTGCTGGCTGTTTCTCCTCTTTATCACTAAGTACGGCCGTCTGCAACTTTCTTCCACCTTTAATGCTGATGGCTAAACAGGAGCTTTCACAAGTTAAAAATAAGATGATAAAATCAGAGTTTTTTAAAGATTTCCACAGTATCCTTAATCCTTTTACCCCCTTCCCTGCTAATGGCTATAGTACCAGTACCTGTTTGAACTATTTGTTAAGCAGTAATGGGAGATGGGCTTCTGTGTGCTAGGCAAGGGTCCTCTGGCCCATTTGTTCTCACCTGGAAATCTGAATCAGCTCATCCAGTCCATGGGCAGGGTCAGGTAGTAGATAGCAGACCAGCTTGCTGATTCTACAGGACAGCCTACTCTCATACCTCATCAGTGAACCCCACCTCATTTGATCTTGACTACTGCTACCTTCCCATAGGAAGTATGTCTCTGCATACTGAAATGCACTTGGCCTATTATCTGACTGTACTTGGAAGAGCTATCTAGGTCAGTTCGAACTTCATATTGTACAACACACAGTATTCATGATACTTTCACCCATGCGGTCAGTGTGAGCCATCTCTCCACCCCCCATCATCAAAAAGCCAGCAGTGGCCACTTACTGCCATCCTCCCCATCAGAGCTGCTATTCAAATTCAGGTTGTTTTCACTATAGTAGCAGCTTTGTTACTTTATTCCACAGATTTGGATATAAATATCAATGATTTTAGAAAGAAATGAATGCAAATGATTAAGTATTTATGGCAAAGAAAAATATTTTTGCAAGTTACTTTAAAATTATGTAGTTCATCACTGACACTCACTGCCCGACTAGGATTTCTCTTCTCTCAGTATAGCATAGTGCCATATTTAATATGGAATAAAAGAGTACTGTGAAATCAAATCAAGATAATTTCCTAACAGATATACATCAAGAGTTGAAATATATTTGCCTGAGTGACTATTCTGTTCTTTTTGGCTCACAGTTCATTTCATTGCAGCTACATGGACTGTGCAATCCAACACTGCACTTCTAGTGTTTATTCTTCCCCCATAGGTTCATACTTTCATATATTAGTACTAGGTTAACTGCAATTGTAGGTAATTTTAAGTCTATCCAATTAACCCATGTGAGAATCAAACCCAGCACCTCATCTGTAAGGCAAATATCTTAACCATTATGCCAACCTCCCTCTGATATTGTAGTCAAGGACTTGGAGTATATATGTTATATTGTGTGGGGGAGATAGGGAGACCTGCCCCTAAAAAATATATATTTTTCTGCTTCTACATGTTGACCAAATTGCTCTTTTCAATTCTAAAAAATCAAATAAGTATGACTTGTCAAATGTGTCAACTGAATATAGGGCAACTTCAAGTGAATGCTAGTTTACAGCATCAGTAAAATAGCTTAACTCTCCTTCTAGAAGTTATATGGAAGCCAAAATATTCTGGTTCTGAAAACCTCCTAAAGTTCAGTTAAACATTAAATTCTGTGTGCTCAGCACATCACATTCAGTTTTGTTTGTATTTACTAGTGAAATTTCTTTCAAAAATGGATAATAATTTCAATCAGCATTTTTCTAAACCAAGTCCATGTACCTGATATAATGCTTTTCATATCACTCCTTTTATTCATAATCAGTCTGCTAATGTTAGTTGTGTGATGTTAGCTCTTTTTGCATTCATCTTTCTAATGTCAGTAAAGGGAGGATGTCAATGATCAAAATGAACTCGGTTAGTTCTGCAGCCATTGATGGCCTCCCTCAGACATTTTTACAACTACACTTGTGTAACTGTGCTGCTGTTATGCAGGTGATTGAAGATGAATGTTCTTGGCTTTGTCAGCGACGTGATCAATGGTACGTATAAATTAGGAGATTTAACAGACTGAGAGCAGCAAAGGACACTTGGTTTTACCTCCTTCCTCAAATTGCACTCAGGCATGTTGATGAATCATTAATACAATTCTACAATATTCTGGTTTACTGCCTACCTGTTATATGATTCCTTTGTACATATAATTTTGTGATTTTCTTATTTGCATTTTTACCGTTTGGATTTGCTCCTTCAGCAAAGTAGCTTGGGTATAGGGTGTTTTACTTCCCACTTATCTAATTTAGTAAGCAAACTAGAGATTGGTTTTATGGTTTGCTTCCTATACCTTCTATCTAATGTACCTTCTATGGATAGTCTGAATGACATTCATGTGGTTTCCTCCCACATGACAAAGCTGTGCCACTTGTAAACTGATATTTCTCCTAGCTGGCTGTGTGTGTGTGTGTGTGTGTGTGTGTGTGTGTGTGTGTGTGTGTGTGTGTGTGTGTGTGTGCGTGCGCACATTTGTCTGAATCCAGCAATAGGCAATTAATACAGTCAATAATATTTCCAATGCATTGTGTACAGATAGTGATAATAGACTTCAGTTCCTCCACAACTTTGGAGTATGCAATTAATTGAGCAATGGATATATATCTATGGTTCTACTTTATAATCTCGAAATACTGAAATCTCGAATTTCAGTATCTCGAGACCATAAAGTCAAATTTTTAAAATCACAAAACTCCATAATCGCGAATCCAGAAATGTCAAATTCACGGTTATAGTGTGTCCAGTATTTGTCGCGGGATGTAGTATGTGCAGTATGTACGGTTGAGTGTGTGGATTTGGCTGGTATGTAAGGTAAGTGAGTATTTTGTTAGGGTTTTAGGCATTTGTTTGAGTGTATGTAAGTTTTATGTGTGGGTTAGGGTAGGCAGGTAGGCATGTAAAAGTATGAGTGTTTAAGTGTTGAAAAGGGTGGTGTTTGCATATTTGTGATGTGTGTGTGCGAGGGTACTGTAGAGTGTCTAGTGGTGAGTTTGTTGTCTTTTTCTGTTTGGTGCAATCTTGGAGTTAGTATATATAAGTAGGGGGGTGTGGGGCCGCAGCCCCCCAAATGGGGGGTGCAGGGGGGGCTTACCCCTCTACTTATATGGAGTGTAGGTTTGTTGATTTGTGTTTTTTGTTTGTGTGTGTTTTGATTGTTTATTTGTTGCAGTGTGGGTAGGCTGGTGTATGTGTTGTGTGGTGTATGGTGTGTTTATGTTCGCGATTTTGTGTTTCACGTTTCGGGATTTCAAGCATTAGACTTTATGGTCTCGAGATACTGAAATTCAAGATTTTAGTATTTCGAGATTATAAAGTGGAACCATATCTATATCTATCTATCTATCTATATATGTATATATATATATATATATATATATATATATATATATATATATATATATATATATATATATATATACAATTATCTATATATATATATATATATATATATATATATATATATATATATATATATATATGGATTCCATACACTAGATTGAAGGTTCACTACTTCAAAATAGTGTATGGAATGCACACTGCAGCGAAAGTTCACTTAATCGAAAGTGCACTTACGTGAAGTTCAGTACAATGAATGGGCATTGTTCTTAACTTCCGTGCAGTACTCACAGACCTTAGGGTTAGGGCACGGGTCATGGTAAGGGGATAGCCCATAGGGCTATCCCCTTACCATGACCCATGCCCTAACCCTAAGGTCCATGATGACTGCAGCGCAGTGAAGGACATAGCAATGTCCTCCACTATGGTGCGATAGTCACGAACCTTAGGGTTAGGGCATGGGTTAGGGTAAGGGGATAGCTTTACTAACTATCCCCTTACACTAACCTGTACCCTAACCCTAAGGTCCGTGAGTATCGCACCATAGTAGAAGACATAGCTTGTTTTTTGATGTCATCCACTGTGCTATAGCACTTTCGGTTAAGTGCACTTTCGCGGAAGTTCACTTTCATTAAAGTGAACTTTCGCGTAAGTGAGGCTTCCTATTACAAGTTTGGAGTTGTGAACATTCGTTCTTGTAATAGGAATCCATATATATATATATATATATATATATATATATATATATATATACGCATATATGGGTCCCCTTCACTACACCGACACGCCACAAAGCCAACACCCAAAACACCGAGACCAAAAGACCAAAAACACACAATACAGACAACTCACAAAACCGAACACCATAACACCGACACCCAAAACACCGACACACAAAACGTAAACTACATATTACACACAACTATATATGCACTAACCTTAACCCAAACCCTAACCCTAAGGTCCGACACTACCGCACACTTACCCTACCCGCACCCTAACCCTAACCCTAACTCACTTAACCCACCCCTAAACCTAAAGTACGTCACTATCGCACACTTACCCTACCTGCACCCTAACCCTAACTCACTTAACCCGCCCCTAAAACTACAGTCCGTCACTATTGCACACTTACCTTACCCACACCCTAACCCTAAGTCCGACACTACCGCACACTCACCTTTCCCGCACCCTAACCCTAAATCCCTCACTATTGCACACTTACCGAGTCGCGCTCACACGTTGCCCATGTCAGTGTTTCGGCTGTCGGGATTTCACCTTGTCGATCATCTGCGTCGTTGCTCTTCTGGTCTTGGTGTTTTGGGTGTCGGTTTTGTGGCGTGTCGGTTTAGTGAAGGGGACCCGCATAGAGATATATATATATATATATATATATATATATATATATATATATATATATATATGGGCACACACACACACGCACATATAATTATCTCTCTCTCTCTCACTCTCTCTCTCTTTCTCTATATATATATATATCTGCTGGAAGAATTTCAAGGCATGCCCATGTCTGATTTAAGACATCAGAATAATGCTGCATTGATATGCAAACACAACATTATGTGTAGATAGGTAAGGATGTTCATGAACAACAAGTAAGGGGGAGAGGAGGGGTACAAGCAGCAGGTGGTAGCTACTATCGTCCCCTGTCTACACCTTTGATTACTGAATTGATGGCAGAGACAGACTTCATGAAAACGTTCATGACAACATTGACTGGTGGAGAAATTAAGAGGGAAAGATAATATCACACAGGCTAAATATTTCTTTTTGCCGTGAAACAGATATAATATGAGTTAATATAAATACATCAGTGCTTACATTATTACCACATGAACTAAACACAAGCACAGTTGTACTTGTTATATTTGATTACATTTGAATGTACTTAAAATACAAAATATGCTATTTAAATACTATATCTATTGCCCTTTTATAATGACAAAGCAGCAGTCTTACAAAAGAAGTATATCTGTTACTGGCTATACAATACCTTTGATTAATAAAATGAGAGCAAATATTTGCCATAATGACATATAGCTGTGCTCCAGAAAAAGAAGGTACATATGAGAAGAAAGCCCTCTTGATTTGCAATTGGATGTATCTAACTGATTTTTTTAAGTAACAGCAAAAAGTGACCTGCAGTAGACAAAAGAGAAAACAAATGTAATGGCACAGCATACACATAAAATAACAATTCACTTCATATCCACCCAGCCATGCTAGGAAAATGAACATACATCACATATCCCTCTATCCCATCCTAGGAAAATGAACATACATCACATATCCCTCTATCCCATCCTAGGAAAATGAACATACATCACATATCCCTCTATCCCATCCTAGGAAAATGAACATACATCACATATCCAGCCACACATCCTAGTGAAATGAAATACATCACATATCCATCATATATTCATCTACCCATCAAAGGGAAATGAAAATACATCATATATCCGTCCACCAATTCTAATAAAATGAAAATACGTCACATATCCATCAAATATCCATCTACCCATGCTAGGAAAATAACTCCATCACATTTCCAACCACCCATGAAAAGGAAAATGAAAGTAGATCCCGTATCCATAACATATCCATACATTCTAGCATATTTTTCACTTCATTCCACGTGATTCCTGAGTGAATTCTGAGGTGTAAATGCATCCCAGAATGAGACAGAATTAACATTATAGTAAGCTTATCATGTTCATATTGCAGCTTTTCATAGGCATTAGTTATATTCCATGCTGTATGATGAAAAGACCCTCTCTTGTTGCCTCTTTTACGCAGGCTTAAATTATAATATTTTACTAGATTTTAAACTATGGCATGTTTACAGCCATCTAGGACTTGACATTCTTTAACTATCCAGATTATCTATTAAACAGTGAAATTATGACTTGTTAATTTTATAGTATTGACATTTTTTCTGCAAAATTATGTCTATTAATTTGATAATTTATTACGACTTTTAAAAACAGAAATGTTCCATATAATTTAAAATATGTGGGATCTACAGTGCGCGTATAATGAAAAGGATAGTTTAAATGCAGCAGACTCGCTGTTACAATGGCTTTCAGACAAAGCAAGACATTGGGAACATTAATGTTACACCTTTTGAATTCCATAGGATTAATTTGTGCAGCATGTGTGACAAAATGAATGATTTTGTCCTTTGCTCTAACACACATCTACACATAGAATATGTATTACATGGTGTTTTTTCACCACTCCAGCCACCATCTTAGCTTGTCATAATCCCATTAACTACGCTGCATTGGACAGTTGAATTATGCCACAGCAAGTAACCCATAATAAATGTCCCACAGCAAGTAACCCATAAAAAAATGTCCATTCTGCTTCAGTAAGTAAATCACTTCTTCATCTGAATCATTTTATGTGGGCGTCTTCTCTATAACAATTTTAGTTAATAGCAGTTTTTAACACTACATCTACTGTTTTGGAGTATTTTATGTTTACGACTTAATCAAGTCTATCATAATAGAATGCATGAAATTCACTTCACAGTTCCATCACTTTAAAATATTGTCTAGAACTTTCACATCCACTGTCACAAGATGTATATTTTTTATTCAAAGATGCTGTTGTTTTTATATTAGAATGTCATCAGTTTATTTGGTTTAAATCTTTGTTGCCTGATGCAACTTGTGTCCTTCTTTTGTCTTATGTTACCTTCAGTGAAGCTACCAGTAATTTATAAAACATTATTGATAGTAAGAAATGAGGTAGTCATTTGTATGCTGTAATTTCTCATGACTGAAATGACTTTTCCCCTCCTGAATCAGCCAGCCACCTTATAAGACAAGCCTCTGTCCTAGGATTTCGACACAGACTTTCTTAAAGAGAAAGAAATCATGTTTATTCTATAAATGAAACATGTTTACCTGGTCCTATTTTTAAAAAAGACAGCTATGACCTTAGTTTGCCTATCCAGAATAACTGTACCAACCTTCTACTTAGTACCAAAAATGTGTATTAACCACAACAGCAAAGCAATGACCAGAACCAACATACTCAGAGACAAATGTTGGACAGTGAAGTGATCCTTGAAGGTAAAATGCCGAGGTACTGGATGCATTTAAATACAAAATGGATGAACTCCAGTCCTGTGGCTCGTTTTTTGTTTTTTGACAGTAGTCGGTTTGCTTTGTTTCTGTTATTAACAGTGAAGTGATCGCCAGATTGTGAGTTAGATCAAAAGCTGGGTCAGTAACTGAACAGATCCAAGAGCGTCTAATGTCTAGTGAAGGTAGTCTGGGAATGCCTAGTGCACACTTCTGTGAAGCACAAATTCAGCTCCCACCTTCTCAGTACTTACTTCCACATTCTAAGTGGAGGATGTGAGCGTAGAACTTGAATAAATCCCATTTCAGGTCTGAACAATTATGGATGTGGAAATAACTGTTGTCAAAATATGGTGAGCACTTCCAATTTTTGAGCAATATGTACCCATTATCTAAGAACTATACAAGTGTGGAAACTAAGGCTAAGGTGTATGAGTAGATTGGTCTTAGAAAGGATATGATAATTTGGGGGTTTGAAAGTTGTTCAAGGTGTTTTCAGCAGGAATGAAGGATTTATGCCATTGAGCTGTGTCATGTAGGCTGAGGAATGGAATGGTATGAGAAGCTTTGCATTCAGTGGACATTCAATCCTATGAAAAGGCAGGTCAAGAACAAAATGGAATAAATCCATTTCTGCAGAAGAGATGCCAGAGGCAAATTAACCGATGTAAAGCGGTAGGATGGAAATGTTGAATGCACAGAAATTGTTGTAATGTCATGGTTAAAATACCTTTTCAGCGTTATATGGAAGACAGGGAAAGTACCATAAAACATGTATGTGTATGTATGTATCTCTTTGTGTGTTTGTGTCAAAGATATGTAAGCAAATACGGGCTTGAAATTAAAATTAGCATGCCCCTCTAATTTAAACGGTGAAACTGTCCATGAATTTCATTAATTTTGTTAGAGAAATGATACATTTTCTTTAATGATACATTAATTTAGATGGAATTACATGTCATATACAAATTAATCTCTTATCTTAGTGGAGAACTGACATTCCTAATAATTCATTGTGAAAGTATGTGCATAGGTATGTGTGTGTGTCTGTGTGTGTGCGTGCACACGTGTGTGTGTGTGTGTGTGTGTGTGTGTGTGTGTGTGTGTGTGTGTCTGTATGTAACAAGTTGTGAAACCCAAGTAATGCATGGGGGAAAACAGTAATCCACCAAAAAACAACACTGTAGCACCAAAGTTGCTCCTCATAGATTATTCCAGTATTATCTTCACAACATGGCATAAAACAAGAAAAAATAAACAGCAGACAGTGGTTTCCTTGATTGTGTGGTCTCTTCAATGCAAAATATAACAGTAAGACAAGGTAACAAGTTAAACAACGTTTTGCAGCAACATGTGATTTAACTGAACTTCCCCTTCCTATAAACAGCATCTTCATGCCATATATTTTGATGTGGCTATAGTCATGACATTTTTTTTGTAAGATCAGACAATCAGATGTCCCTCTGTTCTTAATTTCTTCTTTCACTTACATGTGTTCAATTTTAGACATTAATTAAATGTCAGACAATCCAACTCTTCTCCCTATACATCACTGTCATTTCCATATACAAACTATAAAACTGTGTGCATGGATTGTTTAGCATTTATGTAGAAGTAGATTGCTCTGTTCTTCAGCTCTACAGCAGTGATAATGCACAAATTCTGTTTTTATTTTTTAAGCATTGCTTACACTATTTAACAGTAGATTTAATTTCATACCTTTCAACTGTCCAGATTTGCAGAGAATATCCAGATTTCTACTTCATATTTTTGGTCTTTTCCTCATAAAATTTGTGTTTTTCTGGCAAATCACTGAAGACTGAAGTCACTAAATAATGACATATATTTGATTCTGACTTCATATCCTTCAGAAAACATACACTGATACAAATCCTGCTAGTCTAGCAAATGTCTAAATTTATAACAGCTATATTTAAAATGTGTCCCTATTTTTGGGCCTTTGCCCCATCATTATTTCGGTATTGCACAGATTTCTTGTGCTAAGAGGTTGAGAGGTATACAGGTTGCTGAATGACTCTAGTCCAGCTCTACAATAAAGCTACCTAAGTAAACACACTTGACTTAGTTATAATGACATTTAGCACTATTTAAGAAGACAATATGTTCTAACACCTATGACCCTCCTTGACTGGCCCTATGTTTAGATTTATCCTTGTCTAGAATTCTCCATTCAACATGCTCTCCATGACAAAAAAGTTCCTATGTTTCCATGCCTTTTGTGGGTTTGGTTTTAGTGTCATGAGTGGAGTCCTTCAGGGATAGATCCTGGGACTGGTCCTTTTTGACATTTACTTCTCTGAAGTCAAGGCCAATGTTGATGGCATATGGCTAAGTACATTTGCATATGATTGCACACTAGGAACTGTCACTGAATACCCAATGAAACAAATGTTCTCCAGGAAGAGCTGACACAGACAAATAACTGGTGTCAGATCCATGGACTAAAACTAAATGCCAAGCGAGGGATAACAGTATCCTTTGGGAAATCATTTACCCCTGATAACTATCATATTGATGACACACCCTAAGTGCGGACCCAGTAGTCAGGGACTTGGGTACACAGAGAGATGGTAATCTAGCCTTTGACCACCACATATCCACTGTAGTGAGGAAATCATTCTGTGTTGTGCAACTTATAAAAACAGGCATGGCATCTAGGTCTAAGGAAGTCATTGTTCCACTGTGTTTGGAATTCATCAAATCTATCATTGAATATAGTGCCCCATTTGGTATGTATCTAACCAGGCATATCTAACAATTGGAACATCCACAGAGGTTCCTCACTAAAAGAACACAGGGCATAAGTAACATGTGCTGTGCAGACCACCTCAGGGGCCTAGCCCTGTATTCTTTCTCCTAAAGGCTGTTGAGAGGAGATATATGCCTGGCATACAAGGCATTATCAGACACACTTTGTTGGACCTTCTGCATATCCACAAAACAAATAGCACAAGAATTACCCATTCTAAAGACTTGCCTGCAATATAAATAGCATCTGCTGGAGAGACAGGTATGTATCTCAGAGACTACTCAGTCTCTGGAACAGGCTCCCCATCCATGTGAATCAGAGGTCCTCCCTAACTGAATTCAAGTGTAACTTAGACAACTAGATGGGGAACAGGAAATTCATCCCTGGTGTAGCACCAGTGTCTGTAATGGACACAAGTGGCCTGTAAATGCTTCATTTCCCAGGATCCAGCTTGAAAATGTTTCATCTCCCAAGTCTGCTTACATTTATCAAGAGTACAAGTACTTGTCAGAGATTTGGGATACATGACTAGGCTTAAAAAACCTTGTTTCATGAATTTGCATTTTCATTGAAACGGCTTCATCAAGTTTTATTTAATCAAGCATAGAACTTAACAATGTCACTTTGTTCAGACATGTTAAACCATGAAATTCAGGATCTGTATTACAAGACCGAAGACGCATTCTGTCGAATGCGTCTTGGTCGAACATAAAAGGCTGAAAACGCAAAATATCAAAGCGGCTGTTAAGCAAATTCTTTCCCTGGGAAAGAATTTGTTTGGCCGCTTCAGTACTTTGTAATTTTCAGCACTGTAGTGCAGTCTCGGAGTTGGTATATTTAAGTAGGGGGGGGTTTGGGGGGGTGAAGCCCCCCACTTAATGTAATGTTTGAAATTGTTTTTTATTTTTATTTTTTCTTTGTTGGAACAGTGAAATCGCTGTTCTGACACTTCAACATTGTAAGCTTTCACATACATAGGGTTGATTAATCACCGCTCACTTTTTTAAGCATTCTGTGATCTAATATAGACCCAAAATTCATAGGTATAAGTAATTTATCTCTCTCAGATGGTATGTAAATATCAGAGACCAAAAGCAATATGTTTGCAGCCTGTAATGTATAGTATGACTTGATGTACTGAGTACTTCATACTTAGTATGTTCTGTAGATTATCAACTAAATGTGCTATTTTTATTTGATGTTGTGCCATTCACTCATATGCTAGATATATATATATATATATACAGAAAACCCCTTCATCAACCACATACACATACTCGTATATGTAATGTACTGCACATACATGCAGATATGCAAATACTCATTAATTGAAGCAACACATTTTTGGAGAATTAACAAACCAAAAGAAAAGAAAAAAACTCTGGCAACAGCAAATGCGTAAAAATGATATTGCTGGAGAATATAGAAAATGTTTTGACTGTCTCTCTGTTTCATTTGAAATAATACTTTAACATTTACGATGACACAAACTGGTGAAGATAACTGACTTGAGCCAGTATGCAAATCATTCTACTAGAATATATCTCAGGCATAACCATACTGTACTGGTACCCCCAAAAATGTTAATACCGTATGTAAACCATGAGGCATATATAGTTTTATAGCCTACAAGTTATAACAGGAGATGTAGGCAAGAAGGAAGAACAATCTGTCACAATGGGTGATGATGCGAGTTAAGAACAACAAACAGTATGAAGATTTGCAAACAGAGCATGATAATTTAAAGTCAGGTTTATTGTAGTGTACGCACAGTTAAAGCTGATTTCTTCTGTGCCATGGGAAAATGTGATAGCTGTCTAACTTCTAAAGTTTAAAATGGTGGTATATGCTGCTGCTTAAATAAACTGACAAATTCAAAGCAAAATAAAAACTCTTGTTATATGGTCAACATAAGCTTTTTTGTTTTGTTTTATTTTTTACCACAACAAAACTTCAAGAAATGGTGAGGGATAAAATGCATTTAGCACTTTCACCTACTATAAAATAATTCATCTGAATGATTACATAGTAAGATTCTTAGATAAGCCTAAAAGTCACCAACAGGGAGACTACACTCTTGAGGTAATATACAAAGGGTTTACTTTCATGCCTGATCATTATCTTGGGCTAATGTTAAAACATTTTCTAGACTTATCTGTTGAATCATAGATATTACAGTGCTTGATGGAACCATTGTTGTTACCAATGTTAATATGGGTGCATCTGTATTTCTCAGTGATTTAAGATTTTCTGCCCATTTTATAGACAACAGGGACTATGATGAATTCCATACAGCTCACCTTTAGTCCCTTAGTAGCACACTCATTCTACTGCTGAGAATATCATTTATCTTGCTGTAATTTTGCTTCTAGGAGTATAGCAAAAAATTGCACTTGTTAGGAAGAAAGGAAGCAAGGAACTATTTCACAGCATTCAGTATTAAACATCTGTTGTAATCATCAGAAGATAACTAAGCGGAATCTTGAATCTAGTAATCAATATTACTTTGTGAATTTCCGAAGCTTCAGTTCATAGGTAAGTACTAGGCAATCAGTCTGCAGACCATTTCAAGCCTAGCCAAAAACCCTATTCAAAATTTCCCTCTAGTCTCAAGGAGGGCAACACAAGATAGACCAGGAGAGAATTTGAGGCTGCCTGTCCAATTATTTACACTTAACTTGAAGGTAGCAAGGTTGCATGTTATGGAGGAGTGGTCAGACATGAAGGATAAGTAGGGATATGACTCTATCATGGCAATGTATCTTATCTGTTGATGCAGGTTTAGTTCCTTTAAATGGGTATTTAATGTATAATTAGTTCAGTGACAGAATAAGAAATGAAATAGAGTTGGATCTTTCATGGCACAAAAAGGTAGACATAGACCTCCAATTGTCTGAGAACAGAGATAAGGCGACCAGTCACTCCTGATAACTAATCATTTTGAGGTCACTGATCTTTTTAGTTACAAATCTTGGAGTTCTCTGAAGTTGTGCGATATGTTTAAATAAATACATGCCAAACAGTGCTCTATATTCAATAATGGGTGTGATAAAACGTGAGTAAAGGGAAATTAAGACAGGTTTGCATGCAGTTGAGATGCTCTCTTGTGCAGTTGGGAGTGCTTGGTTCAGACTATTCAGTGAGTGGTACTACGTTTCAAAAATACATTTCACATGCAGACAGTCTACCACAGTGCCACGGAAATCCCTAGGTGAGGAATAATGAAAGAGATAAGTAAAGAAAACTGTTCACCAGCAGCTTCAGTAAATTAATGCAACTTCACATTAAGGTTTATGCCAGAGCCACTACTGCTGGCAAATAGAGGTACCTACAGGGGTATGATAGTTGGGTAATACGATATCATGGGTAGTTTTACAGCTATATTTCTGAAGACTAAGAATTTGGGAATGAATATAATTACTTTGAATATCTGTTTTTTTTTATACATCGATTTGAATAAAATAGTATACTATAGAAAGAAAAGAGACATGCTGTGCTTTTCATGTAGTATTACTCACAAGTATAGTGACACATTCTATTATTATTATTATTATTTTATTGTTGTTATTATTATTATTATTATTATTATTATTGGCTGGGATATTTACTGACTAACTTCCAGACAGGTTTGGGTAAAGGACTTTGCAGACTCTGACTAGAAGCATAATGATGTAAAGACCATATCATTGTCATCCAGCCCTTCTTACAATGTACAGCCACAGCACATCAGCAGCAAAAGCTCTTTCTTCCCTTAATGGATATCTGGAATCTCAGCTTTTAATTATCAAGACAGTATGAAGAGCCTCTGTAAACACATCCTTTCTTGTTTATTAAAGAGGGCAATTCACATGAGTAAGAATGGATAATAAAAGCAATGCAGAACTCCTGGCAATGTGTTTAACTTACAAGATGGACTGTACAATCTATCTGTATTTACAAGTTACATTCACTGTCAGAAGACGGCCTAGTAAATCATTTGCGAACCAACAGACCTTAGCAAACAGTTCACAAATTCAATTATTTTTCTGTACTACAGTTTATCCACACAGAATACACACACACACACACACACACACACACACACACACACACACACACACACACACACACACACGCTGAATTTCTAAAGCACCACATATCTTCTTAACAACAGCACCTAGGCAAATAACTGATCCTGTTTCCACTGCAGTCAGGATTTTAAATTGTTGGCTTATAAATATCTCTGAATGACTTTGAGAAACACATTCTCAGGTTTCACAAAGCTGAACAGTACAGGTATTCACTATGCAGTAAAGCATGCACTTGGGTAACTGAGATCACTTCAAGTCAAACAGAATCACAATCCTGTTAAATCCTAAGCAGTGAGCTATACGTTAATAACTTCAGTACTAGCTACAGTAGTTTAAATGAAAGGTGTGTGTGTGTGTGTGTGTGTGTGTGTGTGTGTGTGTGTGTGTGTGTGTGTGTGTGTGTGTGTGTGTGTGTGCATGCATGTACGTGTGTGCCTGGGGTGGGTGGTATAACCAGCATCTTCTTCTTCTTCTTCTTTCGGCTTTTCCCAGTTAGGGGTCACCACAGCGGATCACCTGTCCGCTCATGATTGGCATTGGAGTTTTGCAGTGTCGAGTTGCCAGCCTGGCACCCAACCTTCCACAGAAGGCACACACATGCACGCACACACACCTAGGCATCATCTTTCATTAACTTCTTTTTCACAACTTGAACTTATTTATTGGTTCATGTGAATGCAGATGCCATTCTGGTAG
Source organism: Protopterus annectens (assembly GCF_019279795.1). Taxonomy (NCBI): domain Eukaryota; kingdom Metazoa; phylum Chordata; order Ceratodontiformes; family Protopteridae; genus Protopterus; species Protopterus annectens. Next base: position 566,329,461 of record NC_056731.1, read on the forward strand.
TAAGTCATGCTAGAATTATTAAGGTTGTAGCTTTATAGTTTCTAGCAATGTCTTATACTATAATTGATTTAAGACTTTGTAAAAAGTAACAGTACCTGTGATGATATTTTATTTAATTTGATTTTAATGTAGTATGTATTCTGTAGAAATAGACTGTTACAGTCTGAAGAAAACATGATTATAATAAACTTGATTTGCTATTAATTGAGAGCATTACAATAGTCAACTGCTCTGTTTTTGTAACATAGTAATAAAATATACTGACATACTTACTGAAAGAGACAATGGAGAAGTAGATGGTGCAATGGTGTCTCACTGCTGTTTTTTTTTTTTTTTTTGCTGTTTAAATAATTTTTTAGTGTTCCCTGCCTAAATTAGTGTGGCTAGCAGATACAGGTTTGCTGCATCTGGGTCTGTTTGTAGTGGCTGTTGTATTCTGAGCACATTTTCTAAGCCATCTTTGATTGGAAGGGGCCCTTCTGCATCCCTGTGAGTGAAGTGTGCTAAATGGAACCTGTCTGGTAAAGGGTGACTGGTCTAGGGCTTGGAGTAAGTATCCTCATTGGTTCTTTTGAGTTTTTTTAAAGTTTTTTTAAGTTTTTAGCTTCTGGAATTTAAGCCCCAAGTTTGAGTGGGTTTCAGCTTGTTTGACCCTTGTGCAGCACCTTGCCGTGCAATTGTGTGCCATAGCCGGACAGATAATTACAGCAATTTTTCCCTTAGATAGAGCTGTAGTACATTAGTGTAGTTCTCTTCTTTCATACATTTCCGGTCTAATAAGTTACGCTAGTCAGCTGAGACCTATTAAACCACCAGCCAAAACATCAGAAACATCCATCTACAGCTCCTCCTAGATCAGTCCTGAAGAAACTCTTTTGTGATAACAGTCCTTCAAACCCAGAGATCTGGACGGTTGGACTACCATTGCTTCTCCCACCAGCCTTGTTGACTTGGGTTTCCTGAGGCATTGCAGCAACTGCCTCATGTATACTGACAACCCTCAACTAATAACTCTCTTTACTACAGTGTGTGAGAGATGTAGAGACCTCCAAAACACAAGATTGCTACAACTAACACAGTTCCCAAAGCACCTAAGACACATAGCAACATCAGTGTCTCACCTAACAAGCTCTTAAGGTGTAACACTCATAAACCAAATGTTCTTGTCATTGGAGACTCTATAGTGAGACACACGGATGTCCCACTCACCAGGTTAGATAAGGAGAAAGTGCCAGGATTCATCAGATCACACAAGCACTCAGGTCTCTCAGCAACAACTACCAATATGACTCTGTCATAGCTCATGTTGGAGTGAAGGACCTGAGATGTACCTCACTGGACTATATGAAGATGACATGATTGAGATCTCTGAGTATGTGGCCCATTCAGTTATGATCCTTGAGCAGCATATTAGCCTCACCTAGAATGATGCCAGAGTATAAACAAAAAATGACTGACTTCAATAATTGGCTCAGTTTTTGGTATCATTCCAATGGAATCCAGTTTATGTCAACCTGGGATGATATGATTGACAAACTTCACTGTTTAGCTAGAGATGGTTTGCACCTGACACCACTAGGCTTTCAGCTGCTGGCAAAGGCTCTTGCCTCCCCCATAGTGCCTTTTATAAGCAAGGTCTCAAAAACAAATTTGCCAATGTGAAAATTGCCAATCATAACAAAATAAGGCTTATGGTTCTAAATGCTAGGAGCTTAAAGCAGAAACTGCGCACCCTGGAAGCACTCTTATCACTGGAGGATTAAGATGTCTGTGCAGTCACAGAAACCTGGTTCAAGGCCTCAGAGAGTACCCTGACATTGGAAGGCTACAGTGCCTTTCATACTTTCATACTGCAAAATGAATGTGTGATAACAAAAGGAGGCAGTGTTTCTATCTATATTAGAGATAAATTCACTTTCCGACTAGTTAGACAGGACAACTCCATGGAGTTACTCCAAGTTCAGATTACTGTGGGTAAGACCCCCTTTCAAGTCATAGTTAGTTATAGATCCCCATCTTTGGATCATGATGTGCATGAGGCCTACTTGACCAAACTGGAGTCAATCCAAATATTGCCGAACACTCTGGTCATGGGGGATTTCAATTATCCCACCATCAGCTGAAAAACCTACTCTACCCCTAACTCATTAGCTCAAAAGTTCCTTGACTTTTTAACTCAAATGCCTTAGAATAAATTGTTCAAACCCCAACAAGGGGAACAAACATACTAGATCTGGTCCTCACTAACATGACAAACAGATGTACCACAATTGTCAGACCCTCTTTAGTTAAATTAGACCACAAATCAGTTGCCTTCAAAGTGGCACTAACACCAGAATTCAAAGAGGGTGAAGTTAAATGAAAAAAAAATCACCAAGGTAAACTATACCCTCCTAAGGGAAGGTATAAACGCACTCCAGGCCCTACTCCCAGCTGGAAGTGGTAAGTACACCAAAGCTTAGACTAAAGCCCTGCAAACCACTTGTATAAGTGCATAGACTTGGCTGTTCCAGACAGAATCAAAGCCAGAGTCCCATGTGAAAAGAAGCTGCCCTGGTGGACATCCAGCATCAACAAACTTTACAACAAATGCAAAACTTTCCTGTCTAGGAAAACTAAGGCAAGGCCCCGACAATGGAAAAATACCCTCTTCAACCTCAACAGGCAAATAAGACAGCATGTCAAACCCCCTAAGGGTAGCTTTGAGAAAAACATAGCAATCACAGCCAAGGATAGCCATAAGGCCTTTTACAGCTATGTATACAGCCTATAAGCTCGGAACCGAGCATGTGCCAAACCAGTGACTAATGGTATCACACACACTGATTCTGCAGAGATAGCAAACCTGCTGGCAGACAGATTTGGTGAAAATTTCACTCCCTTATCTCCTCCAAACTTATCACAAACCTTGGCCTCAACTTCCCCCCACCCTACATATCCAAAAAGCAGGTCATTAAAGCCTTGTCTAAGGCAAAAAACACGGCCTCTATGGGAGCAGATGGCATCCCAGGCTGTTTTTCTAAACAAACTAAAACATGAACTGACATTGCCATTAAGTACCTTATTCAATCACATGTTTACCACAGGCTATGTTCCCGCAGAATGGAGAACCGCAACAGGTAAACCCTTCACAGAGGTGGGTTAGCAAAAGACCCGGGAATTATAGACCCATTAGCCTGACCAGCCTCATCTGTAAAGCCATGGAATGTATCATCATGGGCCTCATAAATAAAGACATAGGTAACATCCAAAGCCTGGATGGGACCCAATTAAGCTTTGTCAAGGACAGATCCTGTCTGTTAAACCTGGTGGATTTAGTTGAAAATATGACCAGGGCCACTGACAAGGGCAAATCTGTACATACAACATACTTCTAATTGGTCAAGGCCTTCAACACAATCCCACACGAGCATTACTGGTAAACTTAGCAAACTGAATGTAAGCCCCTTTGTTGTAAGATGGGTTACCAACTGGCTCACAAACCGGTCACACAATGTCAATGTGGGTAACTCCACATCAAACAGCAAACCTGTCACTAGTTGGATGACACAAGGGTCAGTGCTGGACCCCTTATTGCTTGGTAGAAGTTCAGGCCAAACTAAGGGGCTGCAGCTGACCAAGTTTGTGGATGACTGCAAACTGGGTACAATTATCAAATCCATAAATGATGTCAGTATACTTCAGGAGGGTCTTACACAGACCAACGACTGGTGTTATAGTCTCAGTCTCAAACTAAATGCAAAGAAATGCATCATCATTCCCTTTGGTAAAAACAATGTCCCTTCACACTATCAAATTAACAACAATACCCTATGGACCTACCAAATGGTAAGGATCTGGTATCACAAGCAGAGTGTGACTTTAACTTTCTCCACCATGTGTCTAATGTAGTAAGGAAGGCCTTCCATGTAGCGCACTGGATTAGCAAAGGCATCACCTCTAGAACAAAGGAGGTTATAATCCCTCTATACTCATCACTAATCAGGCCCATAACTGAGTATAATGCCTCTTTTGGCATGTACCACACAAAGCATTTGCAGCAATTAGAGAGACCTCAGAGCTTTCTAACAAAGAAAATCAAGGGCCTGCAGCACGTGCCTTAAATAGACTGTCACTGTACTCAGTATCATAGAGACTTCTTAGGGAATGCTTATGCCTGGCCTACAGAACAATCTCTGACCTAAACCTAATGAATTTGCATCATATCCGTAAATCAAATGGGACTAGAGCTACCCATTCCAGGGGCCTAAATATTGCCTGCTACTTGAATAGCACATGCTGGCAGGATAGATTTGTCTCCCAGTGACTGCCATCTCTTTGGAATAGGCTGCCAATTCATGTGAATTCATGCACCTCTATGACACTGCTCAAAAGGAACTTGGACAAGTGGATGGGACACCGTAAGTTCATACTGGAAATAACGCCCACAACCCCCCTGGACATGGCAGTCATTACTAAATACAGTCCTGGGTATTGACTACAGTATCTATGGTATTATACTGGGATGAAATGGCTAGGCTGAAATGATCTCCGGGTCAATAGCCTAGTAAACTCCTATGATCCTATGAGTGCTTCGAAAGTGAGTTATACTAACTAACAGATAAACTAATAGATAAACATCACAACAAAATCATTGAAGTGTTAAAGCAATATTTTAAACCTGGACTGTTAAAAATATCAGAAATAAGTCATTCTAATTGCTGCAGTCAAAAGGCCAATAAAACTGTGATACAATATGCTGCTGAGATCATGCAATGGGCAATAAACTGAATTTGGTACAGTTTAGACAATGTGTTATGAGACAGCTTTATTAGTTATATTTACAGGGAAAATTGTCAAAGACAAGTGTTATCTGAATCAAATTTAACATTACTCAAGAGCATTTGATAACAGGAATATGTATGTATGGAAACAGCAGAACAAAATATATGATGGCTGTGTAAGTATAACTTCCCTTTTGGTACAATACATAATGCCAACATGCGATCAAATATAAAGAAGTCAAGAGAGCTTGCTATGAATGTGATAGTAAGAACATATAGTCCACAAAGCTATAACTTTAAGGAAACAAAATACTATACTTTTGTAAAGATAAGAGATACAAAATGAACATGTTGTCATGGAATATGCAATTTAAAAAAGCAAATGTTTCTTCTGAAAAGACTACAAGATATATTTTGAAGGAAACGTCATTTCCAGTTGAATGTGTAATTTATGACTAATTAACTGGTGAATCATACAAGAAATTATATTGGGACTGATCAGGGGAAGTACTATAATTTTTATCTGAGAAAATGAATCATTTAATGCTTCCAAAGAAGACAGTGCAAGTCAGAAGAGTGAAAAGACAATAGAGAAAGAGTGCCGAAGGAGCTCTGTCAATAGCTCTGGTAAAGGGAGAGTGTCCCACTTGTGTGGGAAGAACTGGATATAGAAGTTTGTTTTAAGTGGAACAGCTAAAATATATGAGTCAAACTACATTGAATGAGGTATAAATTAAAGTCTGCAGAAGTACTTACAGCCCATTCTGAAATGTTTTGCAGGAACCCGGTACAATGTTTGGGGTGAAAGCTATTACTTTGATGAAAGTAAGCGCTTCTTAAAAAAATCTGGAACAGTTGTCATCTGCCATTTACTGTGGACAAAAGTAGCTAAATAGAATGATTAGAAGCAGAAAAGATTTATCACTCTATACAAACAGTGACTAGGCTGCACCTATTGTATCAGCAGGTAAAAAGGACAGTCTAGTTCATCTTATGTATGAATACAAGCTCACTTTGAACATGGTGCTAATACAAAAGTATATCTTTTCATCAGTCTGGAGCAGTAATGCAAGACACAGTGAACACACGACATTACACAAAAGTGTGACAATGGAGGATGGTAACCTCTCGAACAACAGCTGATCACAATGTTGAGTGTTTGTGAAGAGACTGGTCTTTATTTAAATGAAATACGGATTAAAAGAGAAGACTCTGGGGCCTGCCACAGCTCTAACATAAGAATAAGGACCACTTAAATATCTTGCTAACCGTAATATTTTGTCTACATGACAGATGTTTTTTGTAAATGCTTACCTTCAGCAGTTGTTGATATAATGCATATATAATAATTTTTGTTTTGATTCTGTTGACTTGTAAAGCAGTAACTGCAAATGAGTAAATTCAGATGCCCACTGGGATACGTGGATATTGTACTATGTTTAAAATGTAGTTGTATAACTGCAAAAAGATACAGACGAGTGGGTTTAGTTGTGCATGCTTCTTGATAGGAATCTTTTTATTATGGAACAGGTGCACACAAAATGATCTGGAAAGGAATGCATTAAATAATAAATGCTGGAAACATGAAATAGCTCCCTTTTCCTGGTTATAATTCTGATATTTGCGTGTGTGTGTGTGTGTGTGTGTGTGTGTGTGTGTGTGTGTGTGTGTGTGTGTCTGTGAATATTTATATATTTATATATATATATATATATATATATATATATAATTCTGATGTGTGTGTATAATTTTGATGTATGTATGTATATATAATATGTATATATATATATATATATATATATATATATATATATATATGTGTGTGTGTGTGTGTGTCAAAAAATAAAAATTAAATAAATCCATATGATGTTTATATTAAAGGTACAATACTTATTCTTACACTGTGGTTAAAAGTTAGACGTGATCATACAGATATTGAATACGCTGTAAGTATGTAGAATCTACAAGCATATTTGCACATCACGGAGATAACTATATTAATAATATGCATTTGCTGCTTAGGTTGATTGAAGTAATATTGACAATTGTTATTATCAAAATACATATACATAAATGCACATACCATTTGTGAAGTAAATTCAATACAAAACATGCCCAGACCAGCCTTTGACTAGTTGTTAAAACTTAAATATAAGGCATGTGAATTAGCCAAAACTGTGACATTACAAGGCAAAGAATCACACATATCTTCACTCTTGCAAAACTTTCACATTTTAAATTATTTTCTCTTTCTCACTGGAAAAAGGCTGATAAATCTGTAAACATTAGCTACGTGCTGCACTGAAGTAAGTTTTTTGTGAGGCAGAGGATATTAGTAGTACGTCTTGCCTATGGTTGTCCAAGTCAGTGAAGGAAAAAGTGGTAAATCATTCTAAACCACAGCAGGGCTTTGTTAACTATACATTTTGTAGCTTGAATATAGTGCTGAAACCTACGTGCCAGGTCCACCCAGATATGAAGGTATCTTTAGTGTTGGACTGTTACAAAAATGCTACATTGTAGCAAGCATTTGCTAAAGTTTAGACCACAAGTAGCACTGCAGCTCTCAGGGTTTACCATAAATGCAACAGTAGCTTTTATAAGCCTTTCATCTGTATATATGTCCACTGGACCTCATTAACTCATGACAGGGGAGTGCACCTCCCAATGTTTCTGCAGTCACCTCCTACTGCACCTCTAGGTATCAAATATTGATTGCTCATATTTGCATTAATAATTCCAAAGTCATGCTACACATAAGGTATCAGAATGTTTTATCTTGAAGCACACATGATGGGAAACCACAGCTGTATTGATATTTGACCTCTGTCAATGAGTATTTGTTAGAACTGTAAGGTGATAACTTAGTTTTTTAAAGGTTCAAGCCACACTCACTGGGAGTCAAAAGTACACACTGAAAAGAGCTGCACTGGAGTTAATTAGTTAAATATTATAACTGCTTATGTGACTGTCAGACTTTATTTATTTATTTGTGTGTGTCAGTATTAGCCCATTCAGTATATCTGTCCCAAATAATCAGACTTTGATCCATTTACTAGTGAAGAAGTGTTATTTATATAATTATTATTATCATTGTTGTACTGGTTAATATTGTAGATCCTTAGTATTAACAGGCCAAATGCAATTCTGAAAAAAGTTAAATGCTGACAACACAAAACTTAAATTATTCTAGTGAAACAGTATCTACAATTTCAAGGAAAAATACTGGTAGGCACCAAACCATAGCAGATAAAATCATAAAAGCTTTATTCACAAAGATAAACGGGTGAGTGCTTTTGCAGCCAAAGCTGCTTCATCAGACAATGAATAGTTCCATACACTCATTTTTAAATTCATTCTACCCAATCATGATCTCATTTCAACTAATTACATAACATTTCAATTACTCAATTCACTTAAAAGGACAGTTTAAAATTATTATAAACACATAAAAAAGGAAGCATATTTATCTATTCAATGATCTGTTAGTTAATATAGGTTTAATAGATAATCTTATCATTCAGTCCCTTCCCCATAGCTGCACACATTTGAATGATCCATTCTAATTCTTTTGTCTCTATGATTTTATCTGCTGTGGTTTGATGCCTACCAGTATTTTACCTTGGACTGTTTTCATTTGTGGAGGCCCAGTTTACCTGCACCTATATCATAATTTTTTGTTTAGTATCTAAAATGTACTGCACAATTTTATATCCACAAAACGAATGGAAATCAGCATTCTAAACAAAACCAATAATCCAAAAGGAACACTTGGTGCAGGAACCACTGGAGATAAATGTTGCTCCAAAAAGAAAACCTGACAAAGGCTTAAAACAATAAAAATTCATAAAAAAGTTGAGCACTTTCATCCTATCACAAGGGCTTCTTCAGAACAAAACCCATTTTAATGTATCATATATTTATACTGACACTCATTACAAACTACCAGTCAAAAACATTTTTTTTCAATTAACGTAAACTGATACAATTTAAAATGCTACAACCTTTGTTATACATTTTAAACAACAAATGAGGTTTGGTAACAAACTAATTTATCCAGTGACATCTTAAGGGGCCAGATAAATATAGTAGCAGAAATTAAGAAGGTTGGGGGGATGAAAGGGTTAAATGGGAATGAGGGATGTTTGGGAGGAAATAAGGTAAGGGTAGGGAGGGGCTTAAAGGGATTAGACAAGTGTAACTGGGGAAGGAATCACATTTTGGCATGAACTTGCTATGGCAGGTTCTACATCCGAGACAACCTGTAGGTACTGGTGTGATCAGGTAGGCCTTGGAACAGTTGTCTATTCAAGAGTTGAGTAAATGCTTGCTACCAAGGGTTTTGAATATGCGTGGCTGTCTCTGTGAGGCTTAGTAGTAAGTTTTTTTTTTTTTGAATATTTTTTATTAAAATGTCTGTGTTTAGTATACTTGTTGTTGGGTGAGGCCTTTAAGTCAGGGTTCTGTTGATCACATAATAATGCAATTCTAGTGGTTGAAATGCTAGAGTGTAATCGGGATTTACATTGGTGATTGCTTTTCTATCTTGGTTGTATGAGCAAGGTATTGGTCCCATTATTGTTAGTGAGTGGTTTAAGCACTGGCAAGTCTTGCAGGACAGATGTCAGGAAGTGGTGAAAGGCATTTGTGAATGCAGACTTCTCGGTTCTGTTGGGTCATTGCATGGGAGAGCCTTGCACCTTTTTGTCATGGATGCAGAGAAGAAAGAAAGAAGAAAGTTGTGAATGTTTGCATTCAAGTGGGATCCATCCCTTCACTGCCTGTTGCTTGCTGTGGAGGACTCATTCTTTGACCATTGGTAGGTTGGGACGGATCCTGGAGAGGGAGGTTGGATCAGATGTGATGTGTGTGTGTGTGTGTGTGTGTGTGTGTGTGTGTGTGTGTGTGTGTGTGTGTGTGTCTCCTCAGTGTGTCTTTGTGAAATGTTTGTGTTGCTTTCAATATATGTTCGGTTAATGTATTCTACTTTTTTTATGTTGTTATAGGTTCATAGGTAGGTACTACGCTATCTGCCCGAGGGCATTTATAAGCCTAGCCAGAGTGTGTCAGCTTTCACCGCCCCATTGATTAATTAACTGAGCCTCTGTCAAGCAGAGCCAATGAAGTGATCCCAGGGGTGTATTTTCTGTTACCCATCCACTCGTCAAGGCTTCTCTTAAAGAATGTTAGTGAGGGGCTCTGCCTAATGTAGGTAGGAATTTTGTTCCAAAGCATGGGGGGAGTCTCTGTGACAGGAATCTATCCCTCCAGCATGTTCTATTTATTGTTGGGGCAATGTTTAGCTCACTAGAGCATGTGGCTCGCAGTGACTTGGATTTCTTTAGGTGGAGCATGTCCATCAATTCTGAGTTGGACATGGCTTTGTAAGTCAGGCAGAGATCACCTCTGAGTAAGTGATATGCCACTGAGTACAGCCGGAGTTTTTTCAGTCGGGCTGCGTAGGACATATGTTTAAGGCCAGTATTCCTCTTGGTGAGGTGCTTTTGTGGTCTTTCAAGCTGTTGGAAGTGTCTTGTGAGGTACATCCCAAATGGGGCATTGTACTCTATGATGGGTCTGATGAGTGATGAGTAGAGGGGCACTATAACCTCTTTATTTCTAGATTAATGTTAATTTATGAAGTGCTGTCTACTATTGGAGATACATTGTTTATGTCTATTACTCCTCCAGTTTTGATGTTATTGGAGGCATGTTTACAACCACGCACACATGCACCGGCATGCTACTATTTTGTCCCTATGGGACTGCTGTCTCTTTTCTGGAGCTGTTGAAATCCTTTGAGCATTGTATCTGTGCGTAAGAATGGTATTCCTCTTTCACCTCATAGATGCAAAAAAAAAAAGTAGATGTTTATGTTTGACCGGAGCTGCTTTTCATTGGTAAAACATAAAACAACTCATTTTGCTATCATTTTGATATGTTGGTGATTCTCAGTGGTAAAATCATTTAAGTAGCTGCCCCTCCTGCACTGCATAGTGCCTTTTCTTCAGCGCTGGAAAGACTGAGACCTAGCAGTACTATTTATGGAGTGAAAACTGTTATGATACTTCAGGTTTGGGGGTGGGGATTTGTACTGTTTTACTGTGCAGCATTAAACACCTTAATTTTGTGTAGCAGTAACTAAAGTATATAGCACCAGTATGTATTCTGTACAATTTAGCCAAGCCTAAACCAAGTAGAGACCTCACACATAAAATAGTTGTATTTAAATCAGTGTATGCATTTTGACAGCTGGTGTCAATGTCATGCACAGTTATGTCCTGGTTTTGATGTGAACATTCTCTGGCTTTTGTTAGCTGGGGATTTGTACTGGGCATGCTATAATCATAAACAGATTACATTAATAACAGGTCAAGAAGGTGAGGTTATGCCAAATGCTTGGCTTGTTATGTGTTGCTGTAGTCATGGAGGATTTAATAGACCGACCTTATTAAAGTTCACCTTTAAAACTATAAGTTTGTCTTATTGAAGCATAGATCATTGGGGTATTTATGGCAGGAGCTTTTTGTTCATAGGTTCATAGGTAGGTACTAGGCTATCGGCCCAAGGGCCTACGTAAGCCTAGCCAGCAAGGTACCATAGCTTACGCCACCCAAGAAAGTTATTTTCCTGTCCAACAGCTCTGAGTTTGACATAGCTTTATATGTTAGGCAGAGATCACCTCAGAGTAGACGATATTCTACGGAGTAAAGCTGGAGTTTTTTTAGGCGGTCAGTGTAGGGCATTTGTTTGAGGCCAGTAATCCTCTTTGTGAGGTACTTCTGTGGCCTTTCCAGCTGCTGCGGATGTCTTGTGAGGTACATTCCAAAAGGGGCATTGTACTGTATAATGGGTCTAATGATTGATGAGTAGAGGGGAACAATGACCTCTTTTTTCCTGGATGAGAACCCTTTTATGATGAGGTGTGCATGTAGAAGGACTTCCTGACTACTGTGGCGATGTAACTATCAAAGGAGAGACTGCTGTCCACCTGGGTTCCAAGGTCTCTTATCATGCATTCGGTGTTAAGTAGATTGCTGCCTATGTGGTAGTTCATGGGTACAGAGTTTTTACCAAAGGGGATGACACTGCACTTTTTGGCAATGAGCTTGAGGCCATGGCTCTGACACCAGGCATCTGTGTCAGTGAGGCCCTTCTGTAGGATGTCCACATCATTTGGGGACTTGACTATGGCTCCTAATTTACAGTCATCTGCGAACTTTATCAGCCAGAGGCCTTCTGTGTTAGCCTGTACTTCAGAGAAGTAGATACCAAACAGGAGAGGTCCCAAGACGGAACCCTGTGGTACTCCACTTGTCACTGCCTTGAGGTCAGATTTGTAGTTTGCAACTTTTACAGTGTGGGTTCTGTCAGTGAGCCAGTTGGAAACCCATCTTGTGATGTAGGGATTTATACCTAGTTTAGTGAGTTTAGCTATAATTCCAAAATGGGGGATGATGTCAAAAGCCTTGGCGAGGTCTAGATAGGCTTTGTGAAACACCTTACCCTCATCCACATCCTCAACCATTGTTTTTCATTTTCAATTCCCCAAAGAGTGTGGAGCTAAGCTGGAGGGTTTGTTGAGGAGCAGCATGGTGACCTGAATTGCTGCATGCCTCCTCCAGATTGAGAGAGCCATTGGGAAAATTTTGACCAAGGTATAGCAGTGAAATTTTGTTTGTGGTTTGTCTGCCATTAAGTTCATCTGGGCTGGTTGCCTATAGACAGTGGGGTCTGGGGGGAGGAGATCCATGTGTATGCATGTAGGTGCACAGTGTAGCAGCAAAATAAATTTAGGGGAGGCCTTGGGGAAGATATTTCAGAAGGTCGGACTGTCTGTCAGGGGATGGCTTGATATGCTTGGGAGCATGGTGCATGGGAATGTGATTGTGGCACTCTCCCTGGTTTGTTGATGGTATCACATGTTTTTTGCCTTCTCCAGTTTGTATGTAGTACAGGCTTCTGGGGCTTTGTTGCCTTTCCCACAAGAGGTGTGGCTGTGCTGTCATTTTGACAAGTCGGGGAGAGTAGAATCTCTGGTATGCATGGATAGGTGGTGCAGTGAGAATGTTGTGGTTGGTCTGATGGCTTTGCTTCAGGTGCCTTGGGGCAGCTGAGTTCTGGGGCATTGTGGACTGGAGACATTGGCTACATTTAGAGTGCATGCCTCTTGCGGGTCACTAAGGGATGTGAGTGACTCTGCAGTTTTGTATGTGCAATTGGAGGTAGATGGACCTGTAGCCCCATTGACGTTTTGGCTGCAGGAGGGAAGATATTCATTTGAGTGGTGCTGTCCTAGAAGTTAATGACTGCATTTCTTTGCAGGTAGAATATATTTTAAATGGTAAAATGTTTAAAATATGCAATACGTGCTTCATCTTTTAATCCTCTGCATCATATGATTTATAGTAATCTGAATAAAAATCCTATTACAAAAAAAAAAAAGGGAAGAAGGGCTTGTCCCATACTTTGGTACAGATTTCTGCAGTATGTTCTTTTGTTGGAAGCAAAAGAGTTTAAGGAGATGGCAGGGGTCCTTGGCAGTGCCTCAGTATTAGGAAATTCTTGGTTTGTGTGTACAGAGAATTTACTATTTGTATTTCTTTTGCAGATGGGAGAAGTGCAGAAGTCATCACGCAATGGCCTGACAGAAGTGGATTTGAAAAGTGACACATTCTGATGGGATGAATGTTCCTGCCACTGGAATGGCACACAATGAGGTTGCAAGTAATTACTTTATTAGGCATTTGGGAGTAGTGGGGGTACAGATGAGGATGAGGTATGTCAAGGGTTGGGTCAAACTGGCGTGGGGTTCTCCACCTGCAGGGTGGAGTCACAATAATAGGAGGTTGGGTCACATTTTGGTGGGCATTGTAGATGGGCTTGAGTTATTGTAGGAGCTAGCAATTGTCTCCATGGAAGTAGATAGCAATGGGTGGGGTTTAAGACTGTGTGAAGTGTGTGTGTGGTGTGTGTGTGTGTGTGTGTGTGTGTGTGTGTGTGTGTGTGTGTGTGTGTGTGTGTGTGTGTGTGTGTGTGTGTGTGTGTGTGTGTGTGTGTGTGTGTGCGTGTGTGTGCGTGTGTGTGCGTGTGTGTGTGTGTGTGTGTGTGTGTGTGTGTGTGTGTGTGTGTGTGTGTGTGTGTGTGTGTGTGTGTGTGTGTGTGTGTGTGTGTCATGAAGGATTGGTTTCCGTGGTTTAAGCAGATATGCCTTGGACTGCTAGGAGGTTCTATGTTTTATGTGCATCTTTTAAGAGTATGTAGAGTTTGAAGGGCTTTGCAAGTATGCAAGTGTTGGGGATATGTAGGAACTAGGTGTTTCAGTGTGTAGATTGAAACTATAAGGATTAACTAGGGCATGGTTTTGGGTCTCCTAACAGATGTTTAAGGTTTGTTTCATTATTGGATATGAAGGTGACACATTGAAAGGAAAACTTTAAAGGGTAAGCCAAGGGTAAGCAGTGGGTTAGGGATGTTGAGATTTTGGTAGATCCACTGCATTGTTCATAGGGATTTGCATTGGTTTGCAAATGTGACAGGAGGGTTGGGCCATACTTTGGGGGGTGGATTGGTTTGTAGCTTGTCCGTCAGAAGGGTAGGATGACTGGAGAAAGGATGTGGGACTTTGAAGTTAGTTTCAATTTAGCAGGCATCATAGTTTTGCAGAGGAAGTCTGGGGGAATGGTGCCCATTTTCACTTGGTTGATATGACAGTGGTGTGGTTTGTTGGTGCTGTCAGCTGATTCATGTCAGGTTGGGGTTAGGAGGATTAGATGCTTGTGGCAGGACCATGGGACAGGTTTTATAAGTAAAGCTTATGGTAGGGGGAGTGTTATATTGGTGAAATTGTGTTGCAGCCACCAGGGGATAGGAGATTTGTGGGTCAGATTGTTTTGTAACTTGGTTAAATCTTGTGAGCAAAGTAGGGTTTTGCAGTTGGTGACGGAGGATTTTACTGCAATTACTTCAGTTTCATGGGTGACAGGATTAGGTCAATTTGCTACATTCTGGACAGTGGCTCATGTGCTGAAACTGTAGGTATGATACTGTAAAGATTGGCTGACATTGCCTGTTGTCAAAGTAAGTAGGTGGCTGGGGATGGCGTTGGTATGTGGACTGTCATTTAGCCTACAGTTTGTGAGGTTATTGTTTTTTATTTCTCCAAGTCTTTTGGGTTTCTAATACCATGACAGCAATGGACCCCATTCCTAAGTCAAAGTACAATTAAAGTTCATGAAATTAGTATTGTTTCACTCTTTGATGTCAGACAGAAGTGCTATTCACAGCACCTGCAGTGTGGCCAGTAATGGCTCCTTCTGCAATTCGTACAGTGTTACATGAATTGGTAACATATCTAAATACGATTATAAATTCTATTTTATAAGACCAGTTGCTGCTACTACTATTGGAACTGTCTGGGTATCTTTTTCCACATGGCTCTCATATCTGCCTGCAGATCAAGGTATTTTATGACTTTGTGTCTCTCTGTACGCAAGACACTGCAGTCATTAAGTCTGGTGATTTCAATGATCAATGCTACTTTTGTCTTCTTTTCTTATAGGTTCATAGGTTCATAGGTTGATACTAGGCTATCTGCCCTAGGGTATTTATAAGCCCAGCCAGAGTGTGTTTGGCTTTCGCCTCCCTTTTAGATTAGTTAATTGTGCCTCTGTATAGTAGGTCACAGAAGATAGTCCTTTTAAGGTTAGTTTACTGTGCCTCTGTCTAACAGGGACATAGAAGAGATCCCAGGGGTAAACTTACGATCTCCCATCCACTCGTCAAGATTTCTCTTGAAGAGGGTCAGTGAGGGCACTGCCTAACATGAATTGGGATTCTGTTCCAGAGTGAGGAGAGCCTCTGGGATATGAATCTGTCCCTCCAGCATGTCCTATTTATTGCTGTGCGGAGGTTTAAGTCCCTGGAGCGTCTAGTTCTGAGGGATTTGGATTTCCTGAGGTGGAGCAAGTCCATTAATTCTGGGTTAGACATGGCTTTGTACGTCAGGCATAGATCACCTCTGAGTAGGCGATAAGCAACTGAGTAGAGCTGGAGTTTCTTTAGTCAAACTGCATAGCGCATCTGTTTGAGGCCCTTGATCCTCTTGTTGAGGTACTTTTGGGGTCTTTCCAGTTGCTGCAGGTGTTGGGTAAGGTACATCCCAAATGGGGCATTGTATTAAATTATGGGCCTGATGAGTGATGAGTAGAGGGGCACAATGACCTCTCTTGATCTAGATGTGAACCCTTTCATGATAAGGTGGGCTATAAAGAAGGTCTTTCTAACCACTTTGGCAATGTGATTGTCAAAGGAGAGATTACTATCTACTTGAGTCTGCAAATCCCTAATTACTTCTTCTGTACTTAATGGATTACCACCTATGTGGTAATTTGTGGTCACTTTGTTTTTCCCAAAGGGGATGACTATGCACTTTTTGGCATTTTGCTTGAGGCCGTGGCTCTGGCACCAGGTATCCGTCTCTGCGAGACCCTTTTGGAGGATGCTTGTGTCAGCCAGAGAGTCGATTATGGCTCCCAGTTTGCAGTCATCTGCGAACTTGGTTAGCCATAGTCCTCCCGTGTTAGCCTGTACCTCAGAGAAGTATATACCGAACAAGAGAGGTCCCAGGACTGTGCCTTGTAACTGGTTTAGAGTCTGACATGGCACCTGCAATTCTGACCATATGGGTTCTATCCCTGAACCAATTTGCAACCCATCTTGCGACATAGGGGTTGGTAATTAAGCTGGTGAGCTTATTTATGATGCCCGAGTGGAGTATTGTGTCGAAGGCTTTTACGAGGTCCAGGTAGGCTGTGTGGACTACCTTCCCCTCATCTATGGCCTTGGTAACTGTTTCAAAGAAGTCAACTAGATTTAAGAGGCAAGATCTGCCCTTAACAAGGCTGAATTGGGTAGGATCCAGTGTCTGGAGTTTCCCAATGTCTTTGTTTATGAGTTCCATGATGATACAGTCCATAGCTTTGCAGACCAGACTAGTCAGGCTTATAGGGCGATAGTTTCCGGGGTCCGTTGTGGCACCACCTTTGTGGAGTGGGACCACTGTTGCTGTATGCCATTCTTTGGGTACATATCCTGTAGTAAGGCTGAGATTGAACAGTGACTTTATGTGAGGGTTTAGTTCTTCTTGGAGCTCATGTAAGATGCAGCCCAGGACACCGTCCGGTCCCATTGATGCTGTGTTTTTTGCTTTGGAGAGGGCAGCTTTCACCTGTGCATCTGTGATGTCAGGGAAGTTACATTCTGTTGGGATAGACATTTGCTCTTTTGGGGGGGAAGGGGGGAGAAGTTTGCACTGAACCTGTCAGCCAGGATGTTGGCAATGTCTGTGGGTTCAGTGTATTTTTTGTCATTTTGCACTAACTCAGAGCATATCTGGGAGTTGCCACTCAGATTCCTGACATAAATAAAGAAGGCCTTGTGATTATCTTTAGCGTCTTGGGCAATTTTTCTTTCGAAGCTGGCCTTAGATGATTTTATGAGGGATCATAGTTTCTTGCTAGCACTGATCAGAGATGCCTTCCCTTTTTGGGATTTTGCTCTATCATGTAGTAGCTTCCTCCTTCTTTTGTATAGCTTATTTAGGGCTGGGGTCCACCAGACAGGTCTCCTGCCTTTGGAGGAGTGAGTCTTGGTTTTATTTGGGATAGCACGATCCATGCATTCCAGTAGATGGCCATAGAATGCTTTTGTAAAAGACTCTGTGGATTGGGCAGTATTTTCCACTGGCCCGGGGGCTTTGAAGGATTCCACCTTGGTTTTGAGAAGTGTGAAGTTTGCTTTTGAGAAATTTTTCACCGTGGTTTCCTTGGCTGGGAGTGGGGACGGGATATGGATGTCCAGTGAGATTAATTTATGGTCTGATCTTACCAATGAGGGGTTCACCTCTGGTGTGGAACATAGAGTCCCCATGTTGGTGATGACCAGGTCCAATATGTTGTCCCCTCTTGTGGGAGTGGTGACCAGTTGTTCCATAGCATTTGAGTTTATAAATTCTAGGAACCATTGGGTGAGGGTGTTGGGGCTTGAGTAGTTTTTCTAATCAATGTTCGGGTAGTTGAAGTCACCCAATATTATGGTGATTGGAGAGACCTTCATATATTCCAGTGTTCTCAGGAAAGCCGAGTGGGGTTCCTGAGTTTGGGAGGGTGATCTGTAGCAGGCTACAAACTGAAAGGCAGTTTTGCCCACTGTTAGTTGCACATGGATGGTCTCCGATGCTTTGTGCAGTGCCATTAACCTGGAGGTGTGGGTATCTTTGATGAATATGGATACTCCCCCTCCTTTTGTGATTCTATCTGAGTTTTGGGGCCGAAAAGTATGGTATGAGCACCTGGTAGTGCTGGGGTGCTCTCGGGAGCCTTGAACCAGGTTTCTGTTACTGCACAGATATCGATATTCTCCATACTAAGGAGTGCCTCGAGTGCAGGCATCTTGAGGTTTAGACTTCTGGCATTGAGCATCATTTCCCTTAGTTTTTTTTCCTTGTGTTGTCAATGGAGGTGGGTTTGTCTTTTGAGCCTTGCCTAAAAAAGGCACTATGAGGGTGCAAGAGTTTTAGCCAGTATTTGAAAGCCCAGGGGTAACAGGTGCAAGCCGTCCATAGCAAAGCAACGTGGCTTGTTATCCCAGGCTGACAGACACTGGATCCCCTTTGAATGACACCAATACTTTAGCCAATTGTTAAAATTAATCAATTTGTCTTTATATTGTGGCATCATTCTTGGTAAGGGCAAGATACTACTCAAGCTCAGAGTCATACCGGCCTGGGCTACATGATCAGAAAGCTCCTCTATGTCTCTTTTCATATAGTCCAGGGAGGTACGTCTCAGATCATTCACACCAGCATGGACAATGACGGAGTCATATTTGTACTTGCTTTGGAGTGACCTGAGTGCTTGTGTTATGTGGCGGATCCTGGCACCCGACAGGCAGCTTACAGTGACCTTCTCCTTGTTCAGTCTGGTGAGTGGAACGTCAGTGTGTCTGACAATAGAGTCGCCTATTACAAGTGTACTAGGTGTGTTGTTTAGCCTTAAGGGCTGTGACTGTGCGGCACACTGACTTTGTGAAATATGTGATACGTGGGTATTGTCGTAGGGTAGTGGTTGCTTGGATGTCTGTTTTGGAGGTCTCTGCTGCTTTGGCAGATTTTTATTTAGAGCCTCCGAGTATGTTTTTGTGTGTTTATGTGTTTGGTTTGCTGATGGGATAGGTCTATGTGAGACTGGATTCGCAGTGTGTGTGGTTACCTTCTCCTTCTGACTGACTGTGCCAGTCCTGGGTTGAGAGAGCTCAGCCTCAAGTTTGGCTATATAGTTGCATCTCTCACATATATTTGAGGTTGTTGGGAGGAGGAGAGGGTGGTCTGTGTACATAAGGCAATTGTAACATTGCCTCAAGATTCTCAGATTCACTAGCTGGACTGGAAAGTAAACCTGAAACTGACTTTTGGACATGCCAGAATAGTATAAGGAACTGCTTTTTGACTGATCAGAAAGGACCAATAGGGAGCCAAGTACTTATAAAGAGTATAAGAGGGTGTAGTGTTTTAGTTTGTTAGTGTTTACTTATAAGATTTGAGCAAGTGCAGGGCTTTAGAAGGAAAATAGAGTGCTTACTTTGAGAGTTAGAACAGTTCTAAGGGAAAAAGTGAAGAGTAGACTTTGTGGAGCCGGGAATAGTTTAAACCCATTTAAGTGGCGCTGCCCGATGCTGCGTGGTCCGCAAAATCATGCAAAACCACGCAAATGCAGGTTTTAAAGCAGGGAATCTGAAAGAGATAGGAATTGACCCAAAACGGCCAATAAGCTACTAGATTCTGGGCAGAGACCACTCCTCCAGGGACAGATAGGCTGCTCAAAGCTCCCCACTTCCACTGGTGAACAGAGAAGCTTCCTCCTATCCAAGTAAGGATATGGGCAACACAGGAACCTATACCACAGTCCGGAATTCAGCAAAGCCTGAAATCTGGACTAATCTCGTTCAGCAAGTAGGGAAAAAAGAATATTTTTTTGTTTTTTTTGCAGCAATTAACAGTAAATCACACAGAAAACACTTTAAATGCTATGAGCAGGCTAGCACACTTGAGTGTGTAGCCTACAACAGTTAAACAATACAAAAACGACTTTAAAATGATTTTAAGAAGTGCAAACTGTAGAAAGCAGGTAAGGCAAATATCATTTTTAGCTTTTTAAACACAGAACAGTTAGAACTCGCTTTTTAGGCGGGAAAATGCAGTCAGAGCAAAAAGCAGAGACAAAAATACTTAGATCTGTTGAAAGTCTCTCTTAGGTCTTTCTGTTGCCTGTACCACTCTG
This sequence comes from Protopterus annectens, assembly GCF_019279795.1. Taxonomy (NCBI): domain Eukaryota; kingdom Metazoa; phylum Chordata; order Ceratodontiformes; family Protopteridae; genus Protopterus; species Protopterus annectens. Next base: position 566,349,562 of record NC_056731.1, read on the forward strand.
CTGGACACCACGAGGAGCTGTGCTGAGTTGTATACTGGTGCAAAATCATGCAAATGCGGGTTTTAAAGCAGGGAAACTGAAAGAGATAGGAATGGACCTCTATATCCGGTTTTCTAGCATCTATCCTTTGAACTGTTGGTATTGGGTGATCCCATGCGATATAAACTTCATCATTTTCTATCATTCTTGGTGGCTCATGTTTTCAGTGTTTTTCATCCACTTTGATACCATAATGCTTGAACAGTCTCCAGTGTAACAGTCTTGCCACATTATTATGCCTTTCAGTATACAGTCCTTCTGCTATTAGTGTGTCACAACCAGCAACACGGTGTGTGACTGTTTCCAATTTGGTTCTACAAACCTACATATGTCTGTTTCTCCCACATGTTCAGTGAACTTTGTAAACCAGTGTGTTTGTAACCCACTGTCTTGGGCTGCCAATATTAACCTTTTATTTCTTGATGTGAATTCACCTTTCCTTAACCATTCCTGCATTAATTCTTGATCAACATGAGGCTCTTCCAGAAGTTTTCTATACTTGCAACTATATTTATGCTTTTTCCACATTTTTTGCCTTCTCATCTGGTCCTTCACCTTATATAATTTCTTTTGTTTTTCAGCACATTAAGTTGCTGCCTGGTTTTGATCCACTTCTGGTTTGATTTCCATTCCTGCTTGGCATTGATATGCTTCTGTTAAATTAAGCAGAGATGTCATCTTAGATTTATTCTCCTCATGTTTCAAAACTTTCACTACATTTGGATCTTGTGAAGTCAGTAAATATGTGTAGAGTCCCATGACTGCAGATCTAAACATGTAATCAGTTTCAAGGAGTCCCATCCCTCTTTCAGAATGTGGAATATATAATCTTCGTTACTGTTTTGCGGATGTACTGATATCATTAACATGGGATTTTTGGTTGCCAAATGTTTTTTTTCCTTATAATGGATAGTGAGTATGACAGTGGGGATTACTAGACAATTGATCCATTAGGAAAGGAAATCTCATTTTGGTCATTAGTATATCCATTGGGTGGATAAAAAGCCTGCAGTTAGGCATGACGGCATGTCACTGACCTTGTTTTGTTTTAGTGACATTGGGCATTTTAGGGTTCTGGTGGTACACTGTGCTTGTGTGGTTTTGCCTGGCTTGGGTTTAGTGTTTTGTGGTGCATTTGGAAGGTGATTACCTGGGAATCAGCCTAGTCAGGCCTTCTGGCATATGGATAGGGAGGTTGATGGTGATTTCCATTTGTTGACAATTGACGTATGAGATGTTCGGTTATGGGATATAATTTGGGGGGGGTTGTGGACTTGTTGGAAGGATGATTGAGGGGATGTTGAATATTGGGAGTTTTTATGTTAAGCTGGCATAGGATGTTCAGGTGGAGTTTCTGGGGATTAGGGTTCATTTTAATTTGTTTAATTTGAAGGTGAAATGGCTTGTGGTGGTTGTGTTGCTAAAATGCCAAGATGGTTGTTTAAATGTCTTATTACTTGTATTGTTGGTGAGAGCAGGATTGCTATTACACTGAATTTTGAAGAGAGACCTCAGTTGGTTATCATACTCAGTGGGCGGTAAAGTGGGGCTGCAATTTAGCATGATGGTATGCAATTGCCTCTGCACGGTTTCATGTGGCAGTTGGCTTAGTGTCTGGTTGTCCAATTGGCTGGTAATGACTTGGGAATCATTACAAAGCTTCTACTGGTTGTTAGGTAAGTGGGTATTTAGCTCATACACAGTGGTAAGTGGGTATTTAGCTCATACACAGTGGTTATGAAAGGTTATGGTTTGTTACTTTACATTTGAGAGGGATCAGTGATTGGCTTTCGGCTGTTTAGGCAACTGGTTATTTTCATTATTTATGTGATAGGACTTTGGGGGGTTATGACACAGATCCAGTTTGGTTTGAGAAGATGGGGTACACTGAGTTATATCTGGTTTAATGCCTTTTAATGGTTGTCAGGTTGTTGGAAGTTTGGTTGAAGAAGAGGGGAGTGGCCTAGTCAGATTGATGGGCAGAGAAGAGGGTCAGGCTTGCCCTCTTCTGTTCACCCTCTGGTGTTGGATGTTCAATTCAATGAGATAGGAAAGGAAAATGAGCAGTGGGATGCTGCTTGATAAGTAAAATAAGCGAGTGGAGGTAAGGACATGGCTTATCTGATTATATGTGTAATTCAATAAATGGTAAACGAAGTGAGTGGTGGTACGCTACTTCATTAACTAATTGAGTGGAGGTATGGATGCTGCTTACTGGGTCAGGATGCGCAGGGTCACTCTGTCCTAGTTAATGTTACATGGATGTTATGCTCAGCTATACCATGTGTAGGTTATAATTAATAAGCATTGGTTAAGACAAATTATGTTTATGGAATTTAATAATAGTTGTCAGACTTCATTCGGTGTGATGTGTTTATTGAAGAGGACTGGGACAAAAATGTATATATCATGTTAGTGCAAATATAAAACATAAACTTGAATAAAAGCTTCTCTGTTGTTAAAACAGCTAATATATAAAAATAAACAATAAATAGCATATGAAGGTTTGTCGGCCTTTATTTTAAGTAGAGGGATAATGGAAGTGATTTCCTTCAAGCCGGGGGCTGTTGAAGCTTTTATCTTTAACTGCCATAACATCTCTTTGTATTGCAATCTAGTTTTCCAATCCCCTCCTTGTAAATTTTACCAGAAAGATGTTTAAGTAAGGTATTACTAAGATTTTTGTTGCTGATGTCATATAAATGTTTGTAAATGCATTTATGCAGGCATCTTTCAGTTTTGCCTGTGTAGAAACTTGGACATCTCATACATTTCATAATGTATACCACACCTTTTGAACCACAGTTTCTCTTGCATAGAAATACTTAAACATTTTTGTCATTGTTCAAACGCAAAATGTCAACTTCCAATATGTAAGGATGGTGGTTACAGCACCCACATTTGGAAATACTCAATGTTTTCAGTTTATAAATTCATCATTCTGTTATGAGCTGATTCAAATATACCTTTAAGATTCTGGGATGTCTTGGACACAAAGGTCAGAGAATCACCTAAAACTTTGTATACTAAAGAATTAGCCTTGAATATGTTCAGTTTTTGGTAATAATGTTTTTCACATTTTTCATACTTGAATTAAATTGAAATAGCATAGCCCTTTCAAAACTACTCTTTCTATTGGATGTGTTAACACTTATCACATCCTTTAAACCAACATGCAGTAGGGATTTATACTTGGACCCTCATCCATCCTTAACCTCTAGACAAATGTCATCCACCAAATCAGTGAGGTAACCTCTGGTAAAAACATGTTTTTAATTCTTTCTACTTCACTAACTATATCATCATACACTGATGTCATTCTGATAGCTATAACACATTGTCCCTTAACCAGGTGCATTTTTTGAAACATGGGGTGTACACTCTTATAGTGTAAGTATGAATTACTAAAGGTTGGATTGCTGTAAATTTGTGACTTGAAGCCATCATTTGTGTGAGAAATGAAGGTATGTAAGTAATTAATACTTGCATTATTAAAACTTGAAGTAAACCTTACAAAATCTGTTGAACTGTTTAAATAAGAAACAAAATGCTCTATTGTGTCTTATGGACTTATGGACCATCACAAAGAATAAAACTATCTTCTAAAAAATGTAAGTATGACACAATATATTTACAAAATTCACTATTGAGAACAAAGCACCTTTCCCATGAAATGCATACAAAACTGACATAAATGGGCACACATGATAAGCCCATAGCCATCCCTTTGATTTGATTGTACAGTTCACCCTCAAAGAAAATACGGTTGTTGTCTGGAGCCAATTTAATCAATTCAATAATTACTAAGATTTTGTAGGATGATAAAAAAGAGGGCTGTCATAAAATTATTTTAAGTTCATCATGAGGAATGGAGAAAAATAAATCAACGACGTCAGTAGTCAAAACACAGAATCATTTTCCATGAATTATCTTTAAGATGCCCCAAAAAGTCTCACAAATCCTTTAATAAATGTGAGGTTCTGTCATAAACTGGTTTTAACCAATTGCAATCAGATTGACTAATGGATAAGTTTTGGAACCCTGTGCAGAAACAATGGGACAGAAAGTGGGATTCTTTAAGTCCTTGTGCACGTTTGGTATAACAAATATAATGGGTATACCAGGTTTGGGAACTTTTAGAATATTATATAAATCCACATCCAGTTTATTGTGCAAAACTAAATATTTTATTATTAAATCAATGTGATGATAGGCAATATTCAGTTGATTCCTAGACACAGGTAAATAAGTGTTAAGAGTCCAAAAGAATATCAGTCATTGCAATGGAATAATCAGAGGTGTTAAAAAGAATTAAAAACATGCTTGTTACCAGAGGTTAACTCACTGATTTGGTGGCTGACATTTGTTTAGTAGTTAAGAATTGATGGGGCACTATGTACCCCTACTAGGTGTTGGTTTAAAGGATGCAATAAGTGTTGACACATCCAATATTGAGAGTAGTTTTGAAAGAGCTATGACAGTGCAATTTATTTCACGTATGAAAGATGTGAAAAACATTATTACCAAAAATTGGAATATATTTAAGGCTACTCCTTAACTGACTGACTGATTCTCAGACCTTTGTGTATAAGCCATCCCAGAATCTTAAAGACACATTTAAAAGAACTCAGAATAGAGTGATCAGTTTTTTTTTCTAAGGTGATGACATTTGGTATGTCCAAATGTGGATGCTGTAACCAATGTTCTTACATTTTGGAAGGTGACATTTTGTATTTGGACAATTATGAAAATTTGAAAGTATTTTTATGTAAGGGAAACAGCAGTCCAAAAGGTATAGTACACATTGCAGAATGTAACTGATGTCCAAGTTTTTATATAAGCAAAACTGAAAGATACCTGTGTAAATGAATTTACAAACATTTATATGACATCAACAACAAAACTCTTAATAATCCCTTATTTAAACATATTTCTGGTAATAGTCAATGTTCTATTTTTAAATTTGCCATTTTAGAAAATGGTAAGAAAACGTTTTTGAGGAGGGGCTTGGGAAACAAGATTGCAATACAGAGAGATGTTATGGCAGTTAAAGTTAAAAGCTTCAACAGTCCCTGGTTTGAATGAAATTACTTCCATTATCCACTACTTAAAATAAAGGAAGGCACACTTTAAGATGATATTTATTATTTATTTTATATATTAGTTTCTTTAACAGAAAAGCTTTTATTCATGTTTGTATTTTATATTTGCACTAACTTGATATGTATATTTTTGTTAGTTCTTTAAAATGTATAACAAATGTGGTATTTTAAATTGTACCAATTTACAATCATTAAAACATTTTTTATATTAGTGTGTAGTGAGTGTCAGTATAAACATATGGTACACTGAATTGGGGTTTGTTCAGATGAAGTCCCTGAGATAAGGACAAAAGTGCTCACAGAGTTATTAAACTTTATTGGTTTAAGCTTTTGTCAGGCTTTATTTGGAAACATTTATCTCCAAGGGTTCCTACACCAAGCATTCCTTTTGGATTGCACAATTATATACTTAACTCTGCAGTTATACTTTTAATGAGACTAAATGAACTCAAAAGGCATCATATGCTCTGGGAACAAATGCTGATGACAAGAGTCAGATAAGATGCATCTTACCATATTTCTCAATCTCTTGATGCAAGAAATCTGGACAAAGCCTAACTAAAATAATGGGAGAAAAAAGGACCTAAAATAGGGACATGTTTTAAACATGGTTCTTCTTAGCATGTATATATATATATATATATATATATATATGTATATATATATATATATATATTTGATAGAAAAATAGATTGTGTTTCCAGGTATTTTCTGAAAGATATGAAATCTGAAACTCAAATGTATGACATTATTTAGTGACATCAATCCTCAGCGATTTGTCAGAAAACCACAAATTTTATGAGGAGTAGACGAAAAATATAAGGCAAAAATTTGGACTTGCTATGAAACTCTGGACAGTTTAGAGGTATGCATCTCCCACACTAATTACATGTCTAATAAAATCTGAGCTGCTTTTGTAAAAATGTAGTACCCTAAACATTTACACAGAAGATGTCCAAAGAACTTACATAGTTAATGAGTTTAAACTCAGAAAAATCTTACTTAAAAAAAAAAAAAGGAAAGAGAATGAAACAGGCAGATTAAGATGTCTGACAGCTGCCACACATTTTTTTCATGAAAATCGGATTAATTCTACACCTCAAAAAATATCATTAGCTTATTACAGAAGATGCTGGCAGTTTTTGTTAAAATCCAAGTTACATTAGTCATTTTCTGTTCGGTCTGTGGAGATCACAGAAAGTAATGTCCCCTGATCAGGATTTAAAATAAGATGCTGATCATTAGTAATACCATATTCAGATTCTTCACGGAAAATGAACATTAAATATAGGCTCAGCAGGTAATAAAGGTAAAAGAAAGATTCAACAGCATGGCCTAGCAAAGTGTGATTGTCTTATTTAATAGAAGAATCTAAAATTTTAATATTTAGCTTGCTACAGTGTATGCAAATTACACAGTTTGCCTCACTCATATCATTAATTCCTAAATTATTTGTTTATTGTTGATGCTTACAAATTAGGTCTATTTGCATCTGTTTGTATCTTGGTTATGGCATCAAAACTGTAATAGACTTGCTTAACAATCTTCAGAAATACCTAAGTGATGGCTCATCAGCATAACTACAGGGACTTTTATTTCACTCAGAGTATTTGCATATATATTTTAAACATTAGTTGAGTTAAAATAACGGATGCTAATTAAAGTAATGCTGTGCCTTTGAAAGCATTCTGCCGAGTATAAGAACTTGCAAGGTGTGCCAGTACAATGTACTCATACTAATAAATGAGTGTCTGTACAACTGATGGAAGGTTAGGGCCTCACAGAACCACATCAGAAACACTGAGTATGAAAAGGAGTGGTTACTGCAACAGTTTAATTTGACAGGTAGGACAATCCCTGAACATTTAATTAGTAGTCATTTATCTGATTTCTTTCAAAAATTGTTCATATTTTCAATGTGATTAAAACTGCATTCACAGGAATCCGTGAAAAGAAGCTATTACCCCCTCCCAAAAGATCCATGCAGGTGCACTGATGCATTCTCCAAGAGGTTACTGTTACACTGACAGTGAGACACCAGCAGATAGGGGAAGGTGAAGAAGAAACCCCCAATTTAGTTATGACCATTTCTCTGAGAACAGTAAATGGGTTGAAAATAAAGCCTTAACATGGTCCTTTTCCTCATCCACATTTCTACATGTTCCTAGAACAGTGCAAAGCAGTGAAGCCTAGTGCAATATTTGGACATTTGTACAAAATGAAGCGAATGATTTCATGATCAGTCATTAATGCATTAAGTGAAAGAACAACTTAAAGACTTTCCAACTGCTTCTCTTGTCTATACCTTGGAAGCACACATAAAATAAATGTAATGACTTAGAAAACATTTCTACAAACCATCATTCTTTGCTTGACTTTGGGTCTATATAATTTCAACAAACGGCCACATCGGTGAACTGCACTGCATCAGAAATGCAGTGCATTGAACCGTTCTGACTGAGATTGCATTACCATGGAATCAAGAAATTTGCCTTTTCTCCACTGCAGTGTGATCTCGGAAATGGTATATATAATTAGTAGAGGATGTGGGGGAGCAGCCCCCGCCATGGGGAAGTTCAACAGACTGCATTTTTGATGCAGTGCTATTCGGCAATGTGGCCATTTGCTGAAATAATATAGACTCCTTGGCTTTTATTCACTTTGTTGTACCACTCCAGCTTTTATTCTTCCTCTTGATGAACTTCTGATCCATATGTTTAGCTTATTTGCAATGGTGGCAATCAGATACTTAGTAATATTTTCTCATTTAATGAGACTTGTATGGTGAACCCCAGTTAAGCTATGTACTGGGGTGAATATTCATTTAGCCAAGAGATTAATTTTTAAGTGATAGAAACAAGCTATGCTACATTACTAATAATACTATTGTCTGGTTGTCATTAAATAAATGTAAAGGGAACAGACTGAATGCCATGTTACACATATCAGTAAGCATCATTGCAAAGGTATGGAGAAAGACATGTTTAGTGCATCTGCCAGGTTAAACCTGACATCTATAAGTGGACTATCCTGGTCAATAATAAGTGAATAAATAAATAAATAAGTTGCTGATAAATGTTGAAAACAGAACTGTGCCAGTTAGTGAAACAAATGTACTAAAATTACATGAAAAATATGGTAAACTTCAAAGAACAATATACTATGTGTGGACTAGGATTCTTGCTGTGGAAAGTAATAGTGTAGAACCTGACTCTTCATTGCTGATCGCCTAGAAGACAATATTTGTGGCTAAGTCACCAAGGTGTGGGAGGCAAGGCCTAGCTCTGTGTTTGATAGCCAGCATGGTATACGTGTCCACTCCTAGTGAGCAATGCTGTAAGGTACGATGTGAACCTAAACTGTTTGCACCTCTTCAACATTAGGATGGCAGAGCGAGAGCTTGCCAGGCCAGATAAGGGGATGTAGACTGAGGACACAAGTCATTGTTCACATACAGGGTAATCTGCTGGGGGTTTAACTGCTCAGAGAGCTAGACTGGTATATAAACACAAAAAAAATGCTGCCTTACATTTCATTGAAATGTGGTAAGATCCATTGGCTACCACAGAACTGGAAGGGGGTAGCATTTGCTGAAGAGTGAGTAGATCACATGAAGGTTTGTGGAGCACTCACCCATTTCTTTTAAGATACACAGCATCCTGGGTGGGTAGTTGTGCAGTAATGTTTGCTCAGCAGATTTCTGCCTTAGTAGAGGATATTGCTTATATGAATAAACATATATCAGATGCCACAACATGTTATTCCTTACATTTAGCTAGTCATATACAACTTTATTATGGCAACAGACAAAAATGGGATTGGATTTATTAGTTTCTGATTATCTTACATTACAGAAAGACATTCAAACATTTAGGTTGAACAGTATTAACTTCTATACATGGATTTAGAAAAAATGTATGTGCAGTTATTGAGACATGTTTTAAAGCCACTGAGACCACACTGGTAGTGCAAGGCTATAATACCTGCCACACATTTCAACCAGCTACTGCACAGACAGGGACTACAGGTGGAGGCGTAGTAGTTTACATCAAAAATAAATAGACCTCAAGGTTGGTCAAATAGGACAAGGCACATTAGTTTCTCCATGTTCAAATCACTAGGCAAAATTCCACACCACTTCCTTACATGCTATAGGTACCCCTCTGTGGCCCAGGAAACCCATAACATATATCTAAGCTTATTGGAAACATTCACCATCCAAACAAGTGTCATATTCATGGGCAACATTAATTACACAACTATTAAGTGGAAATCTTATATGACACCAAACGTGCAGAACCAGAGATTCCTGGAGTTTGCAAATGCAAATTCCCTGGACCCGATTTTCAATATGCTGACCAGGGGAGCAAACATATTGCATCTGGTCCTCATTAATATGGGAGAGTTCTGCAAAACCCCCTAGTTTAACGTCTTCTGTACCAAGATCAGACCACAAAACTGTCTCATTGAAGCAAAAATAAAACCCAGAACCCCAGCTAACCCTGGAATATTCAGGAACTACTCTAAGTCTAACTTCCTACTATTAAGTGATAACGTGGCAAAATTTCAAGCCTCCATAATCCCTGAGAACATTGCTGCCTATGTGGAATTGTTCATAGAAACCCCATACAAGCACATTAATAGCTGCATAAAGGCAGCTGTATCTACCAGTAAAAAGTACAGAACTAACTTAAAAAAAAACAAGCCACTCTGGAGAAATCATAACAACAAAGGTCCATATAACAGAAGGAAGAAAATCATCACAAAAATTAGGAGCATAGCACCCAGCAGGATAAAAGCACCCTCATCAAATGCAATAAACACCTCATAGGACCAATAAAGTCTACCAAAGTCAAATCTGAGGTAAATTTGTCCTGCCAAGCCATGAACAACTACAAGGCATTCTTTAGCTATGTCCACAGCCTCAAAGGTGAAAAGCTCATTGGTAATGAAGCCACCTATACTGATCCAGAATATATAGCAAACCTACTGCAGACAAATTCAGCTCTAACTTTAGCCTTCTCTCAGACATATCTCCCCTTATTATCACTAGGAAACAGGACCTCAATGCTCTCTCTAAGACCAAGGATACTGGATCGATGGGCCCAGACAATATCCCGGGTTGCCCTCTAAATAGCATGAAACATGACCTACTGGGCTATATTTAATTGCTGTTTAACTGCAACAGGCTTCATGCCTCATGAATGGAGAACAGCAACAGTTATCACTCTGCATAAAGGTATGCCATCTACAGAGCCATAAGTCTCACTAGTCTCAAACATAAAGCCATGAAAAGAATTATCATGGAAATGACTAATAATGACATATGAATCCTCAAACATTGGATCAAACTCAATTTGGTTTTGGCAAGGGCAGGTCATGCCTACTCCATCTGGAGAACTTCTTTGAGAAGGTCACCAAAACAGTGGATGAGGGCAAAGTGATTCATACTGCCTACATTGAACTGGCCAAAGCAGTTGACCAATACCCCACTTAGGCATTGTTGACAAACTCAAGAGGTTGGGTATAAATCCTTATAACCTAGTGGATAGCCAGCTGGCTCACAGACAGGACCAAGGAAATTTGAATTAGGAAGTGCACCTCTACAAAGAGACCAGTTACAAGTTGAGTTCCCCATGGAATGTTCCTGGGACTGCTCCTTTTTGGCATTTATGTTTACAGAGACCAGTTACAAGTTGAGTTCCCCATGGAACATTCCTGGGACTGCTCCTTTTTGGCATTTATGTTTACAGAGACCAGTTACAAGTTGAGTTCCCCATGGAACGTTCCTGGGACTGCTCCTTTTTGGCATTTATGTTTACAGAGACCAGTTACAAGTTGAGTTCCCCATGGAACGTTCCTGGGACTGCTCCTTTTTGGCATTTATGTTTACAGAGACCAGTTACAAGTTGAGTTCCCCATGGAGAGTTCCTGGGACTGCTCCTTTTGGGCATTTATGTTTACAGAGACCAGTTACAAGTTGAGTTCCCCATGGAGAGTTCCTGGGACTGCTCCTTTTTGGCATTTATGTTTACAGAGACCAGTTACAAGTTGAGTTCCCCATGGAACGTTCCTGGGACTGCTCCTTTTTGGCATTTATGTTTACAGAGACCAGTTACAAGTTGAGTTCCCCATGGAAAGTTCCTGGGACTGCTCCTTTTTGGCATTTATGTTTACAGAGACCAGTTACAAGTTGAGTTCCCCATGGAACATTCCTGGAACTGCTCCTTTTGGGCATTTATGTTTACAGAGACCAGTTACAAGTTGAGTTCCCCATGGAACGTTCCTGGGACTGCTCCTTTTGGGCATTTATGTTTACAGAGACCAGTTACAAGTTGAGTTCCCCATGGAGAGTTCCTGGGACTGCTCCTTTTGGGCATTTATGTTTACAGAGACCAGTTACAAGTTGAGTTCCCCATGGAGAGTTCCTGGGACTGCTCCTTTTGGGCATTTATGTTTACAGAGACCAGTTACAAGTTGAGTTCCCCATGGAGAGTTCCTGGGACTGCTCCTTTTGGGCATTTATGTTTACAGAGACCAGTTACAAGTTGAGTTCCCCATGGAGAGTTCCTGGGACTGCTCCTTTTGGGCATTTATGTTTCTGAAGTCAAGGCCAGTATCAAGGCCTCTGACTCAGTAAATTCGTAGATGATTGCAAATTAAGAGCTGTCATTGAATCCCACACTAACACACATGTTCTTCAGGAAGGGCTGATACAGGCCATTAACTTATGCGTGGGCAAATTAAATGCCCACTAAATGCCAAGAAATGCATAATAGTGTCCTTCAGGACCCCCCATCCACCTCTGGCAGGTACCATATTGACAACACTCCCCTAAAAGACAGTAATATAGTCTTTGAATGTCACATGTTTACAGAAGTGAGGAAATCATTCTAGGTTGTGCAATGTATATACAAAGGCATGGCATCTATGCCCAAGTAGGTCATTGTTCCACTGTATTTAGCATTCATCAGATCTGTCATTGAGAACAATGGCCCCTTTGGTATGTATTTAACTAGACACATCCAATGATTGGAATGTCTACAGAGGTTCCTCACTAAAACAATACAGGGCATAAGTAACATGTCCTATGCAGACCATCTTAAAGCCCTATCCTAGTATTCTGTCTCCTACAGCTATTGAGGAGAGATCTATGAATGGCATACAAAGTATTGTTATACCCCCACCTTGATGGACCTGCTGGATATCCACAAAAGAAACAGTACCAGAATTACCCATTCTAAAGACTTAAACCTTGCCTGTGATATAAATAGGACCTTCTGGAGAGACAGGTATTTATCCAAGAGACTCCCCATTCTCTGGAACAAGCTTTCCATCCATTTTAAGCAGAGTTCCTCCATAACCCAATTTAAGTGTAACTTAGACAACTGGATGGGAAACAGGAAATTCATCCCTGGTTTGGCACATATGTCTCTAATGGGCAATAGAAGCTTGTAAATGGTTCACCGCCCAGGCCCCTGCTTACACTTATCAAGGGTACTAGAACTTGTTAGAGATTTGGAATGCATGGCTAGGCTTAAAAAAAAGGCCCCTGTGGTCATTAGCCTAGTATACATCTATGTACCTATAAACGCCCAATATTAACTAGTATGTGCAGATTTGCCAAAAAAAAAAAAAAAAAAACTACTCATTGTTTTACATGTTAAGAAACAAATGAAACATTTTAGGAAAATGTATGAAACAGGCAAATTACTTTCATGATTCAGGATTTTTTGCTTGAAGAAATATGTCCTTAAGAGTATTTCTGGATAAGAAGAGAATAATTAAATGTTAATCTTAAAAAATTATGCTTAAAGATAAACTGTCAGTAGCACTGCATACTTGATTATACGAGCTTTGTGAGTTGTTCATTCAATCTTCAGTCCTAACCATCAAGCTCTGTCCTCTGCATCACCACTCTATGAATCTATTCCTTCTCCTTGGGTTAACGCCCTTCAGTCTATTCTTTCATGGGATGTGAGTCAAGCTAGCCAATAGTAGAAACCATCATCTACACACTGAGAAATCCAGGTTTTTGAATTATGACCAAGGCTTCAGTATGAATGCCTGCTCATGCCCATGGAATCTTAACAGTATAGGGTTAGACTTCTGAGTATGATTTACTCAGCTGTCCCTATACTTCTGTAGTCTGTAATCCCCCTCTGAGCCTTTCTCTTGGACTTTGGTCATGGACAGTATAGATGAACACACATTTCCTGCCCTGTGAACCAGGAAGAGGTAAAAAGAGCTGCCATTCTATAGTTCTGATGCACAATAGCAGTGCCCATCTTCAAAAGCAAGCTAAAGAGTCCCGATGGGAAGAAACCTATATACATTAAAAAAAACATTATTTTTGCAATACATTTGCTGAAAAAGCTATTTAAATGTTGACAAACAAGGTGAAGGCATTCAGATGGGTGTCACAGTGCTGCAGCAGATAGCATTGTTGCTTCACAACAAGAGTTTCTCTGGTTCAGTTCTCAGCTGGGCTGCCTTCTGTGTAAAGTCTGCATGTCCTCTATGTGTTCTTGTGGGTTTTCTCTGGGTGGTCTGGTTTCCTCTCACAATTCTAAGACATTCACTATGTGGATTAGACACTCTAAATCAGCTGAGAGAGAGAGAGAGAGAGTGTGTGTGTGTGTGTGTGTGTGTGTGTGTGTGTGTGTGTGTGTGTGTGTGCGTTTGTCTGTGTGAATGGCACAGAAGCACAAATGTGGCAGGTCTAGCCTTCTGGTTGTGTGAACCTTAGCTGTAGATGATTGTCACTGTTGAAGATCCCATGTGGAAAATGAATAAAAGGTGTTATAGATGGATGGATGGAAACAAGGTTAACAGATCCCATTTCATAACACTATAAATCATATTGCAATTGCTTCTCATCCGAATATTTAAAAGTTGAATTAGTGATTTTCTGAAAGCCGCAAATATATTTAGGTAGCAGAACTGTTAAAAGAAGTAGAGAAAAATGTTAAAAATCTTAAAAGCATTTAAGGGTCTTTAGAAATAATAAACATAAATCACTTAATATGTAGCATACAATTACCTACTGTCTGTCATACCATGTCACTTATAAGTCATGCTGCAGAACTCAATAATATGCAGTATTTTTCCCAGAATTCAATTATCTTATTGTACAAGATTGCAACAGAGTATTGAAAAAAGCAGTGATCACTTACTATTAATGATTTGTTAATCGTGCCTAAATAATATTGTGTAAGCTTAGCAACTACAGTTAACCTTCAAAGAAATAACAACCAAGATAAAATGAAATAACCTTCTACATATTATGGGAATTTTCCCATGATTCTAATTTCGTCAATTTGTCAATATTATTTTCTGCAAGGACTATTGTGCTAACATGTTCCTTAATACTCTAACAGCATGAATTCTACATACTTTCCGTATTCAGCAAAATTCCATTTCAGTACCTGAAAATGCTTAAGGCTTTCACTCAACTGCTTCAGAATCATGCAGTCATACAATTGATAAAAATAACGTATTATAATAATAGTAATAATCATCATCATCAGCAGCAGCACCAATCATCTAATAATAACAATAATAATAAATAGTAATGATGATAATAATCATCACCAATCATCTAAGAATAATAATACAGAGCTTCCTCTATGAGTTAACGAGGATAAACCCACCAGGGATTGAAATCAAAGAAATACACCCCCCCCAAAAAAAAAAAAAACAGTCAAAAAAGTGTTTTAAGTGATTTTTTGCAGGGGGCAAGCCATCCTACAACTGCATGTACGTCCCAAACTTATATATACCAACTGCACATTCGCACTAACTCCAAGAAGAGGGAAATTCTTCCTAAACGGGCATATAAATATGCAAATGCACCCCACCCATACTAATATCAGAAAACAAGTTCATGAAAATCTTCTCCTAATGTTTAATTAGCTAAAACTCATGTACCTACCCTCTCAATTTAACAAAAATTAAACTCAGGATTTGGGTACAGTTAAAATCCAGCAGTTGCCCCAATCTGGCATAATCTAGAGTCCAGTGTAGAACCCCTAGTAACTAAAAACTCCTTCAGATACCTAGGTTTATAGTTAGTGCATATCTTAAAGTTTCAACTTTGCTTTTAAAGAAAAAAAATATTAGGAAACTGTTACTGTGGTTATAAAAAATGCACAGTTTCATCTAAAGCAAGAAATACTTCAGGGAAAGTTATATTAAAATATAGTTAGCAAAGGGGCTACTAATAACTGCCACTGCCAATATGAAGAATCTAAAATCTCTTCAAGTAACCTCTATTACATTAGCCCCATGTAGCGGACACGACTATAGAGTATTAAGAAAAGCTAGCTGGCTTCCTTAAAGAGTAAAACTCTTACTAGGCTCCTATTTGTTTAAGATGCTTAAATTAAACTCCTTTCCTTATTTAGCAGGAAGACATCCAAAGAAAGACTGAAAATTGTCTGTATGTTTGCTATCCAAAGCTTTTTTCCTGCATAATCTTCTCATTAAAGTAGACAGCAGGGATGTGCCTTTTTTATAAGGACTACACCTCTGGGTATCACTCCTTACTGCTCATACAGTCTGGTTAACTACTCAGCATTTTAAACAAAACTCAGTCAAACAAAATGCACGTGGTAAAAAAAAACTGTCATTATATAATGTAATGATCTGTATGTCATAATTTTAGGTGACAGCAATAAGCACTGCACCTTTATAATTTGATGTTTATGTAATATGTTAGCCCTACTTTCAGCACTACTGTGTGGTACATATTGCACTAGAAAAATGCAATTAGATATTCATATTAATGTGCTCAGTTTGATTTGCAAATAATACTACATCATCAGCCTAAAACATAGCATGTGCATGGTAACAAGTAAGTGCATTCTTCTCTGTGACTGCACAATTACTTTAGAGTTACTACTCAAATGCCAAACAACAAGAAACAAGAACTCCTGAAAGAACGGACTGTACACGATAGGAGAGCTGGAAAACTCAAATTTAATCACCCAAATACGATACAAATGATAAAAATCCAAATAATGGTAAGCACTTTCGGCAGATTTAAATAACCCGCCTTCATCAGACAACCACGAGATGACAAGGAAATCTCTTATACTATACATTTAAAATGAATCAACCTATCAAATTAAAGTGCATTACTAAATTAGACAGAAGTCCATAGCAACCTTAAGAGGCATAAAACCCAATTAAGGGTTACGAAGAAAAAATACAAATACTAAATAAACAATCATTAAAAAGAAGAATTAAAAAGTAATGTAGCTAGCAAATGCACATACTGCAACATATCAGTTGTATGAAAGCTAGTCAATTGACTAGTAAGGCTCTAAAATTGCGCTACACTTTAAAAATATATTTATAAGTCCCGCTTAATAAGCGTTGTCGTATGAATATTCTTTTGAGAACAATAACAATCCCACCTCTGCTAAAATACAACAGCTTGGATAAATAGCTTAACTCACAAATGAATGTTACTTAGATTAGTAAATAGCAGGGATACACATCTAAATAAAACGTGCCCTAATCAAAACAGAGCTAAAATCTGCAATAATACAGGATACGGGCGTACATGTTGAAAAGCTGGAAAACAATCAGCCCTAACCATTATGGGCAGCAGTAGTGTTAAATAGCTAACCTGTACAATAGGAATCTATACATAAGTCAAAAACAAAGCAAGGCTAGCTAATGTGCGCATCAAGTAGATGTTATATTCAATAATCAAAGTATTTTAGCAGAGGTGGGATTGTTATTGTTCTCAAAATTTTACTCATACCGACAAACGCTATTAATCACGGGACTTATAATATATTTTTTTAAAGCAAGTTAGAGCCTTACTATTGCATTCTTTACAGTAAACATTTGCTGGCATTACTTTTTCATTCTTCTTTAATGATTGTTTATTTAGTATTTGTATTTTTTCTTCAGAACCCTTAATTGGTTTTATGTCTTAAGGTTGCTTACTTGTCTAATTTAGTAATGCATTAATTTGATAGGTTGATTCATTTTAAATGTATAGTATCAGTACTCATTATTTTCTTGTTTTCTGATACATGATTATTACTAGGTGTCCTCATATCAGTAATCATTATTTTTTTGTTTTTTGATACATGTTTATTACTAGGTATACTCGTATCAGTACTCATTATTTTCTTGTTTTCTGATACATGATTATTACTAGGTGTCCTCATATCAGTAATCATTATTTTTTTGTTTTTTGATACATGTTTATTACTAGGTATACTTGTATCAGTACTCATTATTTTCTTGTTTTCTGATACATGATTATTACTAGGTGTCCTCATATCAGTAATCATTATTTTCTTGTTTTTTGATACATGTTTATTACTAGGTGTTCTTGTATCAGGACTCATTATTTTCTTGTTTTCTGATACATGATTATTACTAGGTGTCCTCATATCAGTAATCATTATGTTCTTGTTTTTTGATACATGTTTATTACTAGGTGTTCTTGTATCAGGAGTCATTATTTTCTTATTTTTTGATACATGTTTATTACTAGGTGTACTGGTATTAGTATTTATTATTTTCTTATTTTTTGATACATGTTTATTACTAGGTGTACTGGTATTAGTATTTATTATTTTCTTATTTTTTTATACATGTTTATTACTAGGTGTACTGGTATCAGTACTCATTATTTTCTTGTTTTTTGATACATGTTTATTACTAGGTGTACTGGTATCAGTACTCATTATTTTCTTGTTTTTTGATACATGTTTATTACTAGGTGTACTGGTATCAGTATTCATTATTTTCTTGTTTTTTGATACATGTTTATTACTAGATGTATTGGCATCAGTACTCATTATTTTCTTGTTTTTTGATACATGTTTATTACTAGGTGTACTGGTATCAGTACTCATTATTTTCTTGTTTTTTGATACATGTTTATTACTAGGTGTACTGGTATCAGTACTCATTATTTTCTTGTTTTTTGATACATGTTTATTACTAGGTGTACTGGTATCAGTACTCATTATTTTCTTGTTTTTTGATACATGTTTATTACTAGGTGTACTGGTATCAGTACTCATTATTTTCTTGTTTTTTGATACATGTTTATTACTAGGTGTACTGGTATCAGTACTCATTATTTTTTTGTTTTTTGATACATGTTTGTTACTAGGTGTACTGGTATCAGTATTCATTATTTTCTTGTTTTTTGATACATGTTTATTACTAGATGTATTGACATCAGTACTCATTATTTTCTTGTTTTTTGATACATGTTTATTACTAGGTGTACTGGTATCAGTACTCATTATTTTCTTGTTTTTTGATACATGTTTATTATTAGGTGTACTGGTATCAGTACTCATTATTTTCTTGTTTTTGATGCATGTTAGCATGGTGTTAGCTTGGTGGGAGCGAACTAACATTTTCTCTGAAAAAAAAAAAACTTTGTGTCATCTATTAAGTAATTAAAGCATTTGTTGATGACATATTTTTGTTGTGGAGTGGCTCTTTAGAGACTTTACTTGACTTTATTGACTATCTTGGAAGTACCACATATTTAAAGTTTACTTTGAAATTTTCTAGAGAATCAATAGATTTTTTGGATGTTAATATCAGCAAAAATGTTGATGGCGAAATTACTAACTTGTATTGTAAACCATGTAGGAAGAATAATTTACTCCATAGGTTTAGCATGCATCCCCCTTTTGTATATAAAAATGTTCTGAAAAGCCAGTTCATGAGAGCCTCTAGGCTTGTTAATGATGAATTGGCTTTCAGTACAACCTTTGAAGTGAAGATTTTTCTGAAGAGAGGTTATAAAATTAATGAGATTAATAGAGCTAGACAGGAAGTTCAATCTTTAAGACAAATGAACTAAGCCATATTTTTATAAATCTTTGTTAGAAGTCAGCAATCCAATGTAGTTCATGTTCCTTTAAAATATATAGCTGATATGAGCAGGGTGTATGAAGTTATTAAAAGGAATTGACTAATTCTGATGACTAATGATAAGATAAAAATCTGTTGTTGGCCCTGAACCAAACTTTACTTTTATGAATGAATGATCTCTCAAGTGACAGCATTGCTATAGGAATTTGAATGTTCAGGATGGTCATCATTATGACATGAAAGGCACTTTTGCCTGTGGGTCATGTAAATCTTGTGAGTACATACATCGTCTGAATTTATATATCCAAGTACAAAGGTGCAGTATAAATTGAATGTATTTGAGGATTGTGCTACCAAGAATCTGGTCTATGTTGCTAAATGTGTTGCATGCCCATGTTTTTACATGAGCAAAACTAATCTCAGTTTGAGAGATTGTATTCTGCAGCATTTGTCTGATATTCACAAAGGAAATATGACTAATGCTTTGGCAAAAACATTTTAATTGTTTCAATAACGTTACATATTCTTTTAGATTTTCAGTTTTGCAGACTCTGCCTGTTGATGTGAGGTGAGGTGACATTGTCAACATGACAGAGCTGGCTGAAACTAAATGGATTAGTTTGCTGCAAGCTGCTGGAGGGTTTGGCTTGTATACTGTGGTACCATTGAAACCTGTGCTTAAAGCATGCCCTCTAGTACACTAATTGCTCTGTAATGAAATTGGCTGTTTATTTTTATTTAAGGATTATTGTACTGGTTGTGTGTTATGGTCTGAAGAAGTGTCTTGTACACGAAAGCGCTTACCCATTTTATTTTATTGGATTAAGGACATTTTATTTGACTTTGGCTGTGTTGGCTGGTCACTTCTTTGCTTTTTACAGTTGTGTTTTGTTGGCCCGGCCTTTATCCACTCGACCGAGTGTTTTTT
Source organism: Protopterus annectens (assembly GCF_019279795.1). Taxonomy (NCBI): domain Eukaryota; kingdom Metazoa; phylum Chordata; order Ceratodontiformes; family Protopteridae; genus Protopterus; species Protopterus annectens. The sequence goes on from NC_056731.1 coordinate 566,369,497, forward strand.
TTCTTTGGACAGTTTATAAAATACAAGTTAATTTATATTTCTACAATTTCTTTTAATTAAGGCTGTTATCTACATCACTGTTTTAGACCATAGAAGGACGTTGTAATAAAGCAGATGTGCAGCCATATTGGGAAAGTGAAAACACTGAATGCTGTGGTTTTACGGCCAGTCATTATAAATGTGAGAAACATTGTGCTCTGAGGAATTAATAAGTGTTGCCAGGGCCAATGTTCTGACCTCGATATCAGAGTATAATGTGAAAGAGTGTTGCCATCTTAATTTATCAAGACAGTATTCATAGTCTAGCATAGTTATGCAAGGAAGGTTATGATTCACAGAAAGCAGCCAAGGTGAGAAACTGAAAACACTGAATGCTGTGGTTTTACGGCCAGTCGTTATAAATGTGAGAAACACTGTCTGTGCTCTGAGGAGTTAAGAAGTGTTGCCAAGGTCAATGTTCTGACCTTGATATCAGAGTATATTGTAAAAGGGTGTCACCATATTAATTTATCAAGACAGTATTCATAGTCTAGCACAGTTATGCAAGGGACATTATGATTCACAGAAAGCAATCACCATGGGTTATGAAAATACTACATACTTAAACAGGGAAGAAGGTCTAATGCTGTGATGATATTAGGCACAGTGTTATACATTATCTCATTCAGATGTTGATATGAGCACCACATAAATCACTCTGCAAGTGATGTTTGTGTAAGAGGAACAAACTGAAATATACAAGCAAAATGAGAGATTTAATATTCATGATTTACAAAAAAATAGCAGTGTTACCAAGGCCATGGTGACAAAGGGGATCAATATGAATTGTGATGTGAAATGATGATATTTTTTTAAAAATTAACCACTTAAGATATTGTGCAAGATTCATATTTCTAGGGTGAGCCAGCAAGGATTATGCAATTCGTAAAAGTAAGGAAACTAGAAACAGTTTTGTAAAATTATGGGCCCAAATCCCAAAGCCTTGTTCTCAGTGTAAATGACTGACTTTGGTGTAAGTACATTACTCACTGCTTGATTGTACATTGAGCTGTGCTTGTTCACTAGAAAGCATACACACAGTTTTTTTTCCTATGTAATTAGTCTGAGCTACCCTGTTATTGCTTACATTTCTGTATTTTTGTTTATGAAATGTTTTGTATTTTGACCCTGGCTGAGCCTGAAATTGGTCAGTATGGATCACCCAGGTAAACAAATATAAATATAATAAATACATTACATAAATTAAATAAGTCTTCCCTTATTTCAAAAGGATTGCTCTAGGTTTAAGTGACTTACTTCAGTCTAAGGCCTATTTGTAAACAGGCTTATGCCAGGGTGACGGATTCCAAAAGACTCACTTCAGAGTAATTACGTTCTCTGAGATCAAGCCTTGGAGTAAATGGTTTACTCTGAGAGCAAGTCTTTTGGAATATGTCCTGATGTCTTCTAAAAAACATGACACAGAATAATAACTCATGATTCTTGTGATATAAAACATAGGTTCATTGGTTCATAGGTAGGTACTAGGCTATTGGCCCTAGGGCCTACACAAGCCTAGCCAAAAAGGTACCCTGGCTTTCGCCACCCACAAAAATAATTTTCCTGTGCCCTTGTCAAGCAGAACCACAGAAGTGATCCCCGGGGTGAATTTTCTATTACCCATCCAAACATCAAGATTTTTCTTAAAGAGTGCTAATGAGGAGCTCTGTTTGACATAGATAGGTAGTCTGTTCCAGAGTATGGGAAGTCTCTGGGACAGGAATCTATCCCTCCAGCATGTTCTGTTTATTGTGGTGACAAGGTTTAGGTCCCTAGAGCGTGTAGCTCAGAGAGATTGGGATTTCTTTAACTGGAGCATGTCCAACAGCTCTGGGTTTGACATAGCTTTGTATGTTAGGCAGAGATCGCCTCTGAGTAGGCAATATGCGACGGAGTAAAGCTGGAGTTTTTTGAGTCGGTCTGCGTAAGGCATCTGTTTGAGGCCAGTAATCCTCTAGTTGTTGTAGATGTCTTGTGAGGTACATACCGAAAGGGGCATTGTACTCCATAATGGATCTAATGAGTGATGAGTAGAGGGGAACAATGACCTCTTTTTTTCTGGATGAGAAACCTTTTGTGATGAGCTGTGCCATGTAGAAGGATTTCCTGACCACTGTGGTGATGTGATTATCAAAGGAGAGTCTACTGTCCACCTGTATCCCAAGGTCTCTTATCACACTTTTGGTGTTAAGTAGACTACTGCCTATGTAGTAGTTTATAGGTACAGAGTTTTTACCAAAGGGGATAACAATGCACTTTTTCGCATTGAGCTTGAGACCATGGCATTGACACCAGGCATCTGTCTCAGTGAGGCCCTTTTGTAGGATGTCCACATCATAAGGAGTTTCGATTATGGCTCCTAGTTGCAGTCATCTGTGAATTTAGTTAGTCAAAGATCTTCTGTGTTAGCCTGTACTTCGGAGAAGTAGATACCAAACAGGAGAGGACCCAGGACTGAACCTTGTGGTACTCCACTTGTCACTGGTCTGAAGTCTGATTTGGTGTCTGCTACTTTCACAGTGTGGGTTCTGTCAGTAAGCCAGTTGGCAGCCCATCTTGTGACATAGGGATTTATACCTAGTTTAGTGAGTTTATCTATAATTCCAGAGTGGGGGATAGTGTTGAATGCCTTGGCGAGATCTAGATAGGCTGTGTGAACCACCTTACCCTCATCTATGGCTTAGATGACTACTTCAAAGAAGTCTGTCAGGTTTAGGAGACATGATCTGCCTTCTACAAACCTGAACTGTGTGAGATCCAGAGTTTGGAGATCTCCAATGTCTTTGTTTATGAGTTCCACAATGATACGTTCCATGGCCTTGCAAACCAGGCTCATCAGGCTAATGGGGCAGTAGTTCCTGGGGTCTGTTGTGCCCCCACTCTTTATGGACTGGGATAACGATCACTGTGCGCCATTCAATGAGCACAAAGCCTGAGGTGAGGCTATGATTGAACATGGTACTTAGGTGGGGTGCCAGTTCATTCTGTAGTTCATGTAGAAGGCAGCCTGCGATGTTTTTCAGGTCCCATGAATGTTGTGTTCTTGGCTTTGGAGAGTGAGGTTTTTACCTGTGCAGCCATGATTACAGGAACTTTGCATTCTTCCGGTATAAAGATGGGCCCTTTAGGGGGTGAGAGGGGGGTAAAGTTAGCACTGAACCTATCTGCTAAGATGTTGGCAATATCAGTTGGTTCTGTATATTTAGTGTCATGCTGTAACTCAGAGCAGATCTGAGTGTTGCCATTGAGATTCTTGACATAGCTATAGAATGCTTTGAGGTTGTCTTTAGAATCAGTGGCGATTTTGTTTTCATAACTAGCTTTGGAGGATTTCATGAGGGATCTCAGCTTCTTACTGAGGCTGACCAGAGAGTTCCTCCAATCATGGTATTTTCCTTTTTTTTTTGCAACAGTTTCTTTCTTCTGTTGTAGAGTTTGTTTATGGCAGAAAACCACCAGATTGGCTTCCTTTTTTTGGAGGCTAGCGTCTTGGTACTGTTAGGGATAGCATGATCCATGCACTCATGTAAGTGCTTGTAAAGTGCATTTGTGTAGGATTCAGCAGTCATACCTCCATTGTCCATCTGCATGGGTGTCGTGAAGTTTGCCACTTTTGTCTTAAAAAGCATGAAGTTGGCTTTGGAGAAATTTTTTACAGTTGTTTTCCTAATGGGGGGTGGGAGCGGGATGTGGGTGTCTAGGGTGATTAGCTTGTGGTCAGATCTGACCAACAAGTAGCTGACCTTTATTGTGGAACACTGGTCACCCATGTTGGTGATGACCAGGTCTAGAATATTGCTGCCCCTCATTGGGGTGTGGATAAGTTGATCCAAGGCATTGCAATTGATGATTTCCAGAAAACGTTGAGCAAAAGAGTTGGTACAGAGTAGTTTTCCCAGTGAATGGTAGGGTAGTTGAAATCACCCATTATTAGAGTGTTGGGTTGTACCTTAATATTTTCCAGTGTATCAAGAAAAGAGGAGTGGGAATCCTGGGGCATGCTGGAGGGGCTGTAGCAAGCTATAATCTGGATTGCGGTTTTGCCCAGAGTCAGTTGAATTTGGATAATCTCGGATGCATTATGCTGAGCAACTAGCTTGGAGGTGTGGATATCCTTAATGAATATGGACATGCCTCCACCTTTAGTGTTTCGGTCCGGGTTTGGTGGCCGAAAGGTGTGGTATGAATTATAGCCTGGTAATGCAGGGGTGCTCTCTGGAGCTTTGAACCACGTCTCTGTCACTGCACAGATGTCAATGTTCTCCATTTTAAGGAGTGCCTCGAGTGAGTGCATTTTGAGGTTTAGACTTCTAGCATTGAGTAGCATTACCCTCAGATTTTGCTTGCTTGTACCTGTTATGGTTGTGAATTTGTCATTTGAACCTTGCCTAAAAAAGGCACTATAGGGGTGGCAAGAGCCTTTACCAGTATCCTGAATCCCAAGGCCGACAGGTGCAGGCCATCTCTGGCAAAGCAGCATGGTCTGTCGATCATGTCATCCCAGGCTTAGAATGACACCAGAAGCTTAGCCAATTGTTAAAGTCAATCATTTTGTCCTTTTACTGAGGTATTATTCTGGGTGATGGCAGGATGCTACTCAGGGCTAGGGTCATACCTGCCTGGGCTACAAGATTGGAGAGCTCCTCCATGTCTCTTTTCATGTAGTCCAGGGAGGTACATTTCAGGTCATTCACACCAACATGGACAATGACAGAGTCATATTTGTACTTGTTGTGGAGTGACCTGAGTGTGTCATTATGTGACAGATCCTGGCACTCGACAGGCAGCTGACAGTAACTTTCTTCTTGTTTAGCCTGGTGAGTGGAACATCAGTGTGCCTGACTACAGAGTCACCTATGACTAGAGTGTTGGGTACGTTATGCCTTATGGGCTGTAATTGAGTGGCACACTGAATATGTGGGCTATGTGTCATTTGGGTTGTGATGGGGGTGGAGGTTGCTTGCATTTCTGCTTTGGAGGTCTCGGTTGTTTGGGCAGATTTTTACTGAGACCCACAGTGAATGTAGGTGTGTGTTTTGTTCTTCTGTGTATGTGTTTTGGTGGTGTAGGTTTTGAGGGACTATGTGATGAGCGTGGTGCGGTGCAAGTGTTTACCTTCTCCTCTTGACTGTCTAGTCCAGTCTTCGGCGAAGAGAGCTTTGCTTCCAGTTTGGCTATATAAGTGCATCTCTCACAGGTTGTAGTGTTGGGTAGTAGTAGAAGAGGGTTGTCTGTGTACATGAGGCAACTGGTGCATTGTCCCAAGATGCCCAGATTCATCAGGTAGACAGGAGAAAACACCGGGAGCTGACCTTTAGACATGCCTGAATAGGTGCTTATTTATGAAGTACTAAAAACTGTTTTCCTCTAGACAAGTGAGAAAAGTTGAGTGCTGTAGTAATTCATAACTTATTTAGTGCTTACAATGAGTTCTGAACAAGTGCTGAGCTCAAAGAACCAGATTTGAGTGCTAAAACGAAAACGCTGGCTAGTTGCAAGGGAAAATTTGAAGAGCAGACTTTATGGCGCCAGGAATAGTTTAACCCTAGTTAAGTGGGGGGGGGGGGCTCATGGGCTCACAAACAGTCCTGCACACAGCAAATCCATATCTGGACAAGACCTGCCACAGGAAAGGGGGGAAGCAAGCTTAGAATTTTTTTTTCAGTAAAAGTGGAAATGGAGAAAGCTGGAACAGAATTTAATTCAAGGTTAAGAATCTGAGTGGGTTGGCCTTCACAAATGTTCTCTATTAGATTGAATGAACTAATGACACTAGACTGGGAGGAGTGCCACAGATCAAATAAGCCACCAAGTATAAGAATACCACAATGCTAAGGAAGGTGGGTGGGAAAAATTGCAATTCCTAGCTGTAGCCACTAAATGAAAGTTTTAAACAGATCAAAGAGCAAGCACACTCTAGAGAATGCTTTTAACTGTAAACAGACAATTATAGTAATGCACACTATTACAGTTTCTAGCTGTAGAACACAGAAACCTCATAAAATCAAAAATGCACAGAAAAGCTTGGATAGAGCACTCCCCAACAGAAAATACAACTCTCAGTATGAAAAAGCAGTTTACAGTTAAGTAAATCAGTAAACATGCAATTAGAGTAATGCAACAGTATCTAGCAATGAAAAATACAGTTAAAACAGTATAAAACAGTACATAAATGCAGTGAAACAATAAAAAAGCTTTATAACAGTACAAAATGTAGCAGATCAACTGTATAGCACAATTATAAGCATTTCAGAAGTGTAGTTCAGTGAAATAAGTATAAGAAATAACTTATCCTGCTCTTGGAATCTTAAGGAATTTCCATTTAATTTCAGTAATGAAATACAATCCACAGCCTGAGCAATACAAGCACAACCTTTTCAAGACACAGGGTTTATATACCAGTAAGGATGGAAGAGTTAGAAGATCAAATTACTACTCAGCCCCTGCTATTACCCAATCACTCATACTACAGAAGGACAGGAGGCCTTGTTACTCTCAATAATAATGAAGACAGACCATCAGCAGAAAATGGCTGCCGGAAACACAGGAAACTCAAACAAAACTACCAGGCCTAGGCAACAGGCCTCTATCAAGATTATGCCACCTGAGCAGAACACAGAAACCTCACTTTAAAAGCATAGAAAGAACACCCACAAAGAGAAAATACAAGTTTTAGTATGAAAAAGCAGTTTACAATATAGTAATTAAATAAAAATGCAATTATAGTAATGCACACTATTACAGTTCCTAGCTGTAGCCACTAAATGAAAGTTTTAAACAGATCAAAGAGCAAGCAGACTCTAGAGATTGCTTTTAACTGTAAACAAACAATTATAGTAATGCACACTATTACAGTTCCTAGCTGTAGAACACAGAAACCTCAAAAAATCAAAAATGCACAGAAAAGCTCGGATAGAGCACTCACAAACATAAAATACAACTCTCAGTATGAAAAAGCAGTTTACAATTAAGTAATTCAGTAAACATGCAATTAGAGTAATGAAACAGTATCTAGCGATGAAAAATACAGTTAAAACAGTAGAAAACAGTGCATAAATGCAGTGAAACAATAAAAAAAAGCTTTATAACAGTGCAAAATGTAGTAAATCAACTGTATAGCACAATTATAAGCGTTTCAGAAGTGCAGTTCAGTGAAATAAGTGTAAGAAATAACTATCCTGCTCTTGGAATCTTAAGGAATGTCCACTTAGTTTCAGTAATGAAATACAATCCACAGCCTGAGCAACAACATTTATAATTCACACACCTGGATAAGAAATCAGTCGGCAACTGATATTTTCATAAGAACAACAGACTGACACATGCAGATGGACTTACAAGGATGCAAGTTCAGCCAGTAATTTGTTCAAAGAAATATGGTGGGGAAAAGATTGCTATCTAGCACAGAGACAGATTTGCTGTGGATGACACTGGTGACCCTTCAATGACTAAAGACCCTGATCCCAGGTTCCATGTAGGATGCAGACTGATTAATAATAATGAATGTTTACTTTACCATATTATTAGGAGATAAGTAAACATTTTGCTAACAGACTTTGTAGAAGCCAATGGACCTAGGGCACAGTATTACAAATGCTAGTGATCATTGTACTAAAGGGCATCCAACGTTATGCCTTATGATGTCCATGCTTATTTCATTATAAGCTAGGCATATAAAATAGGGATTATGAGTTTGTATTAAAAAAGAAAAGGAAGCACCTTAATTCCAGAATACATCCATCTTCCATCTGCTGGTATGCTGACATTTATGTGAGGCTGGTTGTTATCAAAGGGCAGCCCTTTCTGAGCTCTGCATATGTGAATATTTAAGTTCTGTGCTCAATACTGTCATCAAAATGATGTGCTGTGTGAAACGTCATTGCTGGCTTACAAGAGTAATATACAGCCATCAACAAGTTGTGTGATCAATGGCAATTGGCAAAGAACTGCAGGGGCAGAATCTGTAGGTACCCCCCTCGAGCTCATGCAGGTTCAGTCAAGAGGAATCCACAGTAACTGAAACAGCAATGAAAAGCATGCTTAACTGCTGATAGTAAACATACACAGTATAGGAGGTGCTGCAGCAAATGAGATCATCTTCTCTGGATACTATGTACACACTGCCTGTTTTTGCTGTACTTGAGTCACACATGCACAGCGTTTTATGAAATGTATTCTGCACTGTCGTCACCACTTCCATAACATGTCATTAACAATTAGAGATGAAATGTGTCAACAATGAACAGAATGTGTCTGCCAGGGTTTGAATGTCCAAGACAGGAAGAAAAAAGGTCATTATTATTAGCATCAATAGCACATGCTCCCACCTAAACCAATTAATGAGGAATTTGGAAAGTACCCAATGAGCTGCTAAACCTATTTCCAGTGTGCATCACTTAGAAATCATGTGACATGTCCTGGATGAAAAGCATACTACTGCATTACAGTGTCTGTCAGCCTTAAGACATGTTCAAAATACTTCAGCATCAAACAAAAGCAACCTGCCACAAGAATACCATGAGTGCAACAGGCTGGAAAGTGTAAAGTACAAACAAACACAAAGGCACTTCCAGTGCCAAGAATCAAAGAACCAAAATCGGAATGTACCAGTGTCACAGTCTACATGGTCCAACTTTTAAGAATTCCAAAAGGTAGTGACATAAAGAACTTTATTAAACTTATGCACTTCATCCAAAAAACTCAGGACTTCATCAGGGTCCGTAATGGCACTAGTGCCTTACATTTTGCTTAACAGTAAAACACACCTCTTGTGAAGAATAGAGCATCTTTGGTGTAGCATGTCCATTGCACCATGTGAATTGTTGAGGTTACTATCAGTACAGAGCAGAAAACAATGAACACTTCTGTGCATCTGTCTGGTGTCTCAAAGCACACTGGAGACTGAGACCACCCCTGCAGTTTATCCATGGGTACTGTAGACATTCATAGAACTGCAATATATGGATACACCTGAATTCACAAGATATGTAGGATAATGCTGCTGAGCCCTGTTGGCCAGATTCCCACAACTCTGAAACTGCACTGGCAGTTCTTGTGACTCACATCTTCTACATCACAACACATTAAATTACTGTTATTATACCAGCAAATTAACATTATGTGGCATTGCTAGCGACAGTATATATGAATGAACTGCAATAGTGACACATCTGAGGTAACTGTCACCAGTAACTCAGGAGCTAGTTTTTTTAATGCATGTACTGTCACTAGAGAATTTAGTAGGCCCTGTCGTTACACATTTTTAATATTAATTTACTTTAACCAGTTAAATGAGTTTTACTGGAGACTCTTTACAAAGCCATTAGCTCAAACTGCAAACTTGAGATTGAATGCTGAAGACTGACTGGGTGCATATGCATGTTTCATACCCAAAAAAGTTTACAATGGGCTTTACTAAAAAATGATATCCCAGATGATGCATACAATATTATCTGTGATAAGAATTTCATTTACTCTGTTTTCTTCATATAATTTTTATAAATTAGATATTCCTCTCTTACAAATTGTTTCTGTTTTGCAGCTTACACATTTTAATAAACTACTTTATTGTAACCAGTCATGCTTCTCAGACATTTCATCATCTGAATGCATGTATCTGTCACTAAAAATACACATTTTAAGTAACAACTTAGAGGACTATGGGTTGTCTCTTTATTCTCATTACATCCTGCTATAAAGGCCATTTAAATGCTTGCAAACACACTTGCTTTGCAAAATGAAGCTCAGAATCGACAAACATTCTAGTATGTTGTTATATTAATGTAAATTTGCCTGTGTCGTAAGTGATAATTCAATAAAGGTGATTGAAAAACAGGGTAAGGAAAATATATTCCATAAAAACAATATGATCACACTAACTTCACATTACAGTTTAATGGAGATGTGGTCTTAAATGACAATATTGTTTACTTTATGGGAATGGTCAATGCTCATAGGCTACTTTCCTTCAGAATTATGCTGTACGGTCCCCTTATGTCTTCAATAATAGGAAGTGAGCCACTACCAGTATAGACTGATTCCCTGACATCATCTATTTTTTACACCTGTACTTCCCTGTCTGAACACCATCAAAATCATTCATCAACTTTCTGAAACAGGGATTGCTATGACAAGTGGTTCATTTAGTCTTATGACTATACTATAAAATCTGTTGTATACACCCACAAATTATACCCTCTAAATATTTAATTTTTCTCTACACATAGGAAGTGCAGTCTAAGGATTTTTTCACTTTATGGATGTAGTGTCAGGAGTGCACAGCCCATCCTTGTACACTTTCTGCCCCAGTCATTCTCATTCATGTTATTCTCATAACATGCCCCTCCACCCACACACATCACATACATCATATACATACACAGACACACATACATGCACACACATCAGAATTATCTGTCTATCTATCTATCTGTGTATATAAATAAATAAATAAATATATATATATATATATATATATATATATATATATATATATATATATAGATAGATATTCACATACACACACGCACACACACGCACACACACACACGCACACACACACACACACACTTGATATCTTTCAGCAGACCGACATCCCTTTTTATGGAGTATGACCTTCAACACTGTAAATGATATTCCAGCTTAGGCACCAACAGATTAAAGAATGACCACAGGTACTGTGCAGCCCATGCCCTTGTCTCAAGCAGTCAAGCTTCTAATTTCTACTAGCCATAGTCTTTCAATAATAAATGGAGAAACTAATTTTTCATTGCAGGTGTTATGTTGACTTTCTTCTTCATTCTGCTTAGCAAAAATCTTCTACAGGTCCTTCTTAGCACAGCATCTATGACTATACATGTTTTGATATGGAACATTAGCTGCCATGTTTCCTTACAGGATATGTAGCCCTATTCAGATCCACTGGAAACAATGCTACGATAAAAACAATGGATATTTTCTTTAGCTATTTATATTTCAGATCCTTTTCACAAATATCAAACTCTAATGATTGACAGCATTATGCATATTGTTGCCTGTAGACCTTTCCCAAATTGCTAGTATTATTCAAGGTAGATGAATATAAACTTATCTTAGTTGACACTGCTGTCAGTATTCTCCCCCTCTTCTACTGCTCTCAGTGGTCTCCTCCTCTATTGCTCTTAGTTTTCCCCTCCTCTACTGCTCTCAGTGGTCTCCTCCTCTATTGCTCTCAGTTTCCCCCTCCTCTACTGCTCTCAGTGGTCTCCTCCTCTATTGCTCTCAGTTTTCCCCTCCTCTACTGCTCTCAGTGTTCCCCTCCTCTGCTGCTCTCAGTGTTCTCCTCCTCTGTCATAACTGGTATGCTCAACTCTCCTACAGGTTATAGACAAGGTGCTCATCAGGGTCACATCTTTATACTTATCTTCTTAAGTTGTTATGAAGCAATATTCAACCACTCAACAAAAGATATTCAAAAACTAATTTCTGATTGTTACATCTCAGTCCACCTCTAATGCCCTAATGGGCCACATGCAAGACATATATTTCTATATCAATACTAATACACTGATGGATATCAAATGTGGGTGTTTCATAGCTATTTATTTAATCCTTTGCATGATTGTTCAGTGGTAAGATGTATGTACACACAGTTTTGGTGGCTGGACTTTAGTGCTGCCCTCTGATCATTTTCTCTGTGGAGTTAGCATGTCCTCCCAATTTCTGCATGGGGCTTCTCGTGGTACTTGAATTTACTTTCATATGACAAAATACGCTGGCTTAATAGGAACAAGGCATTTACAAAAAATGAGCTTAGTGCTGAGAAGAGTTATGTAGAGACAGTGATCAGATCCCTTCAGGTAAGTACAATATCAGTTGTAGTTGATTGACATATTTAGTAACATAGGTTCATAGGTTGGTACGAAGCTATTCACCCTAGGGCCTATACAAGCCTAGCCATAACAATTCCCTGGCTATTTCTTCCCACAGTATTTACTTCCTTGGACCCCTGACTAACAGGGCGACTGACGTGATCCCCGGGGTGAATTTCCTATCTACCATCCAATCATCAAGGTTCTGTTTGAAGAGGGCCAAAGAGGCGCTCTACTTGACATGTATGGGCAGTCTATTCCAGAGTCTGGGGAGTCTCTGGGTCAGGAACTTATTCCTCCAGCATGTTTTGTTCATTGTGATGACAAGGTTTAGATCCCTGGAGCGTGTGTCTCTGAAGGACTGGGATTCCTTTAAGTGCAGCATGTCTGACATCTCTGGGTTTGACATGGCCTTGTATGTTAAGCAGTGATCGCCTCTGAGTAGACGATATGCGGCAGAGTATAGGTGGAGTTTTTTTAGACTGTCAGGATAGGGCATCTGCTTTAGGCCTGTGATTTTTTCAGTGAGGTATTTCTGCTGCCTTTCCATTTGTTGCAGATGTCTTGAGAGGTACATACCAAATGGGGCATTGTATTCTATAATGGGTCTAATGAGGGACGAGTACAGTGGGACAATGACCTCCTTTTTCTGGATGAAAAGCCCTTAGTGATGAGGTGTGCCACATTGAAGGATTTCCTGACTGTTGTGGCAATGTGGTTACTGAAGGTGAGATCAGTGTCCACCTGTGTCCCTAAGTCTTTTATCACACTTTTGGTGTTTAGTGTACTGCCACCTATGTGGCAATTCATGGGTACATGTTTTTCCCAAAGGGGATAACTATACATTTCTTGGCATTGAGCTTGAGCCCATGGCTCTGGCACCAAGCATCTGTTTCTGTAAGGCCCTTTTGTAGAATATCCACATCATTTGGGGATTCAATAATGGCTCCCAGTTTGCAGTCATCTGCAAACTTTGTTAGCTAGAGTCACTTAGTGTTGGCATGTACGTCAGAGAAGTAGATGCCAAACAAGAGCAGTACAAGGACTGAACCCTGAGGTACTCCACTTGTCACTTGTCTGGAGCTGGATTTGGAGTCAGCTACTTTTACAGTGTGGGTTCTGTCAGTAAGCCAGTTGGTAACCCATCAAGTGACATAGGGATTAATGCCCATCTTAGTAAGTTTATCTATGATTCCAGAGTGGGGAGTGGTTTCAAAGGCCTTGTCGAGGTCCAGATAGGTTGTGTGGACCATCTTACCCTTGTCCATGGCTCTGGAGACTGATTCAAAAAAGTCAGTCAGGTTCAGGAGACAAGATCGGCCCTTCACAAACCCAAACTGCATGGGGTCCAGTGTTTGAAGGCTGCCAATGTCTTTGTTTATAAGTTCCATGATAATACGTTCCATGGCCTTGCAGATCAGGCTCATTAGACTGATGGGGTGGTAGATACCGGGATCCAAGGTGGATCCCCCCCTTGTGGAGTGGGATAAATGTAGCTGTGTGCCACTCAGTGGGCACGAAGCCTGAGTTGAGGCTATGATTAAACATGTCACTTAGGCAGTTCATTTTGTAGTTCATGCAGTACACAGCCTGGGATGTCATTTGGTCCCATGGATGCTATATTTTTAGCTTTGGAGAGTGCAATTTTACCTGTGTGGCCATTATTACTGGAATTTGGCAATCTTTTGGTATTGAGATGGGCTGTTTAGGGGGTGAGAGGGGGTTGATGTTTGCACCGAATCGATCTGCAGGATATTGGCAATATCCTTGGGATCAGTATATTTAATGCCATTCTGTTGTACCTCAGAGCAGATCTGAGCATTGCCATTTAGATTCTTGACATAGCTATAGAATGCCTTATGGTTGTCTTTGGAATCTTTGGCAATTTTATTCTTGTAACTAGCTTTGGAGGATTTTATGAGGGATCTCAGCTTCTTTCTGAGGCTGGTAAGGAAGTTTTTTTGCATCCTGGGATTTTCCTCTTTTTTGCAACAGTTTCTTCCTTTTGTTGCAAAGTTTGTTTATGGCAAGGGACCACCAGATTGGCTTCCTTTTTTTTGAGGAGAGCATCTTGGTTCTATTGGGGTGGCACAATTCATGCACGAGTGGCTGTGCTCGTACAGTGCCTTAGTGTAGGATTCAGCAGTCAAACCTTCAGTTCCTGTCTGCATGGGTGTCATGAGGTTTGTCACTTCTGACTTGAGTAGCATGAAGTTGGCTTTGGAGAAAGTTTTTTACAGAGGTTTCCTTACTGGGGGGGGGGGGGGGGGATGTGGATGTCACGGGTGATTAGCTAATGGTCAGACCTGACCAACAAGGGGGTAACCACAGGTGTGGAGCATTGATTTCCTGTGTTGGTAATGACCTGGTCTAGGATACTGGAGCCCCTGGTGGGACTAGGTATTAGTTGATCCCTGGTGTTGGAATTTATAAATTCCAAGAACCGTTGGGCAAAGGTGTTGGTACATGAGTAGTTTTCCCAGTTAAAGACAGGGTAGTTAAAATCACCCAGTATTAAGGTGTTTGGTTCTATCTTAATATTTTCTAGTATGTTTAGAAAGGTGTAGTGAGAATCTTGGGGTATGGTGGGGGATCTGTAGCAAGCTACAATTTGGATTGCAGTCTTACCTAGTGTTAGTTGCACCTGGAGATTTTCAGACGCATTGTGTTGGCCAACTAGCCTGGTGGTGTGAATATCCTTGGTGAATATTGACACTCCTCCACCTTTAGTGTTTTGGTCCTGGTTTGGTGGCCGAAAAGTGTGGTAAGAGTTGTAGCCTGGTAGTGCAGGGGTGCTCTCTGGAGCCTTGAACCAGGTCTCAGTCACTGCACAGATATCAATGTTCTCCATTTTTAGGAGCACCTCGAGAGAGTGCATTTTGAGGTTTAGACTTCTAACATTCAGTAGCATTACCTTCAGATTTTGCATGCATGTACCTGTTACAGTGGTGGTTTTGTCCTTTGAACTTTGCCTAAAAACGGCACTATAGCGGATATGTAAAAATCAGCAGGATTGAGACCACAGTATTTTATCATGGGAAGTACTGCTTCTGAAACTTAGACCTACAGTGGCATTGAATCACAATAGAAATGTTTACACAATGGCCATTATACTGGGTAAACAGGCCTGGAAGAAATCAGGGGGAAATAATGATGGCTCACCAAATTCTGTAGCCTTTTATAATTATAGAAAGAAGTACTGAACGGTTTGCTATGTACCAAACGAAAAAAGAAAGACTAAACTACCATGGAGGACCAAAAAGCTTTGCGACCTGCTTAAGAGAAGCATTCAAGGAGAATAACGACCGGAGAGGAATAACCCCAAATATAATAAGGCCTAAACTCAAGAAAGGAATACCGTAAGCCAGGAGAATAATGACCGGAGAGGAATAACCCCAAATATAATAATTTAAGGTCTAAACTCAAGAAAGGAATACCGTAAGCCAGGAGTAAATAGGAGTGCAGTCATTCAGCCAATTATATTTCAAAAGGAGTTTTATAAACACCAGCTTCTATTTAAAACAAACAAACAACATGAATTAATGAATGCTGCAAACTGATATTGATTTGAAGGGACCAATGGATAACATAATAATGGTTAAACACTTTTTTCTTATTTGACCATGGTAGTGAGGTTTTAGAAGTAACAATAATGACCATAAACATCATACCTGAGACTGAGAAAAAAATGTATATCTGTATATATCTATATCTATCGATAGATAGATATATTTATATATCAGGAAATAAAATTGCATATAGTTGATACCATATGACTAACCTTCTAAATAGTTAAAGTGTTTTTACTGCAACTGCAGTATAGTGGGACTGGGAAGTTTATCCTTTTCCCACCTGCAGTGAGATCTCAGATTTTGAATACATAATTATCAGGAGAGTAGGGGTGCAGTGGGGCTTGTCCCCCTGCAAAAACAAATATTTTGGTTGTGTTTGGTTTGCAACATTGCAGAATGTCGCTCATATGGTCTCAACCATAGGTAGTTTCAATGTTCCATAACATTTATTTTATGATAGGGACACACACACACACACACACACACACACACACACACACACACACACACACACACACACACACACACACACACACACACACACACACACACTCACAAACACACAAATACACTTGCTGTATAGATAGCTGTATTGTTACAGCATATAAGATATATTGCACAAGTTTAATGAAGAAATTTAGCAATACCCTAAATATTAATTGAGGCTTAAATGAAAGCTCTTTAAACAGAAACCTTAATACGTTTTTTAAATAATCTTGAATTTTTCGTCACCTAGCAATTAATCACTTTTGCAGTTCTCCATCCCATTCTAGATGACCACCCACATTTAATGCCAGAAAAAGCAATCTAACAATTTATTCTGCCATTATGGCATTATTCAATAAGGTATTATGAATCAAGCGATGTGTGATACTATACTGATGTCCTCTTATATGTGTTTTAAGCACGTGCCATGTTTTCCTGATTGTAATCATTTTTTACACTCCTCACAGCAAGCTATATACATAGGGTCAACAGAATTTCAATTAACAAACTTATTTAAATACAATCTTTTCAAACTGTGAGCTAGAAGAAAGTGTAAAGAAAGTGTCTAATTTTTCTGCAGCCTGACCACATTAACTTCAGTTTTGTAACCATTTCATTACAGCTCTACCTTGTCTGTATGTAAAATGTGTCCTTTCTGAAAGGATTGTGTTAAAATCTTTGTTGGCAAATAAAATGTCCAATTTTGCATTCTATCTGTTTTGATAAAGTACCATAAGTTGGAATAAAATGATTGCATCGATTGTATGATTGTTTATTCTTTGTTATATAACAATTCATATAATCTGCGGAAAACCTCTCATCACTTGGAAGTGTAATTGACAAGTTAATATCTTTAAAATAACTGACTAGGTCTAACAACATAACTATCTTAGTCATCAGAGGGTGTAAAATTGCTGATGTCATGAAGAGGAAGGACAGAGCAATGTAAGGGTAGCAAAGGAATGACCTGCCCACAAGTGACATCATGAAGCATCTAAAACTGCTACTCTCAGGAGATGCATACACACTTCCACATGTGTGCAACATGCCAACAAAGTGGCATGCCATATGTGCAGTGTAATAATCACCAGGCTCTTAATACTGCTATTACAGTGTGCTTAGGCAGCCTATATACTCACAGGGTGGGTGAACTGATGTCAGTCTCTCACTCCAATCATACTCTGCAGCCCCTCAATTGCATGTGGTGCTAATCAAACTTGAGTCGTCTGGAGTGCAATAAAGTTACTATCTCTCTGTGCCTTGAGACGGTGCCAGAAATGATTTTTTTCTTCCTGGAAAAATCATTAATTTTCTTTCTCTCTAGGAAAATGAAACCTGTCCAAATGGATGTGCAGGACTGTGTCACAATTTTCATGTGCACAGGATCTTATAATATGGATTGTTCAGTTTTGTTTATTTCAGTATAAAATTCATGTAGCTGGCCAGCTCCATTTGCACAGAGGAAAAAAGCCCTGTTTATGACCTGGGTAAACCAAGTTTGGCTAGCACTTGGGAATATGTTATAGCTGGAAGCAAGAAGCGAGAAATGCTGTAGCATTACTAGCCATCCTCTCTTAGGGTACGAAGGCATGGTGGCACATGGTTTGGATGCAAAATCCCATGAGAGAGTCCATAGAGATGACTGGAAATCACACATGGTGCTGATTCCTAGTGGCAAGGCAATTATGATGGTTTCCATGATCTGCAGAGATGACCAGCATGCTGTTGTGCATACCCAGTAAATGTTGAACTGTGGAAGAACCATGGCGTTATGGATAAAGTAAGAAAACCTCTTATGACTGGCTATATGATAACTCTTCTGAGTTGGCTCCCACTTCCAGAGAAGGAGGGAATAAATGGCACAGCAGGATGAGATGGGGGCTGATGGATGGTGAGCAATGAGGAAGAATAATTTAAAAAATGACATTGCAGTTTGCCAGTTTTTGCTTTATTGCTTTGGACTGATTACGTTTTTTTTTTTAAATCAACAGTGCTACTTGCATAGCATTTATTGCACAATTAAAATGCATATTCTAAAACTAATACAAAAGCTGTACTTCTTGTAAATACATAATCATTTTAACATTGCTTGAATATTTTCATAAGAATTAGCTACTGTTCAAAAGTTAATTTTGTAAAAGTTAAGACTTAAATCTGTACAGACATTTGTGGTGCATGATTTCAGTGTGAGTGATCAAAATATAATTCCAAATTAAGTTGCTTTGACAGCATCAGATACAACTCAGTATGACTATGCAATTCATTAACAAACTAATCGATTTTCTGTCGTACACCTGAGAGAATAAAGATCACTGCTGCTCAGTATGAGATTAGAAATACATCAGTATCACAGCAAACCACATCTGACAACACCTTAAACATAATCTCAAAAATGAATTTGCTCAATAGATGGGTCACTTTTATGGTACAAATCAAATGCAATAAACTAGGGGCACTTATATCTGCACTGATATTCTTACTAAAGAAGTGAATGAAAATATTTCTCTAGGATCCTGTCTCTATTTCCCCTCTGAAGAAAGCATTGTAGTATGTACTCCACAGTTCATCTCTCACTGCACTTACCATACCTCTCAACCTCTTAGCACAAAAACCTGGTCAAAGCCTGACAGAATGGGGGGGCAAAGGCCCAAAAATAGGGACAGAGTTTAAATATTGCTCTTATAAACTTAAAAAGTTGCTAGAATAACGGAATTTGTCTTAGCATCTTTTGAAGGATATGAAGTCTGAAACAGAAATGGATATCATTATTTAGTGACTTTAGTTCTCAGATCGTCCCAGTGATTTGCCAGAAAATGACAAATTTGTATTAGAAACAGACAAAAGATATGAGGCAAAATCTGGACATTCTGCAAAAATCTGGACAGTTAAGCAGTATGGCACTTATTGACTTCTAGACTGGAATTCTAATTAACATATTTGCATATCTGAGCACAAAAGTTATTTCCTTCTTCCTTTCTCATATTATCATAAAATTCTGAAGGTCATATGACAAACAAAAGTATCAACTTAAACATGGGTCAGCTAAGAACAGGTACATTCAAGGTTTGTAGCAAATGTGAAGTGACTGCAGGGATAATGCAAAGAAGAGTATATTGTTACAACTGCAAAAGATGACTTTATCTATTTGTATATCTATATATCAATATATCTGTTATCTATCTATAACATTTTCTTTATTTTCTGCAAAACATACAGATGTTCATTAATATATTGGGTGTGTTACAACCGCAAAAGATGATTTCATCTATCTACCTACCTATCTAAATATAACATATTTTGGTACTTGCGTATTATCGCAACCACATTACAGTACCAGTGCGGTATCATCAGTGTTTATAAGAGCTGTTAAACAAAATTAACAGATTTAATCCGAAGTGATAAAAGACGATGAGGGAAATATTTTTCTACCATTGCTTTTGTGCTCTGCAAATCAACAACTCTGGACTGCTTTTATCACTTTAAAGAGTTAAAACAGTAGTTGTATTGTGTCATTTCATTCAAAAAACTCAAGATAATCTAATTAACGTTTTTACACAAAAGGCCTGACATTAGACACTTAATTACATGAATGTGAAGACAACTACAGTGTGTGTTTTTCATATTACTAAGGTGAGACAGGGTAGTGTGCTTCTCAGTCATTTGCTGTTAACTGGTGGCCATCACAGTCTGAAAATGAAGAGACGTAGGTTGCTAACTTTTATTATAAATGGACGAATAGACATCTCACTTTGTTAGTTTAAGGGTACTTACAATGATATTCTTTAAGGACTAGACATTAAAGTGGCACCAAGTGTAAAGTTTTTTTTTTTTTTTTTGGTTCAGTGTAAGATGTGTGGTCGTCCACTAATTGTACTTTTGACTTTTTATTCTTGACTCTCGGGATGCTAAACTATTCCTAAAGCAGGAGGCGTTAATACATCAGTTGTCGCTTTGCTTTACGCATTTACTTTCCTTTCTTTCTCTGACTTTCTCTCTAAATTACTGATACTTCAAGTGACACACACCACTTCCCAAGACGGTTTCACTATCTATTTCTACTGGAGAATGTCTTGGAGCTCAGCTGCTTCTCCTGCTCATAATGTGGTTATCATAATATGTAAGTACCCATATTTTTTATTATTTTCTGCAAGCTATACAGATATTCATTAAGATATTGGTTGTGGTAAGTGCAAAACTGTTTCTATGTTGTTGTCAATAGTTTTGCTTGCACAATTGTGGATGGACAAAAACATGTATAGCAACAATTTAGTTTTGCTTCAGAAATATAGGATATTAGTCTTCAGCATTTCATAGACAAATACAGCTGATAATATGCCAAAAAGGCAATACAGTCTGTCAAAAGTGCTATTTAAAGATGGCTGCTGGGTAAATTAAAATGGATTTTCATTCAAATAGCATTTATTGTTAGCCTAAAGTGCTCATTACCATAAGACTATTTACACTGCTTGAAAGTTTAATATTTCAAATCGGTTATTTGTTTATTGCCTGTGTTTTTCTGTAACGGCATCCCTTGATTTGAAGGCATTTAAAATGGTATATAGAGCTATGAAAAGATGACAATGCCTTAAAGTTTTTTTTTTTGTAGTTTTTATCATATTTTCTTATTACTTTACTGTAAGTGTTCAAAATACACTAAAATAAGCAATATATTTTGAGATGTATTTCAGATGCATAATGCCAAATGTCTGTAGAAAGAATGATTTCATAGCAATGTGGCTCTTGTGTGTACACTAAAATGAGAAACCGTCTAAAGTAAAACTTAACAGAATGTTAAAAAAGTAAATCAAGCCTTGTCTATGATGAGAATAGACTGCCACCTTCAATACAAAATAAACATTCTCCTTTACCATTAATGATATTTCACAATGTGAATAATAATATAAATAAATAAATCAGCATTCAGAAGAGCTATATGAAGTATGTCTTACACAGAAGGATTTGTATAGTTCCAAAAATGTTTAAAACAACCAGGATCTAAATCTTGGAAAAGGCAAGCATTCTTCTATTTTATTTAAAAATGAACTTTGAGAACAGGTACTTATTATACTCAATACATGTTAATCTAAATACAGATTTGGTCAACCTAGGTCAAAGCATAACACACGGTCTGTAGACCAGCAGTTCTAATTCAAGCAATATTATAACCTGGGCAGTTAAGATCACTTTTTTTTGCAGTCATTGGTGTCCTCAGAGTTACAATATTTATGTAGAAGGAAGGGAGAATCCAGAGGCAACACCATACGAAGTGAAGGAGACTTTATTGATAAATAACACAAACTATAAGAAAAGTGAGCATGTTTGCATTGCTAAGAATGCTTCTTCAGGCTTAATAACTTCATTCTTAAAATCAACTGTTTAAATACATCCTGGTATTAAACTCATTAATTGTTGAACCAATCACAAATTAATGAACTTCCAAAAAACTTTACCTCATTACATAAATTACATAAATTAATAATTAAAATATCATCATACTGTTATTTCCAAACATATATATATATATATATATATATATATATATATATATATATATATATAAGTGTGATGATGTCCATATATCTGTACACAGATGCAGTGTGACTATATGTAATTGCATGTTTATGAAAAGGTATTCTAGTGTTATTCATGATGTATATTTGTAAAATATATATAATAAATAAAAAAAAATAATATGTATGTTATTTAAAAGTTATATTTAACATATAAAAACGTGTATATCTACTCATATGTGTAGTTATAGACATATATACACATACATGTATATATCTGTTAATGCTGTCTGAAGGTGTGAGAGTGTGTAATATCTGGTGAATCTAAAAGCAACTATATGGTCAGAAGCAGAGATATATAAAAACATGTATAATAGTATAAAAAATGGCTCTAAGCATTCATATGAACACTAGTATATAGCAGCAATAATATATCATAAAAATATTAGAACATTAAAAAATGCATTCATATATACATACACTCAAAAGATGTTTATGAAAAATGTATAAAAAATGTATATAGCTGTCATTAAAGAGGAGAGTATATATAAGATACATATAACTCTAATAATTTGATGAAGACACTAATGTCCACCATGTATTAATGATGAAACCTCTATGTTTCAATGTGCATATGGTCTATCTTTCAAAAAAGGTTTTAAGAGACACTTTCTCATTTAACCCATGTCAGTATCAATTTGTTTTTTTCTTTTTCAGCGTGATTTTTGATATTGCCTAGTCTCATATTCTTCTTTATGAATTCTATTATTAGGAAGACAAATTCATGATTTAAACCATTGTTAATGGTGTGTTTAGCTAATGCATTCCAATCGTCTTCCCTGTGTATGGCGTATATGTGTTCCCTGATCCTTTCACATAGTGTTCTGTTTGTTTTCCCAATATAAAATTAATTACATTTCTAACAGGTAGACTCGGTCATGTGACTTACAATCTGCATAGTGTTTAAATGTGTATAAATTTCCTGTGTCTAGATGTCTAAAAGTATTGGTGTTGGCCATATGGAAACATTGATTACAATTCTTGCAGGCAAAAGTGCCCTTCCTCTCTGATTGTGTGCTACTTGTATTGGTTGTAACATAACATAGCATCCTTTTCAATGATTTGGTATTCTTATATGAATATCTGGGTTGAATGCCCACTATTTCTAAAATGGAGTCATCTACTGTGAGTATATTCCAGTGTTTCTTCACTATATCTCTAATTTTATTGTTATTGTTGGTGTATGGGATGATGAGTCTATTTGTAAGTGTAGGAATATCTCTTCTTCCTTGTTCATATTTTCTATCTCTGTGAAAGAAAGTTTTACCTCTCCCTTGTCTATCTACTGTATATTATTTAATAGGTCTTCACATTCATTGACTTTATATCCTCTTTCCACAAATTCCCCTTTCAGAGTGTTGAGTGTCTCATGGAAGGTTGTATCTAGGCTGGTTAGTCTGGATGCTCTCAGCCCTTGACTTCCTCACTATGTTGTGGTATACGTGTGATGGATGCATACTGTTGCAGTATAGGAGAGTATTTTTCTTGCAACTTTTCCTGTACATCTCAGTATGTATATCATTAAGATCTTTATTTACCACGACATCTAAAAATTCTACCTTGTCTTTGGAACAGTTGGCTGTGAATGATAAGAAATTTGTAGTGCCATTAATATATTGTATACACTCTTGTAGGGTTTCAACACTACCTTCCCATACAAGAAAAATATCCACAAAGCATTTGTATATCTAATATTTTCCTTAAATAATAGGTTATTGATCAAATGTGTATATTCCCAATAGGCCATAACGATGTTGGTGTAAGAATTAGTGCAAGGTGTAACCATTGCCACGCCTTTAACTTGTAGGAAATATTTACCACCGTATGTAAACACATTTCTGTTCACAATCACTTCTATTAACATCATGACCCTAACATTCTATAACATACAATCAACAATCTAACATCCCTATATCATTGGATATTGCTGTGAATAATGATTGGACATCCAAAGTTACCAAAAGAGATGTAGAGATATCATTGTCTGTGAAGACATTCAGAAAAAGTTTCTAGAAACTGCTGTGTGTCTCTTATAATAGAGTCTGTCTGTTCTATAATAGGTCGAAGTTGTTTCTCAACATAAATTGACATGGTTTCAGTGAGCCAGCCTTGACTCAATACTATCAGTCTTAGAGGTGGGTTCTGTCTATCCATGTGTATCTTGGATAGTTCTCTAAATGTAGGGACCATGGGTGCTTCTATCAAGAGATATTTATATAGGTCACTGTCTATAATGTTTGTCATTAGCAGATGATAAAGTTCACTATGCACTTCCCTAATTATCTTATTGAGTTCATAGTTAGTCAAACACTGATCGGTATCCACATCATTAAACATGTCATTTATTTTCATTACATAGTGTTCTCTATCAAGAATTACAACAGCACCACCTTTATCTGCTTGCCTGATTATTATATCATTATTGTCTTGTAAATCATTCAATGGTTTGAATTCCTGTCTATTCATGTTATAAAATTAATTTTTAACTTCATTCTTATTCACTTCAAAAACCTCTAACACTTCTTTCTCACAGGGCTTTTCAGAGGCTTCTAACAGAGGATTAATGGGAAATATAAAAGTAGATGGTTTCCTAAAAAATGCAACTTCTGTTATTGTCATTGTTACCATACATTAATTTCAAACTAACATTCCTAACAAATAATTTAATGTCAGTCAATAAATTAGTTACATTAACACTCTTAGAAGGAAGAAACGAAAGTCCCTTGTTTAACAGAGATGTCTCTGCATTGTTTAAGACATATTTAGACACATTAATAATCATTAATAACCCAGAGACTTCCCATACTCTGGAACAGGCTCAACAGTGGCACAAGAAAATAACTTTCATGGGCGGCGTAAGCCAGGGAACCTTGATGGCTAGGCTTACATAGGACCTTGTGCTGATAGCCTAGTACCTACCTATGAACCTATGAACCTAAATCCGACTTACTGGTCTCAAGATCTTCTTCTGGAACTCTAGCCATTCCTCGGAGGATTTGCGCTTCCTCATCCTGTTGGTAGGAGTCCATGCTGGATTCTGTATTGCTCTGATGGGCAAGGGAAAAGAGTAAAAAGTCTGCGCTTCTGCTGAGGTGGATGGAAGTGCTGCATTGCGTTGATCCTTACTTCTCACATCCAAATTAATTGAAAAATTTGTTGTATTCACACTTCCTTCAGTATTTAGAGCTGTTTGTGGATTGTTGCTGCTGTTCAAAGTGTTAGTGTCTTCCCTTGGTCCATCCTCACTTGCTTCTAGGGTAGTGATGGCATTCGCTGTGGAAATGGGCGTCGCTAGACCATGCAATGTCGCCGATTGATCAGTTGGTGCTGAATGTGTGAGTCCATTGTTCCTCATTGGTTATCTCGGCCAGGAGAACACATTCTCTTTGTGAAAATCAATGACATCTCACTCGAGTTTCTTTTTCTTGCCTTGAAGCAGTTTATTCTCTAAAAATTAGAGAACAGTGCCCAGTTCTCGATCAAAATCAGCCAGTTCTTGTAGAAATGAAAGGCTAGATAATTCATCCCTGATTTCAGCT
This sequence comes from Protopterus annectens, assembly GCF_019279795.1. Classification (NCBI taxonomy): domain Eukaryota; kingdom Metazoa; phylum Chordata; order Ceratodontiformes; family Protopteridae; genus Protopterus; species Protopterus annectens. The sequence goes on from NC_056731.1 coordinate 566,394,552, forward strand.
ATTTCAGTTGTTAAGTCTACTTCAGTTATTGTATACTGTTCAATAAGCAGCTTAATATATCAAAAACTAGTGTCTAGGTTAAGTTTCTGCCATTTAGCAAGCAGGTTGGGATAGGTAGTGCCAAATGTGGGCATTTTCAGCACATGTAATCCCCTTGGAATAACCTTGAAGCTGAGACAAGCTTCCATATGTTTTCTCTGCCATTGAGTGTGTTTTTTAATTTAATTAATTTGTTTCTAGTTTCCTCCTGGTCTATATAACCACAATATTCATTTCATGGTTAACAGTATTTAGTCAGTCCTGGTGAATTGTAACAAAGGAGTACTATCTAGTCTCAACAGTTTTTGAAACAGATAATCATCCTTACCATGAGTTACAATGGGGCCCAGAGCCCTTGGGTTATATGCCAGTTCAATTTCAGCCCCTTCTGCCATGTCCCTTCAGACTGTAAGTACACAGAACAATGAAGATAAAAGAAACAGTCCTCAGGGTAAAGTGCCTCTTGTGATAATATAGAATAAACTCCAAAAAAAAAATCCAGAGGTAACACCATATGAAGCGAAGGAGACTTTATTGATGAATAACACAAACCATAAGAAAAGTGAATGCTTTTACATTGCTAAGAATGCTTTTTCAGACTTAATTACTTCATTCTTAAAATCAACTGTTTAAATACATCACCAATCACAAATTAATGAACTTTCAAAAAACTTCACCTCATTACATAAATTAAAAATTAAAATATCATCATACTGTTATTTCCAAACAATAACATAAAATAATATATATATATATATATATATATATATATATATATATATATATATATATATATATATATATATATAAGTGTGATGATGTCCCTATATCTGTACACAGATGCAGTGTGACTATACATAATTACATGTTTATGAAAACATATTCTAGTGTTAATCATGATGTATATTTGTAAAATATATATAAAAAATAAAAAAATAATATGTATGTTATTTAAAAGCTATATTTAGCATATATAAACTTGTATATCTACTCATATGCATAGCTATAGATATATATATATATATATACACATACATGTATATATCTGTTGATGCTGTCTGAAGGTGTGAGAGAGTGTTATATAGAGCAATATATAAAAAAATATAAAACAGTGTAAAAAACGCCTCTAAGCATTCATATGAACACTAATATATAGCAGCAATAATATATCATAAAGATATTAGAACATTAAAAAATGCTCCACTACGTCCTGCACCAACCAAATGTCCAAATACCCTGAATGAATATTTATAAACCCAAAATCAGCAGTGAAACACCATTCCAGGAGAAGGCATTATAGTATCCACGTAGTTTATTGTCCGACTCACAACAGTGCATACACAAACCTAGGTTTCGCCCACTGGCATCATCAGTGTGTATTGCAATCCGGGAACGGTGGCATTTTTATCCCCATTCCATCAGTCATTTATTTAAAGGCACAATGTACCCAATAACAAAATTATAAAACACTAAAGCCCCAAACATCATATAGTACACTACTTTTTATAGGTACCATTACTCAGATTGCTACCTAATACATTACTATTTCATCTCCTTGAATGCCTAGCAACTATTATACCTTGAATAATCTTACCAATGGTCATTTAGACCTGGTTTAAATAATGCTCCTAAATACACAATCCACTTCCTTTCTTTTTCAGTTAATATTCTGTATTTACTGACTAACGTAAAATTTTCCCCTACTACCTGATCAATACCCAGAAAAAAGAAATGTGCTCCTGCATGCATTTGAGTGTGTTTATACAATGCACTCCAAGCTCTTTTACAATTGATGTCACTTATATGTAACGCTATTCTCTGTTTAAAAGATAAAGAGGTCTGCCCCACATAAAAAGCCCCACATTGGCACATAGCCATATAAACCACCCATTCACTACTACATGTGATCAAGTGTCTTATGTCATATACCTTGGGTGTATTTATAGATGTAAATGACTTAGTTTTGGAAATAACCTTACAGTGAACACAATGTCCACAATATCTGCTTCCCATTATTTTACTAACCTGGTTGTTTCTAACATATTTTTGACTCTTCTTAAAGTTAGCTAAACTTTCACCTATAGTCTTCCCTCTCCTATAACCAAAGGAACACCGTGTCTCTATTAGTGTACCCAAAAACCTGTCGGTTTTCAATATGTGTCAATGTCACTGTTTTATATCTTTAATTTTGAAGCTGTTACTTCCAAACTTAGTCATGAACCTAATAACCTGGTTTCTTTCAACTTGTGGTGGCTCGACTCCCTCCAATAATTGCATTCTAGGAATAGAATCTGCCATACGTATGGCTCTATCAACTTCTCTGGCTTTATATCCCCTTGCCATAAATCTAGACCTCATCTGTTTGGCCTGTGCCTGAAAATCATCCGGTTGACTGCATATATGCTTAAATCTTTTAAATTGAGCTTGGGGGATATTATTAATATGATGTGGGTGGTTACTATCTGCCCTTAACAATGAATTCTTGGTAAATGGCTTCCTATATAAACTAGTGTGTAACACGCCATCATTAGCCTTGGTGACCATGACCTCCAAAAATTCAATTCTTTTCCCTTCAAATTTACCACTAAACTGAATGCCATACTGATTTTGGTTAAGGAAGTTAACAAACTGTCGCCACCTATCCGTAGTACCCTGCCATATCACCCAACAGTCATCCAAATATCTTCTCCATATCAATAATTCTGATGTAAATTTTGTCTGTTGGTAAATCATTTGCACCTCCATGTACCCCATAAACAGATCTGCATATATGGGAGCAAAAGTTGCTCCCATAGCTGTACCTTTTATCTGCAAGTACCATTCCGACCCATATCTAAAAAAATTATGTTCTAGCACCAAGCCCAATAATTTTAATAAAAATTCCTGTTCTTCATTCTGATAACAATCCGAAACATGCAACCAATATTTTACTGTGGCTATTCCGCCTTGATGAGGAATACTCGTGTACAGAGACTGTACATCTAATGTGCCAATAAAGGCCTGAGTAGGAATATAAAGATCATTCATTAGCTGTAAAATCTGACTAGTATCTTTAATCCTAGCCAACACATATGTTAATAATGGTTTCAGTTTTAATTCCAAATATACTGATAAGGGTTCTATCAAGGACCCTCTACCAGCTACAATGGGTCTATCTGGTATGGGGGAAAGGGATTTATGGATCTTAGGGACTAAATAAAAATATTGTGGAGAAGGATCATCGACTGTCAGTTGTTGTAATTCTTTTGTAATAATACCCACCTCTCTAGCTCTTTCCAAAAACTTGTCAATTTCCTGTTTGAATCCCACTATAGGATCTATAAGAAGATGGCAATATAAGATTTCATGTCAGTCAAATGTCATTGAATTTCTGTTTCATATGCCTCTTTACCCCAAACCACTATGGCGCCATGTTTGTCAGCCTTGGTGATAACCAGACAATCATTATTACTCAAACTTTCCAACACTTGTTTTTCTTCCCTAGTCATGTTATCGTTAACATGCTTAAACACCTTATCCTGATTCAGTTGTAAATCTTGTAACACTTGTTCCTCAAATATTGTAACTGCTCCATAGTACGGGGGCTGAAACTCAGATTTTCTGAATTTAAATCGATCATGTTCATCCCTAAAATGAGGTCTATGAGAAAAATAATATTTTAAATTCAACTTATGACAAAATGTTTTTACATCTTTCACCACTTCAAAATGAGACACATAACTATCCGATACAAAGCCGAGGCCTTTATTTAGCACTCTATATTCTAAATCAGAAAATGCATACTCAGATTTACCACCAAATTCTTATCTATGCCCTGGGTATCTATAGTATTATCTATCCGTTGTTGTCCATTTTGCTGAACATTTCTGCCATTTCTTGGACCAGCATGTCTCCTACCCCCTCTCCTAAAGGGCCTCTTACTCTTTTTGGTATTGAGGAACTCAAAACAGTGGGTTCTCCTCCCTATATTTCTGTATTGGTAATTGAATAACCCGAAGACACATCAGATATGCTAGAGTTTTCTATGCTTCTTCTACTAAGTATAGATCTTGGCCTATTCCTTTTAGGTCTCACTTGTCCCTTATGGTTACCATCTGTAAATCTGACTGACCTTTTGACTTTCTTCCAAGTATAAGCTAAATTTTTTAAGTTTCCTGTCAAATAGTTCTTTCTCCATTTTTTTGTACCTCATTAACATAAAGCGCATATCTTTCATTATACATTTGTTCTTGACTGTATTAACTGTGTCTTCATAGGCCCTATTCCACTTTGCAACCATCCCTGTATGTTGCACCTCATAGTACTCTATTAGTAATCTAATAAACATACTAGAAGCTATAGACTGAACTTGTCTCCATTTACTTACAAAATGTTCATTATCAGCCCCGATCCCTGGCTCTAAATAGACCCTAAGGCCTTGGGGAGCTATATTGGCCGTAACATGCTTTTAGCAACTTTCTATGCCAAACATTAGCTCTCACCATTTTAGTAATGTCAGTTAACTGGGTAAACTGTGACTCCAAATTAGTTATTTCATGACTTTTTACAGATGCTTCTGTCCCTCTTCCCACATTAAAGGTTGTCAAATCATCATTATTGGTGGCCAACATGTCCAAAAAAGATTTAAATCTTGAACTTCAGCCATACTAAATATTTTAAACTACCTTATACTTAAACCTAGAATATAGCTCTAATGAGTAAACTCGAAACCCAATAAGTTTCCAAATAAACCATAAACTATTATACTAGTATTAGTTGCTCACTTTTAGCTTTATTGAGACTGTCCCTGTGCATCTTCCAGAAGTGCTTGCAATTTCGTTTATAAACACATGTATTATATCAACATTTTCTAGCTCTAAGTGCTTACGTGACACCAGCGAGGTACAATAATTCCCAAACTTGCAAAGATCCCAACCTAATACTTTTCCTGACCTACATTTATACATTCACATAAATATATAATAACTTCAAAGAAAGCTAGAGTAATTGTGAACAGGTTAGAATAAGGCAAAATACAATATATTGGTATGAGGTATAAATATTAACCTCTATTATACATCAAATATAAATGCATTTTACTTCTTCAGTTCGCCCCCTGTAAATAGGGCAAAATACTGTGTATTGGTAATTATACATCAAATATAAATGGACTTTACTGCTGTTATTATGTCACCTTTTATAGTCAAATCACAATAATTTATACTGGTAGTACTAAAAAGTACTACAATAATGTCTTTACTTTGTGTCCATATTATTCTTTATATGTTATGAGCTTCAATAGAGGCCGATATTTATCACAACCCTCTTAAATACATTTTTTAGGTGCTTCACTTAGCCCACTAAAAATAAGGTTGTTAGTTCATTGTCAGTATTCTGCTTTAAATAACAGCAAACACTTCACTGACATTTTTTATTTGCTCAAAACATGTACCACAAATCGCCTTCTCCAACCACAGCTGATGCTCATCTCTTCCGCAGAACTCAATACGTTAGTCCCTTTTCAGTCACACCTAGTTGAATACACGGTATAAAAACCCAAAGCCTTTCTTTTTAAAGAACACAAATGGCTTCACCAGCAACAGTCGATCTTCATCTCTGCATTAAAACACTGTATGATAGTCCCATTACTATCGCACCTTATAATGTTCAAAAACGAGTGCGAAATCAACTGCCCAAATATCTCAGTAAACCAAAACACAGTCACAGTACCTTTTTTCACCCATCAAGCCCCTTTGATGCTTAAAGTGTTCCCAATCATACTGCTTTCACTCACAGGATCCTGCAAGAGGCCTCAAGTTGCAGATAATACAAACGCTGCTATAATAGACGTTAAACAAATTTATCCTTCGCCTTCAGCTGGTGAAATTACTCGCTGATGTTTCCTCACTCGACTGGATGCACAGAAACAGTCCCAAAATCAACAAACAAGCAAAGGACCACTTGTAAATCCCTCGTCGGGGATTATGACACCAGCACTCTGTACGCCATATCCACTCTATCAAAATCCAGGTGCTCGGTGAAATGTATTCATGGACTACACAAACATACCGCTCCACTACATCCAGCACCAGCCAAAAGTCCTAATACCCTGAATGGGTGTTTATCAACCGAAAATCAGCAATGAAACACCATTCCAGGACAAGGCATTATAGCATCCACATAATTTATTGTCCGACTCACAACAGTGCACACACAAACCTAGGTTTCACCCAATGGAGTCATCAGTGTGTATTGCAATCATGGAACAGTGGCATATTTATCCCCATTCCATCAGTCATTTATTTAAAGGCACAATGTACCCAATAACAAAATTATTAAACACAAAAGTCCCAAACATCATATAGTACACTAATTACAGTGTAAAAAAATGTCTCTAAGCATTCATATGAACACTAATATAGAGCAGCAATAACATATCATAAAAATATTAGAACATTAAAAAATGTATTCATATATATATATATATATATATATATATATATATATATATATACACTCAAAGAATGTGTATGAAAAATGTATAAAAAATTTATATAGCAGTCATTAAAGAGGAGAGCGTATATAAGATACATATAACTCTAATAATTCTATTATAAGAGACACAAAGCAGTTTATAGAATTTTTTTCTGAATATGTCTTCACAGGCAATGATATCTCTACATGTCTTTTGGTAACTTTGGATGTCCAATCATTATTCAAAGCAATACCCAATGATATAGGGATGGATTATGTTAGATTATTCCTGATTAGTAAAAACATGCCTAGGGATTTGATCCTCATGGTCATGATGTTAATAGAAGTGATTTCGAACAGAAATGTGTTTACATACGGTGGTAAATATTTCCTACAAGTTAAAGGCGTGGCAATAGGTACACCTTGCACTAATTCTTACGCCAACATCATCATGGCCTATTGGGAATATACACATCTGATCAATAACCTATTATTTAAGGAAAATATTAGATACTATAAATGCTTTGTGGATGATATTTTTCTTGTATGGGAAGGTAGTGCTGAAACTCTTTAAGAGTTTATACAATATATTAATGGCACCACAATTTTCTTATCGTTCACAGCCAACTGTTCCAAAGACATGGTAGAATTTTTAGATGTCTTGGTAAATAAAGATCTTAATGATATACATACTGAGATGTACAAGAAAAGTTGCAGGAAAAATACTCTTACACCGCAACAGTATACATCCACCACACGTATACCACAACATAGTGAGAAGTCAAGAGCTGAGAGCATCTAGACTAACCAGCCAAGATACAACCTTCCATGAGACACTCAACACTCTGAAAGGGGAATTTGTAGAAAGAGGATATAAAGTCAGTGAATGTGAAGACCTATTAAATAATATAGCAGTAGACAGACAAGGGAGAGGTAAACCTTTCTTTCACAGAGATAGAAAATATAAACAAGGGAGAAGAGATATTCCTACACTTACGAATAGACTCATCATTCCATACACCAACAATAACAATAAAATTAGAAATATAGTGAAGAAACACTGGAATATACTCACAGTAGATGACTCCATTTTAGAAATAGTGGGCACTCAACCCAGATATTCATATAAGAATACCAAATCATTGATAAGGATGCTATGTTATGTTACAACCAAGACAAGTAGCACACAATCAGAGAGGAAAGGCACTTTTGCCTGGAGGAATTGTAATCAATGTTCCCATATGGCCAACGCCAGTACTTTTAGACATACAGACACAGGAAATGTATACACATTTAAACACTATGCAGATTGCAAGTCAGGTGACATAGTCTACCTGGATTCATGTCAGAAATGTAATTCATTTTATATTGGGAAAACAAACAGAACACTATGTGAAAGGGTCAGGGAACACATATACGCCATACACAGGGAAGACAAACAGAATGCATTAGTTAAACACACCATTAACAATGGTTTAACTCATAAATTTGTCTTTCTAGTAACAGAATTCATAACGAAGAATGTGAGACTAGGCAATATCAAAAATCACACTGAAAAAGAAGAAAACAAATTGATACTAAAACTACAGGCAGATAAAGGACATGGGTTAAATGAAAAAGTGTTTCTAAAACCTTTTTTGAAAGATGGACCATATGCACATTTAAATATAGAGGTTTTATCATTAATACATGATGGACATTAGTGTCTTCATCAAATTATTACAGTTATATGTATCTTATATACACTCTCCTCTTTAATGACTGCTATATACATTTTTTATACATTTTTCATATACATCTTTTGAGTGTATATATATATATATATATATATATATATATATATATATATATATATATATATATATATATATATATATATATATATATATATATATATATATACAAATGCATTTTTTTAATGTTCTAATATTTTTATGATATATTATTGATGCTATATACTAGTGTTCATATGAATTCTTAGAGCTGTTTTTTTACACTGTTTTACATTTTTTTATATATTGCTACTTCTGACCCTGTAGTTGCTTTTAGATTCACCAAAAATAACACACTCTCACACCTTCAGACAGCATCAACAGATATATACATGTATGTGTATATATATCTAGAACTATGCATATGAGTAGATATACACATTTTTATATGCTAAATATAGCTTTTAAATAACATATATATAATTTATTTTTTATTAATTTTATATATATATATATATATATATATATATATATATATATATATATATATTTACAAATATACATCATGAATAACACTAGAATACATTTTCATAAATATGTAATTACATATAGTCACACTGCATCTGTTTACAGATATATGGACATCATCACACTTATATATATATTATATTATGTTATTGTTTGGAAATAGTATGATGATATTTTAATTTTTAATTTATGTAATTTATGTAATAAGGTAAAAGTTCATTAATTTGTGATTGGTTCAACAATTAATGAGTTTAATACCAGGATGTATTTAAACAGTTGATTTTAAGAATGAAGTTAAGTCTGAAGAAGCGTTCTTAGCAACGTGAAAGTGCTCACTTTTCTTATGGTTTGTGTTATTCATCAATAAAGTCTCCTTCGCTTCATATTGTGTTGCCTCTGGATTTTTTCTTTGGAGTTTATTCTACATTATCACAAGAATCACTTTACCCTGAGGACTGTATTTCTTTTATCTTCAAGGAAGGGAGAATGCTTCTTTCGTTCATGTGTGTGCATTTGTGTGTGTGCATATGTGTGCGCGGGTGAGTGTATGCCTGCAGATGTATGCTTGTTTGTATGCAGGTGTGCTTACATATGTATGTGTGGGCATGTGTGTGTATGTATGTGCGTTTGTGTCTGCCTTTATGTTTATGTGTTCGTTTCAGTGTGATTAGTGAATGTGTGCTGCTTAGCTGTATGTGTTTGTAATCCATGATAACAAGTATTGTTGTCTTGAAAATGATTGATTCAGACTCAGCCCTCAAATAAATATACTGTATCCATATTAAATCAAATGTTTTGTTTTTTATAAACTGACAATAAGGTATATGCATGGAGAATATAACCCGTATTACCTAACACAGAGGAATCATTTATGGTACTTCTCATGTGGCCCCCACACATTCAACTGTAGCTTAAATCCATTATCCTGATTATAATCTTGTACACTTCCAACCCAGCGGAGAAATATCAAGCCTGTATCTTACACTTCTGATTTATTTTATTAGTTTAGTATGGTTGATTTATTATGAATTTTATAGAAATTTTAATGTATTGCTCATGAGACGCAGACAGTCTTTGATCATGGTACAAGGCCATTACTTCTTATAAGAAAATACACAATATGTTTTAGGCTAAATGATGTCCTAATACTGACTTTTATTTATGGTATTTAGCATATCCAGCTTTGTTTGTGTCAAAATAAATGTATGATTCTCATGCAACTTAGTATCAGCCTTTTCTGTAGTACGAGAGTACAAGTCAGGTTATGAAAGGCTTCCTGAGGGAAATAATGAATTATGGTCACACAACCAGATGACCTTTATGGGCATAACATCCGCATTGTGTTTAAGTTATGAAAAGTGTGACAATGTACAGCTCCTGCCTCAACAGCTCAGTGATAATAATCCATGGCAGGGATCTGGGTTATGGTGGGATTTACTACAGCCTGGAAAACTCTGCTCTCACAAGTACAGTATGAAGGAAGAAATGCTCTGCCCAGAAGAGGGTAAATCCTGCTGTGATAAACATTTCTCTGCCTTGGATTACTAGGGTTATACCACTGTATAGGTGGTATGGTCAGCTTTGTCTTTTTCTTTTTTTCCTCAAACTAGCAAAACAGTACACACATTTAAACTGCTTGTAGCAGCTGGCAGATGACTATATTTCTTTTATTCTTTTCTTTTCCTGTTATGAAATTTTATTGCTCTAAAAATAAAATGTTAATAAATTATGTGATTTTATGCTGTGACTGATATTAGGATAATGAGGACAAAGACACAAAAATCAAGTCTAGCAAACATGGGAGAGGCAGGTAAAATGCAAATAAAACCAACGGAACTTTAATAAATGTAAAATAAAGTTAAAATCAGTGTTGTGGAGCTCAAGGAGGATCTGATAAAGGCATTTGCCAATTTTTCCCTAAAGATGAAAAATAATCCCTGTACCTTGTATCTTTGAGGTAAAAACCCTAAACCATTATGACAACATTATATACTTCATAATGCACATGCTCTACTCTGTTGTTACTGTACTTTTATCCAGTTTTATAAAAATGGTCTGCTGATTTGAAATGTCAATTACAAATGCAAAGGAATACTTGCCAAAAATAGTCAGCCCTAATTCACATCTTATGCCTTTAATTTCTTTTTTGGTTATTTGATGAGTAAATTTCTCCATTTCTTTTGGATTTTTATTTTTTTAAATTAGTATGTCTCAGTTTTAAACAGTGAACTTGTATTTCAGGTAACTTACTTTAAATTGCTTAAATGATTAATTTTATTGTTCTGCCTCTACAACTGCTGAGCTTTTGTTGTTATTTCCAGTCAACAGATTAAATTTTTTAATTTTAATTTTATGTCATTTAAGCAATGCAACTAAATAACAGTCTTGTCATGACTATTCGCTTGCTTTCTATTTCAACCCCTGCTGGAGTCAATAATTTTTAATATACACTTAAGCAGTGGGAAAGATACATTTTAAGATTCTTTAGTCATGTCCTGCACTACTTTTGCAGCAGTCTTGCCCTTTTAGTGGATGCATTTTCTTATTCTTTAAATAGTCATCAGCTTTTTAAATGCATTTGGCAGTTTAACGAGATATAGGCCTGCATTCAGGATGGCATACTCCACTGCACAGTCTTGCTCTCAGCAGAACTGAATCGCACTCTATACCTCAAGCAATTCAGAGAGTACTGCATCACATCAGTGGTCTAAATACACAGGCCTGAAGCACAACAGTGGCATTGCTAGCAAAAGCTACATGCAAATGCAATAGTCTGGGGAGCGTGGCTAGCACATATTAGCAATGTGCTCTACCCAACGAACATTTTCCTACACTGAAAAGGCATTGCAGAGTAATTCAAAGAATATTATTTCCTTGCAATATGTAATGCATAGCACAGAAAGGGTGCACTACTTCATATGGCAGGAAAAAATAAGGCTGGTAGAAACACAGGGGTAACTCACACACTACTAATACTACTAGTACTGTGTTGCTATTTGGGTGTTTATGTGTATGCATATGTGGTGTGGATGTGTGTATGTGTCTGTCTGTATGTGTGTGTTAGTTGCTACATGTGAATCAGAGCAGAATGGGTTGATAAGGGAACACTAACATGATTAGATATGAGTGCACTGATGTTTGATTCAGAAACATGATAATGAGGTGCTAAGGAGATGCTGCTCGTTGCAGTTTTATCATGGTCTCTGTATCACTAAATATCACCATTGGGTAACTGAGCTTCTATTTTCATTAGAGTGGAATAATTGATTAGCAAACTTTTGGAGTTACACAGCAATGTTTTCTCTACTAAAAACAAATTAAAGACTGTAGCCATTTCATCCGCAGTCCATCACTGTACCTCATCAGCTATGTAGATGACAACTGCAGTATGACTTCCTTAATCAACAACCATGACTTTGGCCTGAATGTTTAATAAACATTCAGTGACAGGACTGTCAGCTCTATCAGACAATCCAGGCTGACTACTCCTCAACAGGCATTAACACAATGGAGGTAGAGGAGAAGGGATATTATCTGGATAACATCTCAGGCATCAACAAGTCACAATATTTTTATTTATGTCATTATTTTGTAAGGATTGCTCAATATTGTGATTAGACTACCAGTATTTTTTGTCTCACACATATCTGCATCAAGATGGATGGCAGGGAAAGATGGAACATCACTTTTATTACAACAATATCTTTTAGGGTTACAAGTTTATGGAAGTGTAATGCAGATGATCTGATACAGAGCTAGTAACCTACAACAGCATCTTCTAAGTGCTGCAGTTCTGTCTAAAAGCTAGGAATGTTGCAATTCCAACATGTTATCCATGATAAAAACACAAACATAATCCAAGTATAAAGCCAGCTCTTTATTTTCGATCTGGTACCTCGGCCTTTCGCCTTCAAAGGATCACAGAAACAGTGCATATTGTCAAGGTATAAATACACATTTTCTTAATAATATAATTAATCTTAATTAACAAAAACATCTGAAATAGTCAATTAAAACAATTCCATTCATTTAAAGGAACATTCGTATTTAAACCAAAGTTAACTTTCATTTTTGATTTCAAAGTGAAATTTTCATTTAATTTTAATTACAAATTTTAAAGATGGAAATAGTCAATGCAAACAGTAAATCTTATTTATAGATTATTTATAAATTATTTATAAATATGCCGCTGAATAGATCACTGCAAATAATTATATAATTTCAGTATTTTAAATATTATAAATACTATATAATACGAACATTTATATTCATTTCAACACTTAAATAATCAATTCCAAATTTAATCCGCCAGGTTTTAAGGTATTATATTTAAGAATCATTTTTGTTTCTAATTCAAGTAATTTTTGAATGAACATACCCCCACTTTCAAGACAAAATGGTTTCCCCAAGATACAAAATTTTAGGCTATTAGAGCAACCACCATGATGGTCAACAAAGTGTTTGGCCACGGGACTGAATTCACTATTATTTCTTATGTCCCTTAAATGTTCAAGTATACGAACTCGAACCATCCTTTTAGTCTGCCCTATGTACCATACATTATTGCATGAACAACCCAATATATATACTACTCCCACTGACCTACAGTTAAAGTAAAATCTAGGGGAGAACGATATCCCATTAATTTTACTTAAGTTAATAACCTTAACACAGACGCTACAGTGGCCACAAGGATGCGTACCTTTCGGAACATCTGATCTATCATCTCCTTTTATAAAGTTATAATTTAATAGTTCTTTTAAATTTTTCCCCCTCTTATAAGAGAAAGTTACATGTTTAGGAAATAAATGACCTATACTTTCATCTTCATTAATAAGATGCCAATATTTCCTTATCAATGTTTCCATTTCATCTGATAGAGAGGAAAATTTAGTCACATAAAATAACTTTTCTTCCTCCATCCCATCAGCAGTCTTCTTAAATGTATCATAGTCAGCATTAACCGAACTTTTATTAAATTTCTGATACTCACGATCATTGATCCCCAATATTTTATTCTTGCTCATTCTCAAATGGTCTATACTATATCCTCTCTGAATTAGCCTTAGCTCAACCTTATTTAACTCTCTATGTCTTTCATTTACATCACTGGTATGGTCAGAGATCCTTTTAAATTCCCCTAAGGGTAATGAACGCACTAGATGTCCAGGGTGCATGCTCTCAGCATGTAAGAACATATTAACAGAGGTGTCTTTTCTAAATGGTCTATATCCAATATTTCCCTCATTATGATATAATGTTATATCTAGGAAATTAATCTCTTCCCTACTATGTTCAAAAGAAAAAGTCAAACCATGGCTATTCTGGTTTAATGTATCAAAAAATTCAAAAAATTCCAAGATATCACCCTTACAAATCAAAAAGAGATCATCAATATAGCGTTTGTAAGTAACAACATTCTTTTTATAAAAGGAACTAGGGTAAATAAATTGTTTCTCAAAATAACCCATATATACAATGGCATATGAGGGTGCAAAAGCAGCCCCCATAGCCGTTCCTTTTAGTTGCAGAAAGAATTTATTGTTAAAGCAAAAATAGTTGCGAGTAAGGCAAAAGTCCAGTAGTTGAATCAGGAACATAGTTCTAGGTCCATCACCTAGCATCTCAAAAACCGCATCCAACCCCCATCTTCTATTAATATTAGTATATAAGGATTTCACATCAATTGTCACCCAATAATAGTCATTGCACCATTTAATATGAGAAAGTTCATTTAGTAAATCTTGAGTGTTATAGATATGTGCCATCACTTTACTTAGCTGTTTTTTTAAATGGAAATCCAGAAATAGGTTAACATTACTTAAAAACGAACCTATTCCTGACACTATTGGCCTACCGGGGGGGGTTTAGTTAAACTTTTATGAACCTTAGGTAGGACATAAAAAATAGGTGTCAGAGGATTTTTAACATATAGTTTACATACATCATTGTGACTGAAAAAACCCAGGCGTTCCCCTCTTTCCAACAGATTCAATAAATCAGCATTAAATTCAGTTACAGGATTCTTAGCTAAACACTTATATTCATCTTCACTATAAAGCAAGTCATTTACCATTTTACAATAAAAAGTTTTGTTTGTAATAACCCAGTTGCCCCCTTTATCTGCACATTTGAAAATAAATTCCTTTTTAACATTCATCAAACTTTTTAAAGCATTCCATTCATTTTTATCTGGATTATATTGTTTCTGACTGTTATGAAACTTTTTCATTAATAATGTCAATTCTCTAAATATAATCCTAAAAAACATAGCAATCACAGGAACTTTTATATTAGGTATAAATTTATTATTAGAGGCTAACTTTGGTAACACTAGCTTCCCATAACCTGTAAAAAAACCTTCAACACTTTCATCATTTTCATCCATATTAGACACATTTTCATCTATGGAACAACAATCAGTATTTTCATAGTCATATACGGAAAGGTTTAGCAAGTTAGTGTCAACACCATCTCTGATATAATTTTCATCACAAATACTATTTACAGTCTTAGCAGTATCATTAAAAAAATATACTTTTAGATACAGCTTTCTTACAAAACATTTCAGCTCCATATACAAATCCCCAAGTGAGGGAAAAAAAGTAGGCACACATTTACTGCCTTTCAGTAACATTGATTTCATGTTATCATTAAGAACTAAATTGGACAAATTAATCAAACATAGAGTTCGTTCGTTGGACACACTCACTTTCCTATTCTTTGAAACGGTTTCTCCCCTTTCGGCCGTTTCTTCCTCGACCCGATTTGCTGCTCTGAAAGGAACTGTCATTTTTAGTAGAATTTAAACCGCCATTTACACCCTCGGTTTCAGCATTCTTATTATCAGTATAGTCTACAAAGGTAACGTTTTTTAGACCAAAGGTATTTCTTTCATGCTCCCCTGAGGACGCAGACACACTCCGCTGCCTTGAAGAGTTTCTCCTGACCTTTGACCTGCTGCACGTCGTTTCACGCTGCCAGGAAAAAAGTACACCAGTTTCGTAGTCTTTCATATCACGTAGCAGTTTGTTTCTCTTCCGCTGTAAGATGTCATTTTCCAATTTAGACACCTTTTCTTTAATTTTAGTGAATTGCACCCTAAAACAGGACTCCTCCACCACCTCGTCCTGTAGGTGCATGATTTCACTTTTAAGCTTATCATGTAGCCTCTGGTTCCGTTTCACTAAAATACGGAGCCATTTGGTGGTACATTCTAGTGACGCTTGTTTCCATTCATCCAGCAGGTCATGCTCATCCTCAGAAAAAACAGTTGGCTCCTGGCATGTTATTCTGTCCCGAAGCTCCACTTGCCTGTGTCATCTCACTGGTAGTATTCTTGGACCAAAAGCAATTCCACAAACACTTCAAAAAGAGCAAACCACAAACATAATCCAAGTATAAAGCCAGCTCTTTATTTTCGATCTGGTACCTCGGCCTTTCGCCTTCAAAGGATCACAGAAACAGTGCATATTGTCAAGGTATAAATACACATTAATTTTCCCCTCTATCGGATGAAATGACTAAATTTTCCCCTCTATCGGATGAAATGGAAAAATTGATAAGGAAATATTGGCATCTTATTAATGAAGATGAAAGTATAGGTCATTTATTTCCTAAACATGTAACTTTCTCTTATAAGAGGGGGAATAATTTAAAAGAACTATTAAATTATAACTTTATGAAAGGAGATGATAGATCAGATCTTCCGAAAGGTACGCATCCTTGTGGCCACTGTAGCGTCTGTGTTAAGGTTATTAACTTAAGTAAAATTAATGGGATATCGTGCTCCCCTAGATTTTACTTTTACTGTAGGTCAGTGGGAGTAGTATATATATTGGGATGTTCATGCAATAATGTATGGTACATAGGGCAGACTAAAAGGATGGTTCGAGTTCGTATACTTGAACATTTATGGACATAAGAAATAATAGTGAATTCAGTCCTGTGGCCAAACACTTTGTTGACCATCATGGTGGTTGCTCTAATAGCCTAAAATTTTGTATCTTGGGGAAGCCATTTTGTCTTGAAAGTGGGGGTATGTTCATTCAAAAATTACTTGAATTAGAAACAAAAATGATTCCTAAATATAATACCTTAAAACCTGGCGGATTAAATTTGGAATTGAGTATTTAAGTGTTGAAATGAATATAAATGTTTGTATTATATAGTATTTATAATATTTAAAATACTGAAATTATATAATTATTTGCAGTGATCTATTCAGCGGCATATTTATAAATAATTTATAAATAATCTATAAATAAGATTTACTGTTTGCATTGACTATTTCCATCTTTAAAATTTGTAATTAAAATTAAATGAAAATTTCACTTTGAAATCAAAAATGAAAGTTAACTTTGGTTTAAATACGAATGTTCCTTTAAATGAATGGAATTGTTTTAATTGACTATTTCAGATGTTTTTGTTAATTAAGATTAATTATATTATTAAGAAAATGTGTATTTATACCTTGACAATATGCACTGTTTCTGTGATCCTTTGAAGGCGAAAGGCCGAGGTACCAGATCGAAAATAAAGAGCTGGCTTTATACTTGGATTATGTTTGTGTTTTGCTCTTTTTGAAGTGTTTGTGGAATATTATCCATGATATCCTGGAACCTTTTATATCTGTGGTGCTAGATATCTCACTTAGTACTATTCTGGACATAAGCAGTCACTAAAGCATTCGGTACATTGAATTCAGTATACAGGCATCTTCTCTGGCACGGCTGAGACTGAGACCTTTCTAAGCTTGTTGCAGTTATCTAGTAACTTTTGCAAAAGGAATGTCTGCAGGCAGATCAGACTAAAGAAAATTATATTCTTTTCTGAGTTCTAGTAAAAAATGCACATCACTATTAATTAAAATCATGAGGAATGAAATCTATTTTATACTATTAAAAAGTGACAGTTATTATTTTTGGGGCTATTTAGCTTTGGTTTGTGCATTTTACCATCAAATGTGTGCACTTTATGATGTGTATATATATATATATATATATATATATATATATATATATATATGGGTACAATTCATTGGTCAGAATTAACAATTGTGAATTAATTTTTTCAAGGAAGTATCAGACATATAGTTGGTTTGTCAAAGGCAACAGACAATAGTGAAAGTGTTGATAACAGTAATTAATGTTAAGTGTGACTGAGTGCCGATGCCAAAGCTTTGTAAGGTTGTGTTAGAAGGAGGCGCATGGAGCTCATGCACATGGTTACCCACAAATGCTAACATTAACGTTGCCACTACCTAACCCAGCCCTGCATATTAGGTTAAAAACACCCAGTCCTTAACACAACCACAATATATAAATGTTATGTTTGGAAGTTAGTGGTCTGTTTTTCTACTTTTTATTTTTTGGTTTAATTGATTGGAAAATTATTATTTTTTTTTTATCTGTGTACTTTCTCATAAAAGTAGCAATTTAGTGAACAGTAAATGTGTTCAATATTTTAGATGGCTGGTGCTTTGTTATAAAGATTTTTTCATTTTCTTAGAATATGCTCCATAATCAGGGTCCATTTTTTGTGTCATTGCAATGAAGATTCATAAAAGTGAACCTTGTGTCTGCTGGCATACAAAATTGAAATTTCACAATGTTAATAACACCAGTACCTGGAAGTCTGAGATGACTGGACAGCATTGAAAATGAGTTATGTTTATTTTTAGATTCTGCATTAATTTTATTTAATTATTTAACATTTGTTTACCGGGAAAGTCTGACTTGGAACAAAGCCATTTTTCAGCAGAGGCCTGGGGAGAAATGCTCCAGATGCACATCTTTGTAACGTGGGAGGAAATTGGAGTACCTGGAGGAAACCCACACAAATGCAGGGAGGACATGCAGACTCTGCACAGAAGGCACCCCCAGCCAAGAATCGAACTAGAGGATCTCTTTCTGTGAGGCAACAATGCTACCGCTGCACCACTGTGCCATCCATAAAGATGAGGCTGCATCTCAGTGTTATGAGAACATGTGTGTGTGTGTGTGTGTGTGTGTGTGTGTGTGTGTGTGTGTGTGTGTGTGTGTGTCTGTGTGCATGTATATGAATAAATTAAAGGGAGGGCAGCACAGTGGCACAGCAATTATTATTGTTGCTTCACAGCAAAATGTTACCTGATTTGATTCTTGGCTGGGGTACCTTTTGTGTGGAATCTACATGTCCTCACTGTGTTCTTGTGGGCTTCCTCCAGGTGCTCTGGTTTCCTTCCACATTCTAAAGACATGCAATAAGTGAAATGGACACTCTGAATTGAGCATAGGTGTGAGTATGCGGTGTGGAAGAACTACCAAGGCAGGACTAGACACCCGGTGGTATAAACCTTGGCTCTAGATGATTATTACTGTTGAAGTGATACCCTGACCCCATATGCAAAAATGGGAAAAAGAAGTTGTGGATGGATGTATATGAATACATCAAAGAATAGAGACAATTATTTATGATAGTGGTATCATTTTATTCCCCAGTAGACATGACAGCATTGTAAGGTGTTTCACTTGTATCGGTGTTGTTCAGCCCTCACTGAGTAGTTATGAATAATGGTATACGCATCTCATTAATCATTGACAGAATTCTCTTACATCCCTCCTGTTGCAGATTTTAAGTTAATACTTTTCTCCAAGGTTTAGCTTTCTCTCATTCTTGAAAATTGTAATTAGAGCTTTTTTGGTACATTTAAACTATTATACCTAGTCCAGGATTTAAAATGATAGAGTTACTTTATAGCATCAATTTCACTGGCAAAATAGCCCATTATGTATTCCTTTTAGAAAGCATTTTTATAAAAAACAATAATAACCACTTGTTTCTGTCAAGTCAGTAAATGACAGACATTTGAAATTCAGACTTCACGTCCTTCAGCAAATGCATACTTAGGTTCATAGATGTATACTAGGCTAATGACCTCTGGGGACTTTCTAAGCATAGCCATGCTTCCCAAATCTCTAACAAGTTCTAGTCCCCTTGTAATTGTAAGCAGAAGCTTGGAAGATGAAACTTTTACAAGCAGCAACCTGGGAGGTGAACCAAGTACACTCTGCCTGTGTCCATTAGAGACATATGTGCCAAACCAGGGATCAGTTTCCTGTTCCCCATCCAATTGTGCAAGTTACAATTGAATTGGGTTGTGGAGGAACTTTATTCACATGGATGGGGAGCCTGTTACATACCCATCTTTCTCTAGTTGGTCCTATTTATATCTCAGGCAATGGTTAAGCCTTTAGAATGGGTAATTCTGATGCACCTCAATTTCCAGATATGCAGGAGGTCCATCAGACTAGAGTCTGACAATGCCTTGTATGCCAGGCATAGATCTCCCATCAACAATCTGTAAGAGACAAAATACAGTGATAGGGCTTTGAGGTGGTCTGCATAGGACAAGTTATTTATGTACTGTATTATTTAAGAACCTCAGTGGACATTCCAATTTTTGAATGTGCCTGGTTAGGTACATACCAAGAGGCACTGTACTGAAGGATAAGTCTCATAAATGCTGAATACAGTGGAACAAAGACTTCCTTGGACCTAGATGCCATACCATTGTTTAAAATTTGCATAATTTCCTCACTACTTTAGGCACTTGATGATCAGAGGCAAGGTTACTGTCTATTTGTACCCCAGGTCCCTGACTTCTGTGTTGACTCTTAGGGGTGTGTTTTAATATGATAGTTATCAGGACTGGCTGTCTTCTCAAAGGATACTATTTAACAAAAAAAAAAAGTTATTGAATTACTTGTAACATAGGCAGACTTGCATTTATATAAAAAAAAATAAAACCATATTGACAAGTTCACATTTTCAAACATTATCTATCACAGATATTGTTATATACAATATAATGAATCCAAAGTTACACAAACTGCTTAATTTCTGCCTTCTCTTAAACCTCATTCTTCCTTCCAATAACCTACGGTCAGAATCAACCCTGTACCTTGTGTCTATGAGGAAAAAACCTTAAACTGTATGCCCCCCAGGGTTTAGTTTGGCAACAACCCTTTCAGCTTTCTGTTGCCTAAGTTGTTGTGCCAAAAGTTTTTGCACTCTGGAGTTATTATTAAAAACAGATGCTTTTGCATCTCTTCTTCTTCTGTGAGATTCCCTTTATTAAATAATACTTTAACCTTTGTCAGACCCTCTAAATAATTCTGTTTGCTTCTTAACCATATGACATTTTCTACTACGTCTACCCTATTTTTAAACTTTAACTTCATTTTATCCCACTCACTAGATATAAATTCTGTAGTTCTTTATATCTTCCCTAAAAATTCCAGGATAATTTCCACTACCCATTTCTTAAATTCCTAATTATATTGATGCTATAGTATATTATCTATACAAACCCAATATGATATTGTACTTTAATATTTCACTAACAGGTTGTCATATCTTGTAAACTGTACATTGTGGCTGCCTGTTGTCAACTTACTGTGATTAGCCAGACATACACTTTTATATAACAGTGAAAAGTTCCTAAGTGCATGTTTACTAAGATATTTACAGAAATTAGATGAATTGTGATTATCTGTATAGTTAATAATACAGATAACCTTGAATACCTCTCACAATATGCAATATAGAGTACAGATATGAATTAACATCTACATTTTTTCTGATGTCATGTAATAGTTTGTAAGTCGCCCTGTTTTAGAACTATTAAGTAAATATGGAAATATTTCATATCTTCATAATTACTAGTAAATAACTATAAATATCTCCAGTACAGTATGCTGCAACTGCACATTGACAATGTACTTTTCTTTCTCCCCCAGGCCATTTCACTCTATACCCTTCAGTTACATGCAGGTCTCTCAGTTATGAAAATATAAAGGCAAATATGAAAACATAAATAATGTGGGGAAATCACTGTTTAATTTCTCCATTACAAAACATGTAAAATAAACAATCTTAGTATAATTTTGTTAATTACACCTTTCATTTTCTAATACTGCCTATTATTAATTGGTGACTTCCTTTGTTAATGAAGACAGACCCAAAATTATCTGGATGCCATAAGGACGTGTGAGTGTTAACTGGAAGAATAATAAAAAAGGTCTTTTAGACTTGAATGAGTTAAGCCAAAGTTCTTAATTTCGACATTCACTTGTGCAAAAGTAAGAGAAAACATAATGGCTCTACATATATTATGATCTTTGTACTTTTTTGCCCCATGACCCACCTCTTAAACATGCTTTTGTCTACCCTTTTTTCTCTTTTCGCATTGTAAAACTTACATTTCTTAATACTAAAAAAGACGAATGAGAATAAAAATGCATCTGTTTACTTTAGTATCTTTATCACATACATGAAAAAAATGCTTTGCCATAAAATATGTCATTGTTCCATAGAAGTACTGTTAAGAACAGAACTTGTTTTACTTTCATTTACCTTTTTCCTTCTTCCTCCCCTCCCCTCATTGTCCTGCCAAACATTAATGACATGAAGTGAGGCAAATATCTAACAGTTCCCAAGTTTAACAAAGTCTACAAAAGTCCATCATTTCTACTTTTTCTTATACAGACACATTTCACAAATGTGATTGATGCTTTCCAGTCTAACATTTATTCATTAATTTCTATGTTGCTGGTCTTCTTCCTGTTTATCTCCATCTCCCAACTCCAGATTTTGGTTCAATTTCAACATACTCATGATTTTACAGGTCAACTCCTGTGATTTTCTCTATCTCTCAAACAATGTCTTTTGGAATATTGGAAAAGGTATCTCCATGGGCTTTATTATCAGAATAACCCCAAATACTATTACACGTTTAGTTGCATTTAATGTTAGTCCATACCTTGAACACCAGTTATTTGTCTGTCAGCCATTTTTGGGGAACAGTGTTGGTTTGGGATTCTATGACTGCTCCTAATTTGCAAACATCTGCACATGTGGTCAGCCAGAGGCCCTTGCCTCTTTTCTTGACATCAGAGAAGTAGAAGCTAAAAAGGAATGGTCCGAGGATCCGAGGATCAATCCCAGAAAGAATCCACTGATAACTCAATCCCATCTGACAGCCAGCTGGCTATCCACTGGGTAACATGATGGTCTATAGCAAACCTCTTGAGTTTATCTACAATCATTGAGGGGACTATTGCATCAAATGCTTTAACCAGGTCAAGGGAGGTAGTGTGGACCATTGTGCCATCATTCATTTCTTTGATGATCTTCCCCAAGATGTCTGCCAGCACAATAGACATGATCTGCCCTTGGCTAAACCACACTGGGTTGCAAGCAGTGTCTGGAGGTTTCCTGTATCACTGTTGATCATTTCCATGATAATCCTTTCTATGGCTTTTCATATGAGACTGGTGAGAGTTATGGGTCTTTGGTTTCCAGGGCATAGAGATGGATTGCCTTTGTGCAGATGGATGATAGCTGCTGTTCTTCATCCATGAAGCTTGAAGCTTGTTTGGAGGCTATGGTTAAATACTGATGTCAAAGAGACTGATAATTAATTTTTCATGTTATTTAGAGGGCAGCCTGGGGTACTGACAGGGACAATCAATGCACTGTTCCTGTCCTTAGACTGAGTATTGAGGACCTGTTCCCTAGTGATGGAGGAGGGAGTTATATTTGATGGTATTTCTCAAGCGGAGACTGGGGGGATAGAAGGGTAAAGTTAGAAATTAATTTGATTGCAAGTAGGTTTGCTGTATCTTCTGGCTCAGTACAGGTGGCTGTATTATCAATGAGCTCAATTGTGTATTGCCTTTGACATTGTGGACATAGCCGCACACTTGAGGGGGGGGGAAATACTAAACTACATCCTGATGATGGATAAAGTATTTAGTGAGATATTCTGAAGTAAGGTTAGGCAGTAACTATTCAAGCAGCACATAATAAAAAGATAGAAAGAATCAGCTTTGTCTAGAATGATGAATAGTAGGGATTCTTGACTATTTCTAGAGCTGGTCTCACCACAGTTTCCCAGTGCTAGAATACAATGCACCTTTGCATCTTATCTCACTAGAAGCAAAATAGTAGCACTAATCCCAAGATGAAAATCAGGAAACAGGCTCTTTGATGATCAGCAGTCTTGTCCAAGATGATTCTAGGGTCTCTAGGCTTGTTGTACCCTTTTCATTTTAGATATATTGAACAGCAACTGGACCAGTCAGGAAGGTCCTAAATAGACACTCACTGTCCACTCAGAGATGGTCAGGCATCAATAACCCTTCATTCCTTCTCTCACCAGGAGCAAAACAGTAGAACAAATTCCAGGCTGGCACCTTTGAGGCAGTTAGGCTTTATGATGATCAGCAGTCTCCAGAAAATAATTTCTCTTTGCTCCTTCTCTCACCAGGAACAAATCAGAACCCTAAGATGAAGGGGCAAAATATGGGCTCTTCACTGATTGGTGGTCTTGGTCAGATGTGCAGATTTTAAAAAGGTAAGATAGAAAAAAAATGGGTTAATATCCTAAAAGCTACAGTGTGCAGTAAGCAGTTCAATATGAAAGATGGTGTAACCCAATCTTTAGCGGTCTAAGAGTAGAGACAATAATTGTAAAATAACAAGATAGCTTGAATGGGGATGGGCACTTAGTATTCTGGTACTATGGAATTCAGTGGGAGGGACAATAATTTTAAATAGCTGAAGGAGGAGTGAATTCAAAAAATGATAATTTTGTATTTGCTGACAATAGCTAATGAAAGTGGAAAGGGAAGGAATTATATGGTAAAATTAACATAAGGAGCAGGTAACTAGAGAGCAAGTGAGTCTATGTGACTCGCAAGAATTCAGTTTTGTTTTCTTTCCGAGTTTAAATATGCATTAGAAAACAGAATAAAATTAAAATACAGTGTAATTGAAAATATAAAAAGCAATACAAATTACAAGAAAGCAATAAAAGAAAAAAAACATAATAAGCTTTCAGTCACAGAAGTCTATGGCAGAGTCTGAGTGAGCAAAACCTGCTATTCTAGTAA
This sequence comes from Protopterus annectens, assembly GCF_019279795.1. Lineage (NCBI taxonomy): Eukaryota > Metazoa > Chordata > Ceratodontiformes > Protopteridae > Protopterus > Protopterus annectens. The sequence goes on from NC_056731.1 coordinate 566,419,222, forward strand.
CTTTCTTAATAGGCTCATAGGAGATTACTAGGCTTACAAGCTTAGCCAATATAACCTGATTTTACCCAATATATTGCCCTAGGGGCAAGAGGATGGAATGGATTTGAGAGCATCTGCCTTGACTTTCTTACAGACTGCTACTGTCCATAAGGGACATAGGTACTTGCCCATGTGTGATTTGTGATTCCCCATCTATTGATTCAAAGTAAACCTGAAGAGAGTCAGGGAAGGACTCTGCTTAATGTTCCAAAGAAAGGGCAATCTCTGAAACATAGACCTGTCTCTTCAGCATGTTTTGTTTGGGTCACTCACTAAATTTAGATCCCTAGACCAGGTGGCTGTCATGCTGTTTGACTTGTGGATGTGTAGTAGCTCCTTCAGGGCTGAATTTGTGAGTGCCTTGTTCATAGATTAGGTTCATAGATTAGGGCTAAGCTAACTGCTCTTGCGAGTCATTTTAAGCCTAGTCAGTTATCCCTTGTGTGACTCAAACCCTGCACCTTGTGTTTGTAAGGCAAACACCGTAACCATTAGGCCACCCTCCCAACCTGCAGTTGCAGTTGTAGGTCAGGCATAGGTCACCCTTTAACAGTTGCTAAGACACAGAATAAAGGTATAGGGCTGTTAGCCTACCTGCATAGGACATGCTGTTTACACCCTGTATTTTCTTTGTGAGGAACCTCTGAGGTTGCTCCAACTGATGTAAGTGCCTAGTCAAGTACATTGTAAATGGAGCATCATACTCAATTATTTCTCTAATCAGGGCTGAGTACAGCGGGGCTATAATTTCCTTGGATCTCGATGTCATACCTTTACTTATAAGTTGTGCCAAATAGAAGGACTTCTTTACCACTGTGGACACATGGCAGTCAAAGTTCAGGCTACTATCTATCTGTGTAAATAGATCTCTCACCTCTGAGTCTGCTAGTAGGGGCGTGCTGTTGTAATTTGCAAGGGTATTTGACTTCCCAATGGGTATGGTAATGCATTTTTTCACATTTAGGTTTAGGCAATGGTTCTAGCACCAATCATTTATATGCTGTAGACCCTTCTGAAAAATATTTTCATCATTTGGGGGAATTTGATTATTACCCTCAAATAACAGTTGTCATCCAGATGCCTCCCACATTACCCTTGACTTCAGAGAAGTACATTCCAAACAGGACTGGTCCCATCACTGATCCCTGTGGCACTTTACTGGTAACTGGCCTTTTACTGGATCTATATTCTCCTCTTTAACTGCATGTCCTGTCCATTAGCCAGTTGGCTATCCATCTGGTGACTGTGTCAAATGCCATGGCCATGTCAAGGTAGGTGGTATGTACTTTTGTACCCTCATGCATGGCCTTAATGACTTTCGCAAAGAAATTCACCAGATTAAGTAGGCATGACCTGCCCTTGACAAAATCAAATTGGGTCGAGTCCAGTGTTCGGAAGTTTCCTGTGTCATTATTTATCAGGTCCATGTTTATCACTTCCATGGCTTTACATATAAGACTAGTCAAACTTATGGGTCTGTAATTTCCCAGGTCAATAGCTGGTACCCATTTATGCAGAGGGATGACTGTGGCTGTCCTCCATTCTATCTTGACAAAGACAGTCAGGAGGTTGTGGTTAAAAAGAAATGCTAATGGGACTGATAAATCCTGATTTAAGCTGTTTAAGAGACAATCTAGTATATTGTCAGGCCCACTGAAGCCATGTTTTTAGTTTTAGAGACTGCAGTGAAAACCTGCTCTTTGGTGATAATTAGCAATGGACTAGTTGAGGGCATTTTTTGGAGGAGAACTGGTTGTGACTGGGAAGTGAAATTTGAGCTTAATTTGTCAGCCAACAGATTTGTTATATCTTCCAGCTGAGTAAAGGGGATGCATCTCCAACTAATTATGCACATTGTTGAGTGTTGTTCTTAAGATTGTGGACATAACTGAAAAATGCCTTATGGTTATCCTTGGCTTTGGAGTCAGTTTTAGAGACTTGACTTGTTCCCTGATTTGCTTGTTTAAACAAATGAGGGATGTTTTGCTCTGTTGTGTACATTCTTTCTTTCTTCTCAACAGGATTTTCTCTCTTTTGTTGTACAATACCAAGGATCAACCAGGGTAATTTGTTTTTGTGGTTTGACCTGGGCTTATTTCAGTCTGATACTGCTGTTTCCATGCAGTTGTTGATATGGTCATACAGGGCCTCTGTGCACACCCATGCATAGGTTTCTGTGTTTTCAGCTATGACGTCCATTCATAGGGGTAATTTACCTTATAGAAATTCTTAAAATTTTTTTTGGGGGGGTAGTTGGGGGGAATAGTTTTACTTTTATTTTAAGGGAAACCATTGTGATCTGCTCTTAGTGTGGAAATCACACTGCAGCACTATCCCATATTTGTGAGCATCAGATCTAGGATATTTGCTCCACTAGTGAGAGTGCAGACTAGCTGCTCCAAGACATTTGAATTTACAAAGTCAAGAAATCTTTGGGCCTGCATGTTAGTGGTCGAGTTGTTGTTTGGCTTTTCCCAGTTAGGGGTCACCACACCGGAACTCCGGTCCGCTAATGATTGGCAGTAGATTTTCATGAATGCCGAGGTGCCAGCTCGACGTTCAACCTTCAACGAAGGCACACCCATTTGCGCATGTCTTTTGAATGCCCACCCAACCGCGGGGAGGACATGCAGACTCCACACAGAAGGCACTCCCCGCACTCATGCCGAGAATCGAATGGTATGCCTCCCAATTAATGCAGAGTTATTTAAAGTCACCCACAAGTATAGTATTGGACTAGATGGTGAGTGATTCTAGTAACTTCAGGTATGATGTCTCAGTTTCCTGGTTCATGGAGGGGGAACCTGTAGCTGGCAAGAATATGGTAATGGATTTTTCCCCGTGCTAGTTGGACATGGAGCAGCTCAAACATGCCAAATAAACATAAGGAGCAGGCAGCCAATGAGAAGTTTATAAGAGCAATATTTTAAACTGTGTTTCTGATCTGCACAGTGTAAAGGCATTCAATATAAATAATGACATAAATTTGATTTTTAGACTTCATATCCTTCAAAAAATGCAAATGCAAAAACTGTTACTCTAGCAACTTCCTAACTTTGTAAGAACAATATTTTGAACTTTGTCCCTGATTCCTCCAAACTTCAAGTCACTAAATAATGGCATGTATTTGAGTTTCTGTCTTCAAGTCCATCAGAAAATTATACTGATGCAAAGGGAATCATTACTGGGCACATTGCGGGTGTTGTGAAGAGCACTTCTGGCTGACATCAAAGACTGAAACAATTCTAATACTTCAGCGTTTGAGTGTTTTTTACTTTTTGTCACCTTTAAGGATATTTAAAAATGAGGAAGTGATCTGTCCTTTATGTTTCTGATGAAGTTCTGTATTATTAGGATTGAAAGTGCTCAAATACTGAATTAAACTTTTCATTTGTGACATTCTGTGCAGCATTTTATGTTTTACCTAGGGTTGTGTTTAGTATAATTCTGAAAGTTATTACAGTATAGTTTTTTTTTTTCTTCATTAATTTGCTTTTTAATATGACTGCAAAGCATTCTGAAGTTTTCAAGGTACTGTTGTGTTTTATATTTCTGACATTCTTTCCAAACCTTTTATCATGCACGTTTTAATGATTTTTTTTTTGCCAGTTATCACACAGCCAATGGGGTACTATTAAACTGTATTTCGGGAGAGTAGGGCACATCAAGTGGAATTTACACTCTAGTGGACAGGCTTAATTATGCTGGCCCTGAATTCATTTTGTTGAAAACACTTTAACTTTGTGTAAATACAGCCATAAGAAGTACTGTTTACTGTACATGGTATTTAAGATATAAAAAAATGGTCTACTGTATGCAGCAGTTGAAGGATGGGTTATTTCCCCACCGAGTGTGCCCTAGCAATCTGTGCAGACATTGCGAACCTGAGACTGTTAATTCTCATAAGACAACTTACAACGGCATGCATGAGCTGTTTAATATGTATTCAATATGCATCAGAAGCCTTATTTTACATTCACACAAATAAGTGCTTAGAAATTTTAACTTTCCTTAAGTTTAATAAAAGTCTTTGCAAAAAATAAACATAACACCTTATGTCCTTTATTAATAAGAGCAAATACTGCAAATGTTGAAATGCAAGTGCATGTTTACTTATTACTTGCACAAAAAGAGATATTGGATGCAGAAAATTTAAGCTTTTTAGGATATGGACACATAAATAAAGGCATCCAATTGGAAGTTTGCAAATCCAAGAACACTGCTAAATAAGTGTGTTCTTCATCAACTAACAACAAAGCATAAAAGATGATACAGATTAAACATTTCTTCCACATTCCATACCCTCATATTGATATATATATATATATATATATATATATATATATATATATATATATATATATATATATATATATATATATATATACTATCTACTGTGCATCAAATTTGGAATTAGCCATTCTCACTCATACTGTGCTTAAGTTTTTACAGTCACTAATGGTCTACAAATGTACAATGTGAACCCATACAAAAATATTTTGACTTATAGTTTGAATTTTTGTAATCATTTGTATATGTCTGTACAGCTGAATTAAAAACAGGTTTATCTGGTAAAGAATGAAAGTAGTCTATGTAATCAGTCATCACAGTGGTCTAGAATACCATACGACTCTAAAATTCTCTTTAAGTTGGTAAGTATAACTTGAATAAAATTGTTTAACAGAGATACAGTGACAGATCAAACTAAAACAAAATGGAGAAGTAAGATGGTGTTTCCTCTTTGTTTGACATTCAAGATTAAATGGTCTAGTGTATGCTTATAAATAGTCACATAAAGCAAACAGGACACCATCATCTAGAAATAGTGCAGAGACATGCTCTTTCACATTCCTAAAATCACAAAAGAGGCAGGGAGGGCAGATACAACACCTTGGCAGAGTCCTGTTCCCACCTAGGCCATATCTGACTTAATGCCAAGAATGTAGGTAGAACTGTCAATACACCTCTTAGAAGCAACAACACAATAAACGCTATTTCTCCAAGATGCATTAATGCAGTATAAATGGGCATCGTTTAACAGCCATAGAAACCAAGCAGCCACAATGTTAGCCAGTTGGAGAAACAACAAGAAAACATGACAATGTGTAGGAAGCAGCAGCAACCACCCAACAGAACTATCACAGAACCAAATGCAGATCTATCCAAGTAACACTGCAGTACCATTGCAGTACTAGTGTAGTACCATCACAGTATTGTTGCAGTATCATCATACATGCCAGTTGGTCAGATACAGCAGATTCCCTACAGTATACCATCACACTGCCATCATACTACCTTTCCAGTACTATCACATAGGGAAGAATGATGATTATCATTGAACTACAAATCTACCAGAATGAGCGACAGGAAAAGAGTAAGATGTACAGGTGCTACGATGCAAAACGATGCACAGTCTGCTACAAATCAGTACTAACTATAAATACGGGAGGTGAACAGGTCGCCAAATCAGCTGCTCATCACCACATGCTGAATTGTAAGAAATTCATGATTCAAGATTCACCTTAGCTGTACAGGAGGAAGAATTACATGTATTGACATTCCAGCAGTGCTTTACCAAAGGGTTTGCTGGCAGTACTTCTGCCAAAAATGATGTAAGTCATCTCACTAAACAGATCAATATGACAGATAATTTGCCCTAAGAGGAACAGTAGTAAAGATCTCTTCCGGAAAACTCTAAACAGTGCTATCTGCACAACAGTGGGGGATTTGTCTATGGCATCTACTTCTCAGAGGTCCAGGCAAAGAAAAATGACCTGTGGCTGACCAAGTCTGTGGATGACTGTAAGTTGGGTGCTGTCACTGACTCCCCAAATGATGTTAACATACTGCAAGACAGTCTTACTGCAACAAATGACTAGTGCCAAAGTCATGGCCTTAACTTAAAAGCAAAAAAAAAAAAAATCATGGCCCTCTATTGATTACCACATCAACGGCAACCCCCTAAGCACACAACCTGTGGTCAGAGACCTGGGTACACAGGTTGACAGCAATCCCACATTCAAACATCATGTAGTGGCAGTGGTCAGAAAAATATTGTATTTGGTTCATCTCATACATAAAGATATTGCATCCAGAAAAAAGAAGGTTATTACGTCTCTGTACTCCTCCCTCATTAGGCCAATAATAGAGTACAACACCTCGTTTGGTATGCACCTCTCCAAACACCTGAACCAGCTGGAAAGGCCACAGAAATACCTCACAAAGAAAATCCATGGCATTCAACACCTGCCCTTTGTGAATAGGCTCAAATCACTATCACTCTACTCGGTATCATGCATATTGCTCAGGAGTGATCTGCGTCTTGCCTAGAAAGCAATTTCGGACCCTGCCCTACTAGAGATGCTGCATATCCTTAAGTCTAACTCCTCATGCATTACCTGATCAAAAGGCCTAAATCTAATATTCAGCATTAGCAAAACCTGCTGGAAAGACAGGTTTGTCTCAAAGAGGCTGCCCCATCTCTGGAATAGACTCTCCATATACCTTAAACAGAGTATGTCACTGACCGTCTTCAAGTGCAACCTTGATGGATGGATGGGAAACCACAAATTTGTCCCAGGAGTTCCACCTGTGTCCCTCACTGACAGGGCAACAGGTGCTGACTGAGGTTTTTTTTGGGGGGTATAAACTTTTGGCTAGGGTTGTAAGGGCCCCAGGGCCATTAGCCTAGTAACCTCCTATGATCTTATAAAAGTGGTATAACAATAATGAGGCATTCCTCTATCTGAGATTGATTCCTTTTTAGATTTGGCAGTAGAGGAGGGCATTATTACTACACAAGTTGCTAGGCAACTTAAGGTAAATGAACCAATGCCACAATATTTATATCTCATACCCAAAATACATAAAGATCTACACAATCCACCAGGTAGACCCATAGTATCAGGTCGGGGATCACTCACAGAACCCTTATCTGCTTTTCTTACAGAACATCTTAAACCACTACTTAGTATGGTCAGATCACGCATTCAAGACACTACAGAGTTTTTGAATATCATTGAAGACTCTCAGTTGGAAGAGGATTGGCTGTTATGCACATTGGACGTATCCTCTTTGTACACTAGTATCCCTCACAAGGCTGGTATAGTGGCGGTGACTTAGTGGCTAAACAAATCCAATCTATATCCCACTGGATTCAACAACTTTTTGATTAAACTCACAGAATACATACTACAAAAAAACATTTTTTTATTTTGAAGGCAATCCATATTGGTAAATTAAAGGTACAGCTATGGGGGCATCATTTGCCCCAATTTACGCAGATTTGTTTATGGGATATTTTGAACAGGCCTTCATATATGATGTTCAACACAATACTCATATCGATAATTTGGATATCTGGTGGAGATATCTGGATGATTGCTGGTTGGTGTGGCGGGCTGGTATGGATGAATTATCTAAATTTGTTGCATACCTTAACAATAATCCTTTTGACATACATTTCACAGCTAATACTGGATATCACGAAATAGTCTTTTTGGATGTTGCGATTAAAAGATTGCCTAACCATACCTTGGCCACATCCATACATAGAAAATTTCCACAATACAATACTTTACTTCATGCCACCAGTTCTCACCCACGCCACATCATCAGCAACATCCCAAAGTCTCAATTTCTGCGACTTAAAAGAATATGCTCCACAGAAGTAGAATATTCTGCACACACACAGGATTTAACAGCAAGATTCATTGATAGAGGATATAAATTGGAACACCTAACCAACACGGTGACCCAAACCAAGACCAGAAGCAGGTCGGAATTATTGAAATATAATAGATCACAAGAGGATGATGAAATCCAATGTCAACAACCCATCAGATTAGTCACCACTTATGGCAACAATACATCTAGGTTTAGACAGATCGTTAGTAGACACTGGGACATATTAAAATCAAACGCATTTCTTAATGACATTCTCCCAGATAAATGTGCTTTTTCTTACCGGAGAGGGCGGACCATCCATTCCCATTTAACACATTACAAACGATTCATACCATCTTCTAAAATACAAACAACACTTTTTGGGGACCCTCTGGTGGGCTGTTATCCTTGTGGACATTGTTGTGCATGTCAGCACATTTGTAAAACACAGGAATTTACCAGCAAAAACACTTCCAAGGTATATAATATTAACATTTTTGCAAACTGCAGCTCTGATTGGGTTATTTATCTGGCTTATTGTACCTGTTCTGCCTTTTATGTTGGTCAGACCTCTAGACCCATCAGAATAAGAATCAGTGAACATTTAAGCTCTATCAGAAATAGACGAATAACAAATGCTCTATACAAACATAGTAAAAACCATACAGGTGCCTCTTTCAAGTTTATTATTATAGATAAAATTCAACTCCACAGAAATTTTAAGATGGGATGGCATACCAGATTAAACAATATGGAAAGTAAGTGGATCACGAAACTTGGTGCATTTTTCAAACCAGGATTGAATGAATCTGAAGTACATGAAGGTACATCTAGGCAATAATTTTATCAATTTTAAAACATTTTTGTGTTAGCTGCACATACTTGTACCATTCATGGTATGAAGACACACTTCATGTTACATATTGCCATTCATTTAAGCCCAACATGATACATGACAATTTATAAACTTAGATTTATAACTGGGTCCTGGTCAAAATACAGGGTTTTCATGGCTTTGAATATATAATATTTGCATTTTTGCAATTAATTATTAGTTTAAATTATTTTTAATAGGGACTTAGAAAACATTCTTAAGATCTCTATTTTTGATTAAATCTCTTATATTCATTTGTACTGGTGTTTACATGATCCAAGTTTTGACTGTGTCAGATCAGCCTGTCTACCTATGGCAGGAGCATACCACTTTAAATGAAATGTATATAAAGAGTACCAGGATGTGATGTTGTCTTGGAAATCAACTTTTTGAAAAGAAAATATAACATTGATAAAGGCTTTTCAAGCCGAAACCGGTCTGTTACTTTTATGGCAGGCAGCTTTTTAGCTACCTCGAAATAAAATTAATATTTTCATTATCCTGCTGTCGTGTGTGCTGGTCCCTCCTTGGTTCTGTTTCTATTGGTTTGGATCGTGCACCACAGTCCACCGTGCGTGCCTCGCTACTTTGCATTCCTCTACCAAGGACAGAAATGTCAAGCTGTGCATCATCACAATGGATCTCCAGCTTATGAGCAGGACATTTCTCTCTCAGATACATGCCAGCCATCCTGAGGTCAACATCCAGTTCTTGTTTTATAGTATTCATATACATGTTGACATCCCATAAATGCAGATTATATCCAAAATGTGTTCTGCAAAAAAAAAAAAAATATATATATATATATATATATATATATATATATATATATATATATATATATATATATATATATATATATATATATATATATGGATCTACCTGACTAGATCGAAACTTCATAACACTGACAAGCACTTCACCGACACCACATAATCGACAGTTCACAAACACGACACCACATACACTCAACACATCATAACAACAAACAAAATAAATCCCCTATCCAAAACCCACACACACAACACAAGCACACCAAAATCCTTACAAACCAACACTAACCCTTACATACACAACTATCTACAACCCTAACCGAAACCCTAACCCTAAGGTCTGTCACTATCGCACACTCACCTAACCCGCGCCCTAACCCTAACTCACTTAACCCGCCCCTAACCCAAAAAATATCACTACTGCACCCTTACCTAACCCGCACCCTAACTCTAACTCACTTATCCCACCCCTATCCCTACAGACCGCCAACATCGCACACTTACCTTACTCGCACCCTTACCTAACCCGTGCCCTAACCCTAACTCACTTATCCCACCCCTACCCCTACAGACCGCCAACATCACACACTTACCTTACTCGCACCCTAATGGCCGTCACTATCGCATACTTACACATCCTTTCCCCATCTCAGTGTTCTCAGCGTCGGTGTCTTTCTCCGTCGGTCTTCTGCCTTGTCGATCTTCTGGCGCTTTGTCGGTGTTATGACGTTTCGATCTACTCAGGTAAATCCATATATATATATATATATATATATATATATATATATATATAGATATATATAGATATATATAGATATGTGCATTGGAACACTTGTGAATTCTCCTGCAACTGAACTATATGTAATAATATTCTACAGTATGCTCACAATTTAATGAAATAACAGTACCTGTTTGAACTGCATCTTTAAGCTATCTTGAAATATATGATGACAGCTACATTAGTGAATTATGAGGCAGAAATATTGGGTCTTCTCAAAATTCCTTCTTGATGATAAGGAATTTTTGCCCTTCCTATCTCATGAGGGTATGCCACTTACATCCATAGTTGTACATCAAGAGGCATGTGGTTACCACAAATCTTTTGAAATGTTTCTATTGAAAATAAATCTTAGGTGATCACTAGCATTATGGGGCATAGATTTAAACTCTCTTTGCCCCTTTTTTCCTCTGGTATTCTGATCCACATGCAGTCTCACAAGTGAAGACTTGCCTTACTAATGCATGATATTAGAGGCTGTAAACAGTTCTGCAGATTAGGAGCATGGGTTTCTGGGTGATACTAACTGAAACTCAGAACAAGGAGACCAAGTAATTATCCTGTGAGTCAGGATCATTGATGCAGTTCTAACTTCACTGCAAAAAGGAAATCTCTGAAGGCTATTGTCAGTGACAAAGGGCAGCACAGCACTGCTGAATATTTAAAACCTGTAGCACATGTACATTTGTCAACCCTTCTCAAATGGTATCCTGGTTCTCAATGGAAATGCTATACAGTTCCACGAATGGTTTTCTGATGTCTTTCAACATATGTGATCACCCATAGCTGCTTATGGCTGTAGTGCATCTAGTCCGGTTGTGCAGAAGAAAATTGAAACAGTATGTTGATACTATGGCAGTTAGCACAGGGGTTTAAGGCTATGAGTTGTAGTTCCTGTGGTACACGTTTTGATTACCACAACCCTCATTTGCCTAATTTGTGACCTTTAGAAAGTGACTTAATCAGCCATTATTCCCAGGAGGCCCCTGAAAAGGGACTGTTGAGTCCCATGGGCCTACTTGGTTAACAAATGGGTATTATTATTTTTTCAACAAGAGAGATTCCTGCATTTTGGTAGGTAATGATTCCTTGCTTCAGCATGTTCGGCGTCCACTCACTTCTCCACTTTAGCATTGGATGTGCATTGACAAAAACCTAAGATACATGGGTAATTGTTTTGCTGGGCTATCATACACTCAAGTGTATCTCCATGACTGCAGATTGTGTTTTGTCTGAGTGTTATGTATACACTTGTATGAGTTTTAAAGTGTCTATAGTTTACTTTCAGTGAGTTTCTTTTCATTCCTTTGTAAACTGTTTTTTGCTGAATGAGATTTCTGGTGCATCAAACTGTCTGGCTGCTTTCTTTTGCGAGGTGCATAGGCTATGATGAGCCTGTCCTACTGTTCATAGGGCTCTTTCTTTCCAATGCTCTTAGCTGCATGCCTTTTTACAGATAAGGTTGCTACGATCATGTCGTATTTTGTCCTGGTGTATCCAGGACATGTGAGAATAGTGTCACAAGTTACACTAACTTTAATGAGGTCATTTTAAATATGGGATGTGTAGCTTTAATACTCATAGGGAAATTGCCACAATCTGCATGTTGTGTAAGTTACACAAAATGAAGTATGAATTCACATTTGAGTGATGCTAGGTTATATACTCAGGAGTTTTGTACATTAAACATCCAAGCATCACACTTATGTTACTTTATTTTATTTTGTTTATTGGGAAAGTCCAGCTTGGCTGTTGAAGTACTTCCTTTTCAGTGGATGCCCAGGGAGAAAAATTCCAAACATTTGCTATTAAACAGCTATTATACAAAATGAAAAATATTAGACATATACATAAAAAGAGCTTTAGGCAGGAACAGCTACTTCATTTGAGATGTATATAGATTAAAATGACAGTTCTAAGGTATGGACAGAAAGGTTGTCAATCTTAATGAGTGCAAGATAATTTGTTATATTAAGTATATATATATATATATATATATATATATATATATATATATATATATATATATACACATATATATATATATATATATACACACACACACACACACACACACACACACACACACACACACACACACACACACACACACACACACACACACACACACACACACACACACACACACACACACACACATTGTAATGTTAATTTTGTTCTGTATATATGGGCATGATGTAGAATAATACAGCTGCAGGAAAGAGAATAGACCAGTAAAAGTAAGGAAAGGATAAGTAATACGTTCTAGTACGGACTATTAGAGAAATGTCATGAGGTCTGAATGAATGAGACAGTAGGGAAGACCGGGGTGAGAAAATAGAGAGATTAGCTAAAGTATGACATTGCAGTGAATGATGATCTGTATGTAGAGGAAAAAGAACAGTGAAGGACTAAACTTTGTAAAATATCTTAGTTGTTTAGAAAGGTACATGTAAGTGAAACATCTAGATGGAAGCTGAGCATGAGCACAGCCACAAGTTTGTTAGATATAGTTTCAATTAAGTTGTGAATGCAGGGAGGTTCTCAGTTCGCCTTAACATTATAGGAGCGGTGCTCCAAAGTTCAGCTACATACTTGGAGTATGAGGAATCTCCATCAGATTTGTTTGATTTGGATGTGGCTAGAAAACTTATCACCTGAGCATAGAGTACAATTTGGATGGTGAAGTTGGATTGTATTTTTAGTGCAGGGCAATTGTCAGATTTACAAAAGAGACTGTAGCCAGTCATTAATTGAGAGAAGGTAACCTGGTTTGATATAGTTCTGTACAGACTAGGCATTTTAGGGATAGACAGTGGTGAGTGCTATATGCACAGTTAGAAATAAATTTTGCAGTTTTCTTGTAACCCTGCACTAGTTTGCTTAGTTTTCACATTTGTAAGTTAATAAGTATTTGAATGGCATAAAGGAAAGTCGGGAATAAATAGAAAGAGGCAATAGTTTTATAAACTGTGGGTGAAAGGATAGGGTTTAACTCTATGCAAACTGCTAAGTTTTTGATGTTTTTATATTTTCATTGTTTATTTTATATGTAGGTCATGCTGATTGATTAGAATGTGAAGATGTTTACTGGAAGCACAGTTTCTATAGTGGTGTTGGCTGATGTTATGCTAACATAATATTTTACATGGCAAAGGTATTTCTGAGTGAATACAATTAATTTACTGGGGGAGGAGGTATTTAACCAGCTTTCCTTTTCTGAGGATGAACTGAAGAGAGTAAAATCACCTATGAATTGTACAATAATAGCAACCTTTGTACACTTATGAAGGTCATTAATAAAAATAATAAATAGCAGTTGACCAACTATTGAACCTGTGACTCTGACAGGAACTGGCAACAAGGAAAATAAATTGGATTGCTAATTTACTAGTGTCTGTGGAACAAGTAGAGTGATGGTCTGCTGAGTTCACATAGGGATAGACATTAGAGTAACTTTTGGAGCGATATGCATAAGGACAGACATTGCAGTAGCCTGGAGTGATATGGTATAGAAAGCCTTAGACAGGTTGTGAGAGACTGGAGAGAAAAGATTGCCTTAATTTTAGTGGTGATGAATAGAGTTAGTGAAAGTTAATAGTCCTGTGGGGTAGGAAAAAGCCAATATATGTGGGTGAAAGGCAATGATTTTCAGCAAAATGGTTAAGTAGTTCATATGACACGTCGTAACTGAAGAAATATTAGTCAGGACTGAATAGATACATCTGAAGACATAAAGAAATATATTTGGTTTCAATAATGAAAGTGTTTGTGAAAACATACTGTAAGTATGGAAAAACAGTGGAAAAACAGCAGAAATACATCCACCAGAAATGTTTTAAGTGAAAGCCATCTTAGCAGAAAATTGGCAGATTTGGATCCAGAAATTCAACTTATTTCTCCTATAAGCAGATAAGCTAAAAAAAAGAAAAAAAAAAGAAAAGGTACAGTGTATTACATTCCTGTATGTCACTGGGAAAGAAGTCTTAACTATATTTAATTTGCCTTCCTTGGAGAGGAGAAAGACTAAATAGTAGCAGCTAGACAGTGCTTCAGTTATTCTGAAGCTAGAACTGATTTGCAATTTACTCAACATTTTTGACAAGAATGCAAAGTCCAACAGAGACTAAAATGCTCATACTACTAAGCTGAAAAACGTAGTCAAAGATTTCAAATTTGACAAATCTCTGGAAAGGCTATCAACAAAACCAATCTAACATTATTAAAAGCTATGGATATGCAGGGAGAAAGTCACGTTACTTGTAAGTAATACAGTATAAAGAATTAACTGAAAACATGTGTATGCGTTAGATAACGTGTGTCAAATAAAAAGGCAAAAGTGAGATATTTATGATAGAACTTGATGAGCATGTAAAGAGATTACTGCTGACATAACTCATTTGCTTTGATCTTTGTCATTATATAAAAGCTTTATGGGGGATCTTTGTCAGGCAAATTATTAAAATTAAACTGTATTACTAACCATCTTTCATGGTACAGTGCACTATTAAGAATCGTTTATGAGCTTGTCTCTCAAGAACATAAATCTTGGATTTTGATTTTCTCATCAATTTTGAAATATTATATTATTTCTTGTTTTCTCAAGTCGAAGCATTTCTAAACAGCATTCACAAATGTCAAGAAGGCAGAGTTGTTCTTGCAGTTAAGATTGAAATCTCTAATATTTTAAGTAACTGGGTATTATAACAGAAATTATTTGAATGCATTTCATTAATTAAAGCAGTGCATATATTACATATCATGTTCCACATTTCTCTTAATGCAAGTATTTCTGCAGATTATGACTCAGGCTTCATTTAGATTGTTGGAAAATGTTTAGCAAACATTTCTGGAGTAGATAGAAATATAAGGTATGGATATAATGCAAAAGAAACAGATATGCAAAAGAGAGCCATGTGAAAATTCAAAATGAGGTCCAAAGAAAATATTTTATGCATCTGTTTGTGCAAGCGAGCATGTGTGTGTGTGTGTGTGTGTGTGTGTGTGTGTGTGTGTGTGTGTGTGTGTGTGTGTGTGTGTGTGTGTGTGTGTGTGTGTTTGAGGAGTCTTTTTTCTCTTTTTTGTATTTAATCATTTTTGAAATATGTGCTATAAATTTCATTTTTTTTAAATATGTGAATGGAAAACAAGTTCAAAATAATGTGCATGATATTGAAAAGAAATGTGAAAATTAGATTTGTTTATATTATGTAAGTGAATAGACTTGATATAGTGATGCAAGAAATGTCTCTGAAGCACAATAAGACACTCCTGTTGGAAATAAATACGGAAAATTAATAAAAATATGCTGACATTAGACACAAATGTGAAGAATAACACTTCCTTTTAAGATACTTTTAAACTATTGCGACTAGAAGATATTGAAATAATATCCAAATTGTGTAGATTTAATACAATATTAGAAAGTCAGAGGTACCATAGAACTTTGCTAGTGTTTTCATTAGCACTAGATATAGTCCCAGAGGCTGTTGTACTAGTAATAGGAGGCTAGAAAAGTGTCATAGACCTAACTTGCGATTTATTGACATATGATCAGGCACAAGAACAATAGTACAGAAGACTAGTACAGCCACCTAACAGAATATGGCAGCGTAACTTTAACTCCATTAAGAGCAAATGGAGAACTACAGTGGCTAGTCTGATACACATGGAGTGGATAAAATCTGGTAAAGCGAAGACAGAACAATTGTCAAAATTCTAAATGCAGAAAACAAGCAGTTACTGCACTTGTTTCTTGGAACAATGCGGTATGTTGCAAAGTTTATACCTAGTATTTGAGAGATAAATTTATGTATAAGAAAACAGTTAGAGTAAGAAGCAGCCTGAGAATACAACTATGAAGAGGAAAAAAGTGTTTTGAAATGCTCTAGAATCAGTTTATAGATATGTCAACATTAAAATATTGACATAAATAAGTTGATTATGTTGTAAGTAGATATCAGTCAGACTAGCTTAATAAATTTGATCCTATAGGAGAAGAGACCCATTCTCATTGTCAAGAGCATTTCAGATGTGCAAATGAATTGTTAGGAAACTGTCAGGATGTGAGAAATTCCATAAGTATGCCCATGGTAAAGGAGGCCATGTGAAAACAGACCACAGATCTTTGCAATGTAGAGTTTGATATTCAAAATCATCAGACAGTAGAAATGTTTCAGGATAGGGACTATGATAATTAGCTAATAAAATTTTGTATAACCAAAGTATGGATGAAGAGACAAATGAGTGCTAATGGTAATATTTATCACAATATGACAGCTTGAGAAATGGATGAAGAGAAGTGGGCTATATCATTTGCATCTCTGTATAGCCCCTTTGGCAATAATGTGATTGAAGCTGTGCTCCAACACTGACACATATTGCTTTGTAATTTTATAAGAAACTTTACCAAAGATAACTATTTTCACTTGTATTATAGATTTTGTAGTCTATGACTCCAGTTAGTAGCTTCCTGACTATGAATCGAGGTTCGCATCCAGTAGAAAATGTGCAAAATACATACATACACATATATATATGTGGGAAACAGAAATATGAGTCATAAATGTGATGGTACATAAAATGAATGCTATGTGTTGGTTGTAATGGCATGACTATTCTATATGTGATTACCTGTGGTGTACAATGTAGGAAATCGGTCATAATTAAAATAATTAGAAAGTTAAAGATTGGATATTTGAATATTTGAGAAGACACTCGGCACAATTCCACTCCTTAGCTAAGCCTATTCATTTGGAGCACAGTGATAAGTAATACTAGCACAACTAGGAGGAGACAAAGCTTGCATGTAAAACAAGAAGCCTGAACCATTTTGAATTTTAATGCAATGTTTCACAGTGGCTTAAATCATCATATGGAATGGTATCCTTTAATGTGAACACTACTGACTGGGTAAGCTGTTAATGTCTTCTTAAATGGTTGATGGATTGATTATTTTTAAATATCGAGCTGTTTGTTTACTTGATTAGGGTAGGTTTGCAAATATGCTTAAACTCACATGCTGTCACACTTTAAAAGACAGCAGAAGCAAGATGTCAGAGTGATATCACGTGCTAAATAAAATTCTGCTGAATTTTGTTTATTTTATTACAATATAATTTTATGTTGTGGGCCCATTAAGGAGCATCACTGACAATTTCTGTGCAGTATCTCAAGCTCAGTGTCTTAAAGCTCCAGATAAAGGGATTATAATAGTCCATTCAGGAAATACTTAGTACTTGCATAACCATTGGTATGTCTGATGTGATAGGGTAATTAATATCCCTTCAAATAGTGACTGAGAGGAAGAATGCCAGCATCTGGTCCTGGAAAGATAGTCATTCTGAATCATTCAAAGAGTGCATGCCATAGACACAAACGCCAACTTAAAATCCTTATAAACAATCGAGGAGTGAAGACAGGACTTAAGATGGGCTTACATATACAAGGAAAGGTCAGGAAAATATATTAAATGGGTTGCACTTGAGCCCACTAGTATTCTTATGAGTCTTCCAAAATGGCCTCAGTAGGTGCACATGCTTCTGCCAGACAGAGAGGTACAGCTGGGTGTTATCGGCATACCTTTCCATTGAAGCATACTGCAGAGTGACAATATATACATGTCAACAGCTCTTGGATTCACTTTTTTAGTTCAGGAGGGAAGACAGACTCCAATGTAACCAGGAATACCACCTTCTAGCTATAAGGTGAGAAGTAGGAAGCAAGCCAATAAAGGCCTCACTAAAGATTGCACAGTAGTTTTTAATAATGTTCCAAAAGGAACAGACAGTCGATCATATTATATGTAGCAGTCAGTCTGAAGAGGAGCACTGCAGAGTAATACCTAAGATACTGTGCCAACAAGCGTGACAAATGACTGTGCTGAGCTTTGGATCAAGACTGAAACGGTCATAAATAGAAGCAGGTGGTTTCTCAGCACCTGTTCAATAAACTTTCCATGAGGGAAAGTTAAAGACAGGCTGGTGGTATCTGTCCAGAATGCTCAGAACCAAGAAAGATCTATTTAGAACTGGTGTAATGAAAACTTCCATTAAAACATATGTTAGCACATTAGTCCTTAAAATGAACTGGAAAATTCTAGGAACAAATGGATCCAAGACCTCTTGGCAAGCAAGCTATTAACAATCTTTAGCCTGTGATGAACCCACAGATACTGGATCACAGGAATGAATGCATCTACATAAATTCTGTAAAGAAAGACCTCCTACCTAATGGTGTTCATCCTGCACCTGAAGAATCAAACAGCTAATTGACAGTTTTGTAAAGTAAAATTAATCTAGATAATCAAACTGACCTTACTACACAGACTGCAAATTACTTTTCGGAGCATAACTAGTAAATTCCTTGTAGCACAGACTTCCCTAGACACATAGCTTGCATTCCTGTACAAAACATTAGGCAGCTATCAAGAATGATGCATGTCCATTTCACATTTGTCCTCAGGGTGGTGGTAGACCCACCATCTATTCTTTATCCTTCGCCTGTCCCTACATACTGAGTTGAGCTCTGAGTCATAGCACCTCTTTGTCACCTCTACTGGGGCTTTGTGTGCAATTGCAGGGACAAAATGATCTACAGCCACATAAGCACACTGTCGTATTGGGCAGCCATCTGCTTCAGACCACCTACCTTACAGTGAGCGAAGATGTTTAAGTATAGAGTATAAAAAGAACTGATGCTAGGCAAGTTCACCTGTCTCGACTAGCTCAGTATCAGAATATAAAAGGTGGGGTATCTTAAGGTTGAACTAGTTCAACTAGTTATCAGGCCACGAGAGTGTTTGAATGCTCAGGCCTGAGGTGATCACCCTAAGCTGAAAGACAGAGCCCGATGAATTGCCTTGCTTATTGCTAGAGAAATAAACAGCATAAACAAATGAAATACCTTTTCATAATGGTTGCAAATAACTTTTGCAAGTGTGACAGAATTGTCACAGAATTGTGTTCAAGTCAGACACTAAAATCACCCAATACTAACAAATCTGGGAGAGCCATGCCTGTGTCAATGAGGAGATCTGGGAGCTGCTGGAAGAAGGGCTACTTGGGAATAAGGAATGTAAAAGGACTATAATTCACTCCTCAGTCCAATATACACTAAAAGATACTGATTGATTCACAAGGAACAAGGATTATGGCTTTCCTAGAATTCAGCTAAATAGCTACCAGCATGTTATTATATTTAAGGTGCTGTATGACCACGAGACCTGGAAAAACTATAACAGTAAGATAGGGGGCCAGGAACTGGAGATGATCCACATCTTGCTCAAAAATGCAAAGTCCATGTCACACAGGAAGACACCACTAATGCTGGTCTTGTTGCAGAAGCTCTCACTTTAGAATAGAACACCATATATAGTATCACAGGACACAAGTCCTGGATTCTGGGTTGTGATGTGACTGAAGTTCACTGGATATTATACAGATATGCTGGGTTCTTTGGCTGTAGTTTAATATCACTCCAGGCTGGCAAAAGACGGTCTTGCACTCCAGAGTCTCTCTTTTAACTGGGCAATCTGCATCTAATTTGTAGGCACATTAAGCTACACTAAATAACATTTCAGGCTAGGTGTAATCTGCACAGCAGGCAGCAGCACTGCATTACCATTACAATATATGAGTGTGGGGTTTATCCTCCTTAATTATATACACTAGCTCTGATGTCAGTGTACCTCAAAGAAGAGGAAATTCTTTCAGATACAGCGATATCAGATGTAGCATATATTTCCCTGTTACCACATTTAAACTTTCATAGTTCCAAGAAAAGCATTTATGCTCTGTATATACTATACGAAACTGATTTAAAATACCACTATTCCCACAAACTGTTTAATCTAAACTGCACCCCCACCACCACCATCCAGTCTACAGAAAACCTGTACCAGGGCTCAGCATTTCTTCAGCACATCTGTATTCACAAGTGATACACCTTAAACATCCATAACTTGTAGAAGTAATGTGTCAAATAGCAGTCTAGACAGAGAGCTATCCATGTACACATGGCTAGGAATGACCAGCAAGTGTCCATGCCAATAACAGCTCAACTTGAGGAAGTTTCAGGATTACTGCACATGCAGCTAGGAAAACTTAGAAATGCTGCCACGGGTTGCACATGTATGCTGACTAGAACTGAGGGTACACAGAAGTGGGTACTCTCCATTGGGTGGTCATAGTAGAGATTACACAAGGCTCTTTGGTCATCAGACAGGGGTGTGGTTAATAAGGTCCTTCAAAAAATCTTCTAACCTCATCAGGATGACAGCTGTAAATTCCAGGTGTCAGCACCCTCTCCCAGCATCCTTAGATGCCAACATTCAGGAAGAAAGAACGGGTAACAGATAATATGGACTTAATGGTTGCAGGAAGAACAGTGACAAAACAGGTATGATAATAAGTTAGCTGTGATTACTGTATTTGTGTTCTGACTTGTTCTATATTGTGAGTGCACTTGTTTTGTAGCATTTGTGACTGGCCATGACTGAAAAATCACTTATTTCCCAGCTAATTTACCTTTAAAATAAATAAGTTAGCGAAAAGACAGCAAGCTTTGGTGTGGGTGTGTTTGTGTTTGATTTGTCTGTTTCTTTACTTGCTTAGGAATCGGAATACTTGTACTAATTTGCTTCAAATTAGGGCAACAATGTAATGACAGAAACAAAGTCAAAGACCATTTTCTTACTTTTAAACAGACTTGATTTGCTTCTACCAGGCAAAAATATTCTCTTTAATAATAAAGCTAGCTTAGCACATCAGTAATATTATATAAAGAGTGTAAACACATTTGTCATAGGCATCAGAAACTAAAAGTTTACAGTTATTTGCAAGTATTCTGCTTAGTGAATGCATTATATTTTCCTCCAGTTTTATTGTATAACAGACTGCCTCTTTTCTTTGTTCACCTCCAGAATCTATGATTCACTGATTCCAGACTGAAATTCATATCAAAATATTATACTGCACTGCAAATGTCATGTTTAAAGTTTCAGCTGCCAGTCTCACTGGAAGTGTTAATCAGCATCTGTCATCTGAAGAATTTAAAAAGAAAGGTGTGGGGCAGTTGAAATATTAATTTTATTTTGATTGCCCTTTGATTGTGAGATGGATCTCTGTTAAACCAAAACAATACTTAAATTACATTCAACTTCTTTTAAACAAAGACACCCATGTCTGTATCAGGCTGGTTATTATGACTCTGGTTGCATATTACAAACTACTGAGATGTTAAGAAAAAATAATGCAGTTAGTTTTACTCATGCAAGACTAAGGGGAATATTTGATCTTCTTCTTCTACTTTCGGCTTTTCCTGGTTAGGGGTCACCACAGTGGATCACCTGTCTGCTCATGATTGGCAGTTGAGTTTTACAGTGTCTAGTTGCCAGACCAGTGCCCAACCTTCCACAGAAGACACACATGCACTCACACCTAGGGCCAATTTAGAGTGTCCAATCCACCTACAGCATGTCTTTGGGATGTGGGAAGAAACAGGAGCACCCAGAGGAAATGCACATGACCACAGGGAGGACATACAGACTCTACACAGAAGGCACCCCAGCCAAGGATTGAACTGGAGAACCTCTTGCTGTGAGGCAGCAACACTAACCGCTGCACCACCACAGCCACCCAAGGGGAATATTTGATAATGTAAGGAAAAAAGGCTGCTTAATAAGACAGCTAGTTGAGAGGTTGATACTTTAATCCTTGCATCTGCTCTTTACAGTTTTTGTTGGAATGAAAGATAATATTATGTTACTACAGTAAAAAAATATTGAGTCTCATTGTATAGTCTAAGCCAGATTAAACTATCTGTGCTTTGATGATGGCTGTTTAGACTGAAGGCAGTTGTAATTCTTACAACTGAAAAGCTATATTTGCAACAACTCCACTAGTCATATTATGTATTTTTTCCCTTTCAGACTAGCTTAATATATGCTTCCTTGTGTTGATTTTAAGGCACTCCTGATTGATATAGTTCTCTTGGACATATGAACTACAGCTCAACTGGAGAGGTAACATAAGAAAATGGTGCTTAGTGCAATGAGTTGAAAATACTTCCATCAATATAAGAAGCTTTTAAAAATAAATTGAGTGGCATAGGAAAATGCTACAAAATCATTAACAGGAAATAAAATCATTTGTCTAGTAAGTTGGATGCATAAAAGAAAAAATCAAGTGCTTTAAACAATAATAGTGATTTTGGTGCAGAGCCACAGAAATAATATTCACTTCACAGGTTTTGCAGAACAGGAGACAAGATATCTATACAATTTAAATGCAAGCATTAAAGTGCACCTTACAGTTGGAAGGTTGACTTTCCCAGATGCTTAATTTACATATGGAGTCAAAAGTATATTTACTCTCCCCATATCAGAGGACATTGAAAATGTACCTGTTGTTCTATTTGCAAATTATTTAAAAAATGTTAGTGAAAAAAGGAAATGTGTTTTCAAGAGCAGAGATACCCTGATGATGGTGATTTCTAAGATTTCTGCCAAGAATTTGTTACTTGAAAATATTGTACATGTAAGCTCTGAGTGATCATCTGCGCCTTCATAATGCTGGTCATGTGACTAGTTGAAGCTCTGTGGAATATATTTCTG
Source organism: Protopterus annectens (assembly GCF_019279795.1). Lineage (NCBI taxonomy): Eukaryota > Metazoa > Chordata > Ceratodontiformes > Protopteridae > Protopterus > Protopterus annectens. The sequence continues at coordinate 566,441,964 of NC_056731.1, forward strand.
TATATGTTTGTGTTAGACATTACAAATTTCAGAGTACCATGTTCCTATGTAGTTAGCAGGACAGAATGGTATTTTTTGTTTTATACCATTTCCATATTGACTGATCTCTGCCTAAAACAACACGTTTGTAACAAGACAGATTGTTCCCTGCTCTGTCCTACATACCCACTGTAACTAGCAGCTAAAGAACCAAGCCTTGCTAATACATACTTCAGTACAATTCTTTAGTTTTTTTTTATTGAATTACATTTTGGTGGACATATAATTTCTAGCTATTATACATTTAGTTTTGTGTTTGGGTGCCTACTTTCTCTTTTAAACTAAAATGATAATAAAATTATATTGGTAGATCTAAACTAGCATGAGGTATAACAAAAAAAAAAAACTTTCAGATTGAACAATTTGGTACAATGTTATGACATGGTGAGTACTTTTCTGGACAATGATATCAGCACAGGTGTTGTACATGCATTTCTCACAGGATATTAACAAACTCTTTAATAACATGAAATGCCAATCCCCGTATCATTGATTGCACAGAATACTGGCTAAAATATTGCCACCAATGTGTAAAGTTATTTTGTCAATCTTTCAGCTCATCAGAGGTTGTCAGTGGTGTCTCTCACGGATCAGTATTGGGCCCAATTTTGTTTAATTATCTTTTTTCATTATTGCCCAATAATTCCACTTTTGGGGTATGTGGATATTTAGATGATATTGAAATTGGCGGTTTCTTAACCTCTACATGTGATTTTACAGCATGTTCTTCTTACATTACTGAGGTATTTCAATAGTTAAATAATAATGGCCTTCATATTTATTCAAAAATTCCAAAATGAATTGATTTATTTTGTCTCATTTAGACCAGATCTGGACCTGTTTCTGGGATTAACTTCTATCTTGGACATTTTTGAATACAGGAGCTTAGAAACATATCTTAATTCTAACCTTTATTTTAAGAACATATATATTTTTAAGGGCAAAGCTATGCACATCCTTGGTATTTCCTTAAAAATGTAGTTGTAGATCAGCATTATTTCTGGTCAAATTGTTTGCAATTTATATTAGGACCATCAATTGGATATAATTCTTCTTCTGTCCTTACCATAAAAGTGATTAAGCTTTACTGGAAAATGTTCATAGATATTTCACAAGGAGAATACCCAGTTGTGTGAATCCATTTTTTTTTGTGAATATTTAGAAAAAAATTAATTTGTACTCAGTTTTAGGTGACTGCATGGTAAACTTTGTCTAGCATATCCTGCTCTTCATAATACTCAGTTTCAACTTCTGCAAAATCTTGAAATTATAAAATATTTAAAGATGTCCACAGGAAGAGGCCTCTGTTAAATGAAAATCACTTTGAAAGCAAGATTTATTACTCACAACTTAACTAGGGTTTGGAATAAGTTGCCTTTGTATGCTAGGTAGAGTAATTCATTAGATGCATTTAAAAAGTCAGCTAATGTTTGGTTTGGTTGCAATGTCCATTCACGGAAGCTGGAGTCTGCATCCAAATGGTAATTTGACCTTCTACACAGTAGTTACAGACTATGAAAGTGATTTATGTCTGTGTTTTATTATTTAGAGGCATTTTTGTCTGACACTTACATTACTTCTGTTTAATGGAGTGACTGTGGATAAAGTTTAAATTTTATAGTTTAAATAGTTTCATATTACAAGGAAAAAAAACATTTCTATTTTATTCTATATTTTTCTGAGTTGTATTTTTTGACATTTTTCTCACAGCATTGTTATTGGGGATACTTCCATTACCTTTTATTTTAATTTTGCTGCTAAATTCATAGAAGCCCTTCTGAACTGTATCGATTCTCCTTTCTGACACCTGAGAACTTAATAAATACCCTTGACTGCTTTGGTTATAATTCAGCACCATACTAAATAAAAAGGCTCAATTTCAGCAGAAGTTGTGAGGGATACAGCTATATAAGGGGTCTATATTAAAAGATGGAAGAGGCGTTTCAGTGAACACCTCTTGGTCAGCACATAATGAGTGAACGCACTAAAGCATGAATGCTCAAAACAGCGATTTCTTTCTCTGGGAAAAAAAACACTTGGCCATCCATGTGTGTTCACTGTAGTGCGATCTCAGAGTTGGTATATTTAGTTGGGGGGGGGTGTGGGGGTGAAGCCCCCCCATGTTGTTATGTTTTGAAGTGTGTGTGTGTGTGTGTGTGTGTGTGTGTTTGTGCTAGTGGTTTCTTTCCCAGGGAATGAAACCGCTGTTTACAGCATTCGTGCTTTAGTGCATTTGCTCATTACGTGTCGACCAAGAGGTGTTCACTGAAACAACTCTTTGGTCTTTTAATATAGACCCCTATGCAAGGATTTCATTACCTAATTTTAAAACTGCATGAATAGGACAAAATATAATCTTTACATGACTAACAAAGCAGCCAAAAATCAAAATGGTACAAACAATTTAAAAAGCTTTACAAAAGATGTGATGCCAGAAAGTAATACTTTCCAAAGCTGAACAAAAAACATCAAATGCTCAACAAAGCAAATACTGAAGCTCAATTACATCACTACTAAATACAAGTCAGCAATCACAAAGTGATATTGCAAACAGATATCACATAATTTTCTTATCTGTACATCAAAAGATTATAACAAACCTATGAAAATATACAGCATTAGAACAGACGAACCTTTTCTGATTTATTTTCACAGGAAGCCAAATTATAGATCCTACCACCATAAGATCCTTGAGAGTACCAAGAACTGTACACGTCCCGAAGATGTGATGAAATATTTCCCAAATATCTGCACATGGCATCAGAATTACCAAAAACCTTATCTGGATCTACAATGTGATAACTCCAAATGGCTCACTGCGGTCTTATGAAAAACTGCTACCTATCATGCTCTTCTTAAGATTAGACTCGTTGAAATATGAAATGTTGGCAAACTATATGCAATACAGCTGTTTGAACCTACTTAGCAAAATAGTGGAAAAATGTCTCAGAGCAGTTCATAACACAACCCTGGAACTTCACATGCTCTCTGAAACTCAGCACAGATGTCAGCTCTCCCATGAAATGAATAATGAAGGAAGGCATAACTAATGGACTGGTTACAGATGCATTATAATGCTCCCTTTATAAAGTCTTTCATAACTTTTACCACAAAATGTTCATTTGTAGAGTTCGGATGTGATATCTCGAGTCTGTTTCCAAAACTGCTTGAAATCAAATGTGTTTAAACAAATGGAAACCAGGATCGTCTACATTAAAGATCCATAGTGCTTACTCCATCATGACTCTCACCTGAATTCTCCCTAGTTCTGTATATTCATCAATGTGGAAACATAGTCCTACAGCTAAATCAGTTCAGTGGGCAAAGATCTTCAATTAAAGAGATGTTCAGTGTAAGTAAAGGACCATGGGTAAGATTCAATAACACCTACACTAAGTGTACACTATCTGTATTAAAGAATATCCCCACCACATTTGTTGTGCTTTCTAGTCACTCAGAAAGATTATACTAAGTGTTAATGTAGTCGACACTTTGTGGTAACCTTTACAAAATCACCCTGAGTATTTAAAACTGTAAGAATATCAGTATGAAAACTAAAATTAGATGGAAGAAGGTGTGACTTATGCTTGTGTTGTCTGTTCACTCAGAACAGTGCATACTTAGTGTAGGCTTTACTGAATCCCATAATGCAGACATGTACATATTGATAATATCCTCAAATACAATCTTAGTAGGTTTGTCAAAATCAAATCAATAACTCGACAAATAAATACATAAATAAATAAAACACACATGATACATACATACATAGAAATGCTATTAAATATTCTCAGTCTGTGAAATACTTACAGAAATTCCTTAATTGCCAGTATAACACAATAGGTTGTTTTTCTGTTAACACTCATACAGAACTTGCCAGGTAAATCTCTCAGTAAACTGTTCTTCCCTTACATACTTATTTACTGAGTATACATCTAAATGCCACACCATTCCTCAAAAGAAAGCTGGTTGATTGTTCAATGGACTCCCAATAAACATGAGCAAGCACTAAACTTTGAAATATCAATGACTTCTGACTTTTCATTAACCATTGTCTGACTGCCGAAATATATTTAACCATGTGCATATGTTATCAATTGATAGGCAGGTGGTTCTCAGTTTTCAGTTAATAGTGACTAACTGCTTGAATACCTTTAAACAATGGGAGCACAGTATTACCTGAGAGGCAAAGAAATTTCTTGAGTACAATGAGGGGAGTTCATAAAGGTATAAAGGTACCACAACATGTACACTGCATGTTTCCTGCATTACAGTTACTGCTGTGATGATGTGCAGATCATGGCTGATCAGCATGTCATGACAGTAACCTGCGACTCATGTAGTAAGTGGACCCCCTTTCAGTCACTCACACACACACACACACACACACACACACACACACACACACACACACACACACACACACACAGACAAACACACAGACACACACACACACACACACACACACACACACACACACACACACACACACACACACACACACGCACCACAGTCTCTGTTTCTGTCTCTACCCTCCCTTGGTTACTCCCACTCAAGTAATACATTTTATGTTATTACAGCATGCATATATTATAGGTTCATAGGTTCATAGGTATTTACTAGGCTGATGACCACAAGGATCTTTTTAAGCCTAGCCATGCATCCCAAATCTCTGAGAAGTTCTGATACCCTTGATAAGTGAAGTAGGAGCTTGGGAGATGAAACATTTACAACCTAGGTCCTGGGAGATGAACCTTTTATAGGTTGCCCATATCCATTAGAGATATAGGTGCCAAACCAGGGATGAATTTTCTGTTCCCCATTCAACTGTCCAGGTTCCACTTGAATTGGATTAGGGAGGAACTCTGCTTCACATGGATGGTGAGCCTGTTCCAGAGACAGGGGTAATCTCTGGGATACATACCCTTCTCTCCAGCAGTTCCTATTTATATCACAGGCAAGGTTTAAGTCTTTAGAATGGGTAATTCTGGTGCTGTTTGTTTTGCAGATATGCAGGAGGTCCATCAGAGTGGAGTCTGGCAAAGCCCTATATGTCAGGCATAGATCTCCCCTCAAAAGCCTGTAGAAGACAAAATACAGGAATAGAGCCTTGAGGTGGTCTGCATACAACATTTTACTTATGCCCTTTATTCTTTTATTGAGAACCTCTGTATACATTCCAACTGCTGGCTATGACTGGTTAGGTACATACCAAAGGGGGTATTGTACTCAGTGATAGGTCTGATGAGTGCTAAATACAGTAGAACGATGACTTCCTTGGACTTAGATGCCATACCTTTGTTTATAATTTGTGCAACATAGAATGATTTCCTCACTACTGTAGACAAGTCCAAAGGCTAGATTACTATCAATATGTGTCCCTGAGTCTCTAACTACTCGGTTAACTCTCAGGGATGTGTTGTCAATATGATAGTTACCAGGGGTGGATCACATCCCAAAGGATACTATTATGCATTTCTTGGCATTCAGTTTTAGTCCATGGCTCTGACACCAGTTGTCTGTGCATCAGCCTGTCCAGGAGAACATTTTTGTCAGTGTGGGATTCAGTGACAGCTTCTAATTTGCAATCATCTGGCCCTGGTGTCTAGTGCACCCCCCACCCGCAATCCCCATTACACTGTCAGGCATAGCTGGTGTTAGGCACCCATGAAACCCATGGCTTTGGGGATCCCCTGATTATGTCATGCAAACAAGCCCCCCCCCCCTCATGCAGCAGCCGTGGGTTTTTCTTTGTCCTCTGTTTGTTTGTTCCTCGGCACCTTGTGGACATCCGCACAGCTGCGTGAAGTCACCATGAGATCGCAACCTTTTCTTTTTTTTTTTTTTTTTTAGACTTGTCTGTAAGCTGCCCTCAATCAGGTCCACTTCATTGAAGGAAGGGATGTGATTGGCTGTAGCAGACAGGAAGTAAACAGTGTTGTTTTTTTTGGAAATGTGGTGGTTGTTAAATTCCTGTTGTAGAACGCTGAGCCAGGGTTAAGTTCAACAACACCAGAGGCGAATACCAGAGGGTGAGTAGTAGTATAATTTTTGGAATATTAAGACTGATGTTTTATCTTGTAAAGAACTGACAGAACTGGTTGAGTGAGTGCTAAATAGGATAGTGTTTATTGTATATTATTATGATGTTACTGTATCTGGATGAATTGTGTAAGAAACTGTATCTTATGTACCTCACTGGAGCTTTTCTCCTTGGGTCTCTGCTGAAAATGGGCTTTCTGCCCAGCCAGACTACCCGGTCAACAAATATTAATTAATTAATTGCAGATAAAGTGAAAAGAGGTTCTTTTTGCACTGGTTGAGGGACTTAACCACCCTGCAAAATGTCCTTGTTTCAGCCCTATGTGATGAAGTAGAAAGGGAGGCACCCCTAATGTATTAAATTAACATTTTCATCTGATTTATTTCTTGTATAGTTATCTCCTTTACATGTTAAATAAACGTACATACTTCAGAATCTCTGCATCACACATACAGTTTTTACAGTCTGTAATAAACTACTGACCATGTACCCCACATGTATGTACCTAATGTTTCTTTTCGCAGTACATACTTTAACATAGAAGAGAGGATGAATAGTCACATTTCATTTGTGCAAAAGTTAAAAGTGTGATTACAAAATATAGGATAAAACTAAAAATAAAATGAGCAACTCAACAGGGGAACAAAACTAACAAGGATCTACAGTCACAAAGATAAAGTAAACTCTCAATATAAGTGACTCAGAGTAATAGGATAATTATGGGAAGCTGTTTGCAAACTACATTTTGAGTGGGAAAAAACTAGAAACATAGAATCTGATATGTTGGTCAAAAGTAGGTGACCTACTCTCTGAAGAAGCATGAGGAGAACAAATTGCAAAGAACATAGTTGTAGTGCAGCTGCCCCAAAGGCCGCATGTACAAGTAAAAGACTATAAATCATCTACTCTTACAGTGAAAGATGAGGAATTTGATATGGATCTACAAAAAGTGCCACAGAAAAAGTTTTTAATAAGAATTTTGCAGGAAAATGGAATAGCCATGCAGTATAACTATTCCCACGAAGCCTCCTTGCATATACTCCAGTTACTTAAATCGTTATCACCCACTAGTTATCCATTATCACTTAAACTAGTGTCATCAAGACATTAAGCTGTTCTCTTATTTTCTAGTTTACAAAGTTCAGAAGAGATGTAGAGCATCACATTCAAATACATTTTCTTCTCAAGGATCCCAAGTACATTTTCTGTATAAGAATTCTGAAGCTTCCTATAGATAGCTGATCAGTATTTGAACCAGAATAAATTACTAGCAGTCCATCACACAAGACTTTTCATAGGTGCTAAGCACTGGAAACTAACAAGATGGCATCAACTGACAGGCCACTGCAGCATGTATTACCTGCCAGATATCATAGCACGAGTCAATTAATGACTATTGTACAGATATACATTTGCAATTCTGTGACCCAGGTTCATCTAGTGAGATAGTTCTGAATCTTCGAACAATTCACATACACTTGAACTCAGATAAAACTTCCAGAAGTGCATGCAGGATGTCATTTGTTTCCTTATCAGCACCCTATATATATAGATATATATATATATATATATATATATATATATATATATATATATATATATATATATGTATATGGGTCTTCTACGGTTGATTGAAAACTCACTTGACTGAAAAATGAAATTACTAGGACCACTTCACTGAAAACTCATTTCTTTGAAACTCATTTCGTTGAAAGTTATAAATGGCCTTTTCCTCACTTTAGTGTGACCCTGGAGTTAATATATAAAGTAAGAGGGGATGTGGGGGACACAGCGTACCCCCCACATATTATAAACATTTTAAACTATACACAGTGATACTTACAAGTGCAATAAATGTTTCCAAAAGTGACTATATAACCAAGATATGTGGGGGGTTGTGCCCCCCACCCCCCCTTACTTTATATACTAACTCCAAGGTCGCACTACAGTGGGGAAAAGGCCATTTATAACTTTCAGTGAAATGAGTTTCAGTCAAGTGAGTTTTCATTGAAGGGAGCTTTCAGTGAAGTGGTCCTAGTAATTTCATTTTCAATCGTGAGTTTTCAATCAACCGTAGACCCATATATATATATATATATATATATATATCTATATATATATATATATATATATATATCTATATATATATATATATATATATATATATATATATATATGATTTATTATCATAAATTTGAAAGTAAAAATAAATAATGTCTTTATTTTCGAATTTATACATCGAAAATGAACATTTTTGAATAATAGTAAACTCGAAAACAAGGGTGTATTGTTGAAAATGTCGCTTGCGACATTTATGGTGATACACAGCACACCCACCCTTCCCATAATCACCTACCTACCTAACCGAACACACAGTTATGCAGGGGGGCTGCGCCCCCCTGCACCCCCCCCTGTGGGAGGCTGTGCCCCCCACACCCCCCCTAACTTAATATTCCAACTCCGAGATCGCACTACAGTGAGGAAAGGGATGCATTTCCCTAACTGCACTGTACCGCAATCCTCTCCCATGACCGAAAGTTAGAATTGCGAATGCACAGTTCATTCGCAATGCAAACCTTTGCTCATGTCACCTGCCGTAATATGAAGTATTCGAACATCTGATGTTCAAATACTTCATAGCCGTGCAAATGCACGTCGACATAATGATAGCAAACCTATATATATATATATATATATATATATATATATATATATATATATATATATATATATTTGGAGGTTGTTATTCAGAGTCTTAGTTTCATAGCACATGCTGTACAACCAAATGTCCTGTTCAGACTGCCCTGCTATTGGCTGGCCTAAGCATACTGGTTCATTCTTGTTATACTCAGAACCCCATAATCTATTTCCTGTATCCTTTCTGGTAGCACCCTCTCTGCTGGTTATTATACATCTTGTATTTGTTTCCATAATGCATGGATTTACATGTTTTGACAGTGAGACAAGGCTGACAGTTTCTTTACTGATTCAGGTAATTCAGATAACGTGTACAGTTCCACTCAGCTCACCTTCCTATAATAACAGCTGCTTCCACCTGTGTGCCATATGTTAGTTTTTTGTGCTGTCAGAAATGAGTAACTAAACGCGGAGTTAAACCAAGCACTGATGTTAATGGTCATAAACATTGTGTGCTCTAAAGGAGAGATGGTATGCCAAATAGCAGCACACCAAGGACCTGCCCAGTACATAGAAAATGCTACACAGTGGTGTATGATCCTTTACACAGTCTTGCCCTGTTGTGTATCCAATAGTACTTCATGCTGGAGTACAAATATAAGTGACCCCGGCAGGATTAAACACAATTCACAAAGTCTGCACCTTCTGTATATGAGCTGTTTCCAGTGTGGTAACTTACGAGACTTGGACCTTGCTAATGGTGTAATACCAGTGACCATACTGAACCCCTTCACTGCAGATGTGTTGGATAATTACCAGAGGGGACCAGCACATTAGAAATGAATGAAAAAATACTTTGCATGGTAAAACCCTATCAGCAAAGTAACCCTGCTACCATAACCACTCCTTTCTCCACCCACACACAGTGATGCTGCTTACCTCCCACAGCACCAGATCCCGTTGTTAACACAATATGGTAATGAATCGAGCTCCAGCATCATGAATGTCTGAAAGTACTTTATGCACATTGCCGGCTTTAGGCACCAACAAACTCTGTAGTCACTGGGCCCCCAATCACAGCAAGTTATCTTATCTTGATATTTTGTAACATGTCTATCAAACCAACAAAAGCTAGTACAGCAATCCTGTATACTTAAATTTTTAGATAGGACCTGTGTATCCCTACTACAACAGGTTTGTTAGTTTATTACGAGCAACTATTTTGTCAGCTTTGAACATTAAACCTATGTCTTCCTTGAAATAAAAAAAGTAAGACTGAAATGCTTTTCTTATTCATGATTTTTGTTTAGGCCAAAATTTTAGTAAAAGGCTGAAAAATGCTCAAAAATGCATCCCAGAGCATCCATAACTCTATGGCTTCTTGGACCCTGGCATATTTGAGTTATTTCCTTAATGGTCATTACTATGCTGTCTTGGTCAGGAAAGATGTGTTGAAGGGATGCAAGAAAACTACAGCTAAGCAGTAACCATTCTTTCTGTAATCATAATTTCTGTTCAAGCCTTCATTGAACGAATAGTTTGTGTAAAAAGAAAAAAAAAGAAAATGCAATTCAGAGCATATAGAAAGCTGCAGCTTATTGAAAAAGGTGAAGAGTAAGGCAAAATGTGAGAAAAGGAAGGAAAAATTAATGTGCATGGTGTGGGGAGCCCAAGATGGGAAGAAACAGAGGGGAGGACTGGACAGTGTATATAGTGGGGGTATGGGGCTGAAACAGTAGGCTTAGGGCACCATTTCACTTAAGTCCAGACCTGTACAAAGAGTTGTTGTAATGTATTATTCTTGCAAATAAATACCAGTGACTGTAAGTGTCCCTTTGTGAGATTAGCCATAACAGTGTGGTACACAGGTCTGTTGCAATATAACAGCATTGTAGCTAGAGGTCAGTCTGTATTTACTACTCCTAAAAGTTTACAGCATGAACTAAAAGGTTGCTTAGTAAGAGTAGCAGTGATAGGGTCATACTTAGACTGAAGGTGCCTAAGGGCCCCTAGGTTAACATCTGCTGGGGGCCCCCAAAATACTAACACCAGCTCTGCTGTCAGGGCTGTATCTGCATTTTAAAAAGTCACCTCTGGTGGTATAGTGGTTGAATGAGCACTATGCTGATTCCAATGAACTTCAGGTTTTGGCAACATAACTAACATAATATGAAATAAGTGTCAGAAAGAGCATTTCTGAGTACTATGACCACATGATACATTCTACTACCTTATAAGTTATCATTGTAAAACCGAAGTAAAGTGAAATGCTGTTGTTTGTGTTAAGTAATAGTTCTAATTCTTTTTGGTGCCTATGTATTTTTTGCTGCAATCAGCAACACCTGGCATATTATCAAATAATGCAAAAGGTATTAATGAATTAGGCATACAGGATTGTAAACAGAAGCTAGTGACAGCTGTTCTTGTATGTACAGACTAGTTTATTCTCTCATTATTGTTACATTGTTATGTCTATACTGAAAAATGCTGATTAGCCGAGGTTGTCCTTTTGTAAAAAGTCTAAAAATGCATATGCAAGTCAGTGTGACTGGTAATGAAAGACACATTCAAAGTCAGTTTCAATAAAGTGCCCCCATTGGTAGGCCTCTTCTATATTTCTAGAATATTACAACATTTTAGCCTCTTGTTTTATGCTTCTGGTCTTTATAACACAAGAAAAGCATTTAATGGGATTATGATCATGGGCAATTTGCAGAGTGCAGATGGTACAACAGCTGTTTGTGTGCTGTAAGGTTGTCACTTCTAATTCCAGCTCTGTATTAAAGTTATAAATAAAAGAAGTGGATTGTATTGACCCATAAGGAAAATACTATACAGATGAAATTTGGAGTCATACAGTTGATGAATCCAAGTTTGACAGTAAAAGCATGGTTTAGAATTCAGCGGCACCATTCAAAACAGAAAAGGGACATCCTCTGGGAAACTCATCTACAAACTCATAAAAAATGGTTATGCTCAACTGTTGTACAGTTTAGACTGACAAACTTGTTGTCATCCCTGTCAATGAGGGACACAGGGTGACGGGTGCTGGCTGAGGTTTCTCTTTTAGGGCTAGACTCTTGGCCAGGCTTGTAAGGGATATGTAGTATTGTTTTTGTTTTATTTACTCATATAGTGTCATTTAGAAATACCTGCTCCTCGGTGTTCTGGGCATAGATATGCAGTGCTTCCTTATAGGTGTTATTTTTAGATACTGAATATGTCTTGCATGTACAATGTTGGTGTTTTTTTACCTTTCTGTAAGTTTATGGTATGATTATAAACATTTAGTATAAATCCTTGCCTGGAATTTATGGACTTTTTGTTTTGAAGCTTTTCTCCCTGGGTCTCCTCTGAAAATGGATCTGTGTCCAGTTGGACTTTCCCGGTCAACAAATGTAAAATAAAAAAAAAAAAAAACTCAGTACCTTCACTTTCACTCCATGCAGGGTGTGAATACATCATTTTGGTATATGTAAAAACTACTACATGATAATATCTTTTTTATTATTTTGATAGTACTCAGACCTGTGATTATACCATTATGCTAGAGTAGCTGGTGCTATATAGCCTATGAAAGGCAGATTTAATTTATTTTGTTGTATCTTCCTGTCTCATGAAACTTCATATTAGTGTTCCTGCTTGCAATACTGCCTCTGATTTAATTAAAAAAGACATGGAATATGTTGCACGAATTCTGTGCTGAATATCACGTGGAATAACATTGTTTTCAAGTGGTATATACCCTGTGGTGCTGATAGAGGACCAGCAATGAAGTGGGCATTCTACTAATACAGGGGCACACTCAACAACTGATACAAGCACAATGAATAATGGATGAGATCAGTGCCTTAAGGCTCAGCTGCTACAATCCTCATACGGAGGTCTTTCCCTTGAAGGTCTATACTTTACTACGGTTTAGGATATTCTTTAAGGAAAGATAAGTACGAGACGGCAGAGGAGGTTTAGTGGACTAGTGGACTAAGATAAGTTCAGTGCGAGAAAAAAAAGAAGGATTGTATGATCAGTCTGCTATAAAGTCCAAAAAAGTTAGCTGAGAATTCCTTCAGAAGAGATAAAGTATATCTAGATCCCATGGCCACAGATGGCTTATAACAATCCAAGCAGCAGCAAAGGATATACAAGAAGAAAAAGAAAAAAAAAAAAACAATACAGGAATCTGTACCATGAAGCAGACAGAAATGGTACAAACTCCTATGTGTTTAGAGGTGCAGACCTATAAGATAACAGACTTCAACCTGCTGGGATCTTGAGTGAAAAAATAAGGGAAGTAAGGTGACTAATGATTTTTGAGAAAATACAGTGATTCATTAGGGTAGGAATAAGTGAATGTATTACTGCAACCAATATAAAAAATGTATAGTAAGGATAAACAGCCATTAAGGCCATGCAAAATACAAGGTGTACACAGCTAGTTTTCTATTGGTGTACACAGCTACTTATCTATTGGACTTCCTCTGCGTGCAGCACAATAATATGATATTCAGTCTTATGGAATGACTGTTTCACTGCAAATTGGTTGATGAAAATTACTGCTAAACAAAGTTGCAACTAGTCTTGAATGTTTAAAGTAAATAAAGATGTATTCCATTTTGATTATGTAGTTTGACACCAAGAGGAAGCACATCAGATGCATCTGATGTACAGTCATTCACTGAAGGCATTCAGTCATTGGTGTCATGCTATATTATGTCCATGGTCATGAATTAGATATACACCATGCACAACTCTCATGTTATATTGTTTATCTATACTATGAGTTATGAACCGATGCAGGTACATATAAGATTTTTTGAGCAATAAAATGGCATTATGTTTAAATCAAACTCTACAAGAAGTTTATTATTTGAAAGATAATTAATACTTTCATTTAATTCAGCATATGCTAGAACTTTGGTGAATTTATTTGTTCTGTTCATATACTGAAATACATAAGCAATTTGTAATGAGCGACTGATTATGTGGCAGATGCAAAATGACGACAGTTATATTTTTTTTAGTATGCAACTGTTTTTCCTTACTGTTTTTCTAAAAATGACTGGAAATTACCTCACAGATAAATATTTCCTTTAGTGTAATGTCTGTACGGAGTAAACGCTCCCACCAAAAAATGATTGAAAGATGAACTGTTGGTGTATCTACTGTGTGTCGCTCCTACCATATTTATTTTATTTTATTTCACAGATAAATATGTTTTAAGCCTTTATACTATAGTTTTGACTTACCTCTGGGATAATATGTCTGTCTGATAATTCAGTTCAGAGTATTAAGGTTTAATCGGAGAATGAGCTGCAACCTGTTGTACTGAGTGTGATTCCCTCAGTCTCTGTCTGTCTGTCTGTCTGCTGTATGACTGTGAGCAAATCACCTAATCAGGCACTGCACTTGGGTTACCAGTGAAAACAGGTATTTCACCTTCATATGTTAACAATCAGTAAAGGAAATAAATTCATTAGTTAATTGTATTTGCTCTACCATTATTGTTTGCAAATGCAAGCTATGTGGAAAACATGCAGTGTGGTCATTCCTTCCTAAGGTTAGCATGTGTACAGATTCTAGAGACATTCCCTGCATATTCTATCCATTCATCTGACAGCTCTATAAAATAAAGCATTGTTCAAAAGTTACTTTTTTTCAGAAATGAAGGTTCCCATGTAGTTGTATGACTTTTCTCCTTAGTATTTAAACTGATATCAACATTTTCGGTAGGTTATGCAGCCTTACCAGGATTTAAATGCAGTTTAACACTGCTTAGATCACTGTATGATCAATGTCATTTGGATTACAGTAAGAAGAAATTACATAGACAAAGCTATGGTTTTCCCACTAATAGCATGCAGTTATCAACTTTGGAATACAGTCACTTCAAACTTTATTCTATGGACTGCAAGAAGATCAAATCATTTAATAATTAAATGAATAGGAAAGGAAAAAAAAAATGCCCTTGTCTGGAGACTGAACCATGAGCCCTCCTACATTCCTGCAGTTGTCACAGTTACAGGACAAAGAAAGAGGCTCTGGTCCCACCATAATGCTAATCTTTTTTTTTTTTTACACTCAAATGTCCAACTGTACTACCAACTAGAAACATAGTATTGTATTAACAGCTGAACAGAAAAGAAAAAACTGACCCTTGCCAGGAGATTGAATGTAGGACCCTTATATTTTGCATGGTTGTCACTACCCTTGGACCAACAAGGAGTCTCTGGGCTGTTAGCTATTTGAAATTCCCAAAGAACAGTTGTTAACTAAGAACAGCGGCAAAGAAAAACACATGAATATGGGGGTCATTAGTTCAATGCCAAAAAAGGTGTGTGTTTTCCATTCCTCTTCATTTATTAATACAATGTTAGATTATGGTTTGCATTGCATTTAGATGCATGGATGATTCTTAAAATAATCAGCATTAAGGTGGTTTCTTCTTTTAATGGAATAAAAATTATCTTTAGTGACTAACTGTGGAGAGGCTTCATGTTGGTCAGCTTACAGCAACTATCTCAAAGCGTGTGGTGGGTCATGGATTCAATTCCTTATTAAAGGTCAGTGTTTTTCTTTCCTGAGCAGTTATTAATATAAAACTAGTTTACCAGTGTGCACTGCGATTTGGCGATTGTGTGTTAAAAAAAAAATTACTATCATGGTGGCTTCTTGGCTGAAAGGAGCTACGACTGCTCTTTTATGTGTCCATCTTCCTTGTTGCCCAATTACACCTAGTTGATCCAACAGCTGACCACTATAAGGAATATAATGGGTTATGCATTCAATCCCCACATAAGTGGCAGTGCTTTCCTTTCCTACTTGGGTGTTTTTACAGTGATAAGTTATTTCTTTATAGTGCAACTGAATTTTTGTACCTTTGATATTTAAAGAAGTAAACCCAAAATATCCACTGAAATTCAAAACCTTTAACCACAATAAAACAAAGACAAGATTCACTAGACAAAACACTGATGCTGGCCAAGATTTAAGGCAAATGAAAGGGGTAGTAGAAGCGGGGATGGATAGAAAGCATTACTGAGGTAAGAGATATACTTAAAGAAGTGGTTGTTTACACACAGAACTGGGGTGCTGAAGTCCTTAAGTCAGAAAGCAAGTGAAGAACCCCAGCAAACATACTAGTTAAGTAGGGTTTATTCTGTATACATTTATACATTATTACTTTAGCTGGAAAGAAAAGGAGATAAATAAGATATAAGGTTTTATGTCAACCAAAGCAAAGACAGCAGACGGAAATATATTACTTCCTAATTTCATTACTTCTAAATGATTTATGTTGTGATTACCTCCTGATATTCACATAAATATAATTCCATAAAGGTCAATGTTTTGCGCCAGTCTTCAGGAATATTCATTAATCGTAGTTCACAGATGACAGTTAACTTTTATAAGTCACCACTGAACAATGCAGAAAGATCAGTAAATGTCAAGGTTTTATGCTGAGATAATGAACTTTAATAGTACCATGGGCAGCAGGGTACAGTATTTTAAAAACAGTGCTTTTAATACCAGAAGCATTCTCCAGTAATGATAATAATAATAATAACATTTCAGAGTTTAGAACTGTTGTGTTTCTTAAAATATCCATACAAAATCTTTCCAGTTTATGTTATAGTTGTGTAAGAATATTTCACCAATATTTAAAATATAATACGAAAGCAGTACTAGCATTGTATCAAACAGAAATCTGTGCATTTCTCAAAAAATTATTTTATTCTGCACATTTAGGATAACGCACATGTAAAAGTTTAGCATGAATAAACTTATGCCTTAAGCTAAATCTATTTCTTCTTCTACGCTTTGCTATGTGGCGCAACCCAAAAGGATAGCTGACCATACTCTTAGACACATCAAGATATACTATTTTCATGCTATTTTAGATAGTTTCACATTCCAGAAGCTTCTAATTCCTAAAAAAAGGATGAAGACCTCAGAAGATTAATATCACTAGGGTCACAGGAAGGGGGCAGCAATCAAAAGCAAAGCTTGCAGTACTCATAGATTACTTGTCAAAACAATTTCATTTTGCCCCAGCAATACCTAATAATAACTTAGATACTTTTTACTGCCGTAGATGGCATCATGAAACCTGCAACATTATCTCAGAGCAAGTAAAACTATACTCTTGAATAAATAACCCCATAAATTACACTATGAACAGAATGCCGATTGTTACATCTGATACAATCACGTCACACCTCCTTCAGAAAATACTATATTATACACTAAGAGAAAATGAGAGAGCTAAAGCGACTAAGAGAATGTTCATTTCTATGACATCAAAGTGGCTCAGACTGAAGGATTTCAAAACGATATGTTGGAAATGTTACGTTATCTCTACTAAATTCATGAAAGAAAGACACAAGAAAATACTTGATTTTTTTAAATATCTAAGAATTTAACTTTTCTCCTAGAAATTACAGACTTGAAGGTGGTTATAATATTTGCAAGGGGTTAGGGGTGCGGCACCCCCATAAGCAGTTTTGGATATATATATATATATATATATATATATATATATATATATATATATATATATATATATATATATATATACACACCCCTTTTTAAAGGATATTTTCTGACAAATGCCTACTTAAGATCTTCTTACAGCTAGTTTGTGAAGTTTCTGTGGAATGCTCATAATTATTTATGGGATAAAGGATCTGTTATATATGCTATGTTTAATACTTCATTAGACTTTGTATCTAAAAATCTTTTTCAGGTATCCTCATTTACTTATGTAACTGTTTGTGGTTAAGTCAGACTTAGGAGTTTTATTGGCAAACTGTATGTCAATATGCCTTCTATAACATCCGGTTTTATTCAGCCTAAATTGGCTTTTAATTGCAGTAGAAAATTCTATCAGTATAAGGATAATTGTATCACATGATTTGTCCATCACACTGCATCCTGCTCAGAACCATTCTCAGTCTGGAACCACAAAGGTTTAAAACAGCTAGGATCAAATTCCAACATGCAGCTGAACTGTGAAGAATTCTGACAAAAGCTATTACACTCACATTATTTGCTTCACTGAAATGATCATTATTAAGAAACAAACATATTTACGCTTCCTTTAAAACTGGCACATCGTGCTTCATCTATGGCAAGTCAGAAAATACACTGCTTTATTTTAGCAATTTTTGACAAAGAAAAACACATTTCCTCTAGGGTTCTTTAAACAAACTGATTTTGACACAGGTCTGTGAGCAAGCAAGAAACTATGATGTGAATGTGCTTGAGAGAAAGAAATCAGCCCAGTCCGTACTGGTATACCAGTGGTTCTGGTACTATGAGCTATATGACTTTGCTGGTTCTGGCAACCATAAGAATGCCAAAAAGTATATTCCTGAATAAGGGCTAGTACTCCAAGCATTTATAATGTGACACTTAAATATTGTGATGGTTAATACTATTTCATATCACTATAATATACTTTGTCTCCCTGTCTGACAAACCTATGATGAAAGCAATAGAAAAAAATGATAAAAAGTATTTATTAATACTGTTACAGCTATATGCAGGATTTATATGTTGAAGGTTTTAAAAGAACATGTTTGATAATTTTTTAGATTCCTAGGTTTTATTGTCATGAACTATGAAATGTAAATTGAATGTGAAACTAATGCATCAATGTAGCAGTGTACGATAAATATATTGCTTGCTGTTTTATTTAAGAATTTGTGATATATAGCGCCACATTTTGGGGCATATGTCATTTGAAATACCAGAACTGCCATACTCTGACATGAATCCAGTAGAACATACATCACATGTACGGACTTTGTGTACATGTTCATTATACAATCCTATTGTCAAACTCAGGACTGATAGATACAGCAGTGTTCCATTTCATTATTTTTTATCTTTACAACAACGTCAATTTAAATTTAGTTTTATTAAAAAAAGGAAAGTACATTGTAGACATGAACACAAATGTATATCTTCACTGATTTCTATGTTGCTGACAGATTAAGCACGTTTCAATATACTGGCACATTTTTCTACTAAAATAGAAATATCACTTTGCCTCTACAGAATACTTGAGACAAAACACTTCTACCACTTCTAACTTCCTTGACAGATTCCATTCCCATACCTTGTTATACAGACTTCTTGTTTTAATTTGCAGAATTTGAGTTGTATACCATCTCTTTCTATATTCATTCAGAAGCACCATTAGATATTCATTGTCAAACTGGAGAGAAAGATGAAACTAGTGCTTCCTCACATAAACCTTTCTGTATATCAGTTATAAACTTTATAGCAGGTTCACATGTCTGAATTTCCTTTAGAGGGAGACAACAAAGCCACACTACTAAAAACACAGATATGTGCAACAAAACTTCCGAGAGTAAAAACATAACAGCATGAATAAAGTAGTTCTGAGAAGCTTAGTGGCAAGCTCCATTTTCAAATGTCAGGGAGTGACCCAAAGCTGACAACATTCAGCTCCACACCAGTTTTTGGATAGGATTGTAGTTTCATGGCAGAAATTAAGGTATTCCACAGCAGTGGGAAAATATTGTGCAAAACATAAGTGTCTTGAGGCACAGACTCATTTGTCCCTTTGCCACTGTTGGCTTGAGGAGCCTTTGCAAACGTTGAAAGGGCAACCCTATTTATGTACTGTTCTTAAGTCTTACATCCATTTATTGTAACAGCCCAGTGGTACTGCTTTAATGTGGTTCTTCTCAGATTTAAAAAAATTGT
Source organism: Protopterus annectens (assembly GCF_019279795.1). NCBI lineage: Eukaryota > Metazoa > Chordata > Ceratodontiformes > Protopteridae > Protopterus > Protopterus annectens. Next base: position 566,461,417 of record NC_056731.1, read on the forward strand.
TCCTACTATTTAATATTGATTTCCTGAAAACGTATGTTTCAAAGGGATGGAAAAAAAAGATGACTGAAATGTTTAAGTGTGAAAAACATATCTTTTAACTCTATTTTGCACTCTGTGATGTGAGGCCAAGTCCACCCAAATGTATATATATTAACTAAATAAACACACCAACTCAAAGAAGTGATAAATCTCACTAAACAAGTGAATCATTGCTGGAGCATAGTTAGAAACAACATCTACAATGATTTCCTATGGGAAGAGCATTAAGCCGTGTGTCTTCCTTTTCCTGTGTGCTACTTACCCTCATGCAATTTCACTTTGAGCATGTTTAGGGGAGCAAAAACATTTTCTGTTACCTTCTGCTGTTCAACGGCTTCCTTGTTTTTGTAGGACAGTACTCTGACATGTGTGGCTTGTTTAACATTGATCTGTCACTTTTCCTGCATGGTTTTATGTTCCAAGATGGGTTTGTTGTGTTATATTAATTTATTTTGTTTATTTTATTTAACATTTGTTGACCAGGAAAGTCCTACTAGGACAGAGCCTATTTTCTGCAGAGGCTTGAGGAGAAATGCTCAGATGCATGTCTTCGGAATGTGGGAGAACACCAGAGTGCCCAGAGGAAACCCATGCAGGGAGGACAAGCAGATTCTGCACAGAAGAAACCCGAGCTGAGAATCAAAACAGAGGTGACAATGTTAACTGCTGCACCACTGCACCACAGATGTCTGTCATTCATTATGAAATAATGTCTTTTGATATAATAAACTCTTCACAATGTCTACAAGTGCCATAGCTTTTTCTTCTTTATTGAGATAAACAGGGCTTGTGGACAATAGCAGTTATTCACATTAAGGTACAACAGGGAAATAAAGTATGTAGATTCCCTCTTATCTGGCCTGTCTTTAACCAGCCATCAAATTTCTGCCATAGCCCTAAAAAAAAGACAACAGAGAACAGCACTTTTGCCTCCTCTAGGTTAAGTAATGACAGACATTTAAGTTTAAGACTTCATGTTCTTTAGAAAAATACATACTAACACAAATCATGTTATTCTAGATGATTTATAACCTATAAATGCAGGATTTTGGAATATAGTTAGACATGGCCCATTCTATTGTACATTGGTACTTCTTTACTGATCATTTTTGGTGATCATTATAGCTAAATCTGGTTTTAATTTGTTTTGTTGAATACTTTTTCATTTGACCTGGGAATCATCTGACTTATTTTGATGATTCTGACTTTGCTGTTCTGTGACTTCAGAGTTAATAAATATACATCGAGATGGTGTGTGTGTGTGTGTGTGTGTGTGTGTGTGTGTGTGTGTGTGTGTGTGTGTGTGTGTGTGCACGTGTATGCACGTGTGGGAAGGGTTGCAAGGGTGGGACTTGAACACTGCAAAAACAAAGAAAGAAACTTTTTTTTAATTTTTTTTTTAAATGCATATTTCTTTGAATGTGTTTTTGATCAAGTGTTGAAAATATTTCCTTGTGTCAGCAATAGTCATTTTCATCTGTTGCTACTAGAATTCTTTATATATTTCTAAATCTATATCTATCTATACATCTAGATCATGATACAGATATAGACACACACACACACACACACACACACACACACACACATATGTATTAATAAACACACTGTGGAATGTTTGGAATGGCTGATGTTGCCCTGCAATGAGACATCTCAGAAAGTTTGAGGAAATTAAGCATGTTGTTGTGGAACAAAAGGTGTGATCAGACATAATTGTTTACAGAATGTTTTTTAGCTCAGTGACTATGGTTCATGATCATTTTTGTCATGTTCTTCTGTGTTCATTTTACATCATTTTTTACAACATGCTTTATGATTCTTTGAATTTATAGGAAATTAATGTATGCCTACTCTTTTATAAATGGTTTGTTAAATGATGACTAAGGAGAAAATTTAATAGAATAATACACAATTTCATGAAAGTAAGGTTGTACAATTCTTGTTAAAAATGATGATATTTCGATCAAAAAAAGTAGACCCATATAAATATATAAATATATAAATATATATATATATATATATATATATATATATATATATATTTGTGTGTGTGTGTGTGTGTGTGTGCATATATATATATATATATATATATATATATATATATATATATATATATAATAATATATGTATGTATAGGTATAGAAGATCATAGGACATTACTAGACTATTGGCCCTGAGGCCTTTACATGCCTAGCCAAGAATTTAGCCCTTGTTCCGACAAGTCAGTACCTGATGCTCCTGTCCAGCAGGGACACAGGTGGAATCCTGAGGTATATTTTCTGTTCCCCATCCAGTTATCCAGCTTGTGCTTAAAAAAGGTTAATGAGGTACTCTGCTTGATGTGTAGTGGGAGTCTATTCCACAGAAGGAGAAGTCTCTTGGACACAAATCTGTCCCTCCAACAATTCCTATTGAAGTCGTGAGTTTGCGTGTGTGGGTTACTCGAGTGGAGCTTGACTTGCAGATATGTAGCAGTCCCATCAAGGCAGGTGTCTGAGATTGCTTTCTATGCCAGGCAGAGGTCATCTCTGAGGAGTCTGCAATAGATTGAGTAGAGGGATAGGGCATTTAGCCTATCTGTGTAGGGTAGATGTTTGAGGCCCTGGATTCTCCTGGTCAGGAACCTTTTTGGTTCCTGCAGCTGCTGCATGTGCTTTGTGATGTACATGCCAAAAGGGGCATTGTACTCATTAATGGATCTTATAAGGGAAGAATACAGGAATATTATGATCACCTTGTCTTTGGATGAGATATCCTTACTAATGAGGTGGGCCATGTAGAATGCTTTCCATATAACAGAGACAATTTAGTGGTCAAAAGTCACTTTGCTGTCAACCTAGGTGCCCAAGTCCCTCACGACTGATTGCATGCTTAGGACCTTGGTATTAGTGTGATCATTTGTGGGGACATCACTCTCCCCAAAAAGGATGACGATGCATTTTTTGGCATTCATTTTGACACCATGTTTCTGGCATCAGTCATATGTTTGGGTAAGACCCTCGTGGAGGATGTCCACATCACTAGGGGAACTGATGACAGAACTATGCTTGCAGTCATTTGCAAGCTTATAGCCATAGGAGACTGGTTTTGGCTTGCACGTCAGAAAAGTATATCCCAAACAACAAAGGCCCCAAGACCGATCCTTGGGGTACACCACTTGTTATGTTTTGACTGCTTGATGTGGCTTCCACTAATTTGACTAGGTGGGTTTTATCTGTGAGACAGTTTTGCTACCCATCTGGTAACATACAGATTGATGCCTAGTTGAGAGAGTTTATCTATTATACCAGAGCGGGGAATAGTATCAAAGGCTATAGCCAGGTCAAGGTAGGTGGTGTGCACTGTCTTCACCTCATCCATGGCTTTGGTGACTGTCTCAAAAAAGTTGACAAAATTTAACAGACATGATCTCCCCTTGAAAAAAACAAACTGTGTGGGATCAAGTGTTTGGAGGTTGCCAATGTCCTTGTTAATGAGGTCCTTAATAATCTGCTCCATAGCCTTGCAAATCATGATGGTTAGGCTTGTTAGATTAGGGACGTCCATTTTAAAGTAGTTATTAGACATTAGACAGGCTAAAGGGTAAAATAGGCCTAAAAAGTGTGTTTCCTTTGTACATAAATGACAATTAAGCAGAAAGAAATGATAACCTTGCTGGTCAACAGTTTATTAGAAAGAAAAGATAAGCATAAAGTGTGCAGAAAATACAGAAATACAGAATGTTCTTTTCTCAAGGGAAAGATACAATCTTGCCAGCTACAGAATGTTCCTTAATGGAATGTTAGATTAAGACCAAGCCTGGAAACCAAGGCTAAGAGGGTGTGTAAAGCATCACAGAGTTTTGGTATTATTAAAATATACTTCAGATACAGTTAGAAAAGTCAGTTAAGGTTATTACAGAGAAGATTACAGACACTCGACCCTGAGTACAGAAGACAAATCAAATAAAGATTATATTAGTTTACGTTCTTCAGGACAATCAGAATATGACATGCAGTAACTTTGAATACTAATTGTTTATCAGCACTGTTAATGAAGACAGTATTTGGATATTGTGAACATCTAATAAAGCCTTATTGAATGAACTACAGTGTTTGGAGAATTCATTCTGCAATGTACACAAGACTTGGCCAATAAAGTAGAGACTGGCACCTGTTCAGCATGAGTTTGGGTAATTAACAGATAAAGACTTTCGTTCTCAGTCTCATTGCAGTGTTTCCAGTTAATTACAGTACAGTACAGTACAGTCTTATCAATTCTTTCAATGTCGAGCCAGCCAGGAGCAGAAACTAGAATCTTCTGAACAAACTACATGTGTTCTACAGACTATGGAATAGCAGTGTTTTCATTCCAGTGCAGTATTCCATGTTTCTTTCAACTCTATATATGTTCTACAGAGTTTGTATCAAAAAAACCTCAACAGAAACAGCTGCAGAAAGTAATCGTTCAAGTACTGTTTTACTGCATCAGCCAGCTTAACTTCAAGGTTTCATTAACAGTTTATAGCAACAACAAATGTTTCATGAGACTTTTCAGCAGCATACCAGTGTTTTTCCATGAATAAAGTCTGTGAACTCTATACAGAATACGCCAGAAATTACAGCACTAGACATTCTCATTACAGAAAAGACTTTTCAGTAAGGCAGCACTACTTTATGTAGAAAACGGACACAGCAGATGACCTCTGCATATAGTCAACGCAGATGTTAACCAAAGTGTACAGCACCAGTGTTTACTTCAGAAAAAGCCTCAAACAAATTCAGCAGAAAAGTATTAAATCAAAGCAGTGTTCCTTCAGAACATAAAATACATTATCCAGTTAACAGCCATCACTACAATCTTTCAAGTTCCCAGTGTGACACCACACAGCCAAAAAGCAAGAAAAAGGTTAATACACTACAGACGATGGCACACATTCTTCCAGAATCATAAGGTTATGTAAGACTTTATATGCACTTTTTAATTAACAGATCAAAAAAGTTTATAAACATGTCAAGTAATGCTTCTACAGTTAAAACTAAATCTTTGGTTAATGTTAAAAACTGGGTTAAGCAGTCTATCAATGTTCTTTTAAAGTTAAAGGCTATTAGTTCAAGAATGTTAAATATGTCTAAACGCAAAAAGGCTAAATCACAAAAGCAAGCTAATGAGTCATCTTTTGTCAGTATGATCTTAGACTTAAACATAAATACTTCAGCACATACAGTTCAACATAATGATTTCAGTTGTAGTATAGTTTCAAATAAAAATGTTCAGAATGTAATACATATAATTCAAAATACAGAATTATATTGCAGTATTAAACGTACAAATGTCAACATAGTCAATGTACATAACATGCAGGCAATGTCTCTAGTTCACATTACTTTATCTAGTTTCTTATTTTCAGAATCAAGTGCATTGTTTGCACTGAAGGAAAATAGGAGGAATCAAAGTTCAGATTTTAATAAAGCAAATTCCAGTATAACTGAAAAAATAGACTTCAGTACTAAGTAAAATAATGCATTCCATAGCTATCTGTAATGCTTGCAGCACTCTAGCACCAGATCAGAGCATTAATCTATCATTGTTTAAGGTTGAAAGAAATAACAATACTTCACTGTTTACAGACAAATCAACTTCGGTAACACATAGATCTTTATTAGAGAACACAAATGCAGTTTTGTCAGGATTTAAAAGGTGAAATATTACAGCAGCTAATAGTTCAGACTGTAACAGCTCTGTAGTAGGTATGAATATATCATTAGATTTATATGCTATTTTAGACTTCAGTGATAAGATTTGTGCAAATGCACAGATTTTAAATAATTGGTAATGACAGAAAGATGCAGATTTAAGGGTTAAAGATAACATAAATTCCAGTTCCCTTGACATAGCTGAAGTGCTCAAAAAGACATATTGGGTGTTGCCATTTAAAAATAAAGGTTAACCGTATACCTCTATGTCTTATTAGCTATATCAGAACTAACAGTCACATTAATTCACAAAATAAAGGGTTTACAGTTACAGATTTGGCAAATAAACTTTCTGTAATTGTTTTGTTTAGCAGTGATTAGTTAAGAGCAATGCATAAACAATAAGCAATAATATAGACAGAGACAAAATAATGTTTTCTAGTTTTGAAAATGTAAAGTTTAAAGTCAATACTACATTGTCAAGGTGACAATACAGTTAATAATTCAGATCCTATGTATAAAAGAGTAACATTATGTAATCAGTTTTAGACTATATATGTCAGATGGCAATTTGACAAGCACATCAGATCTGATTAAAGACAGTACTATATGCCATAAGGCTGTATAGCAAAAATCAATTTAATGGATTTACAGTTTTACTATTTGTCCAAGAAAATTGTAGACAGTAATGATAAATTCTTGGAGCATTCAGTACTACTAAAAAGTTAAATGATGTCAGCCAAAGAAATTATTATGTTTAGACAGTGGGTGGAGTTTCACTCACAGAACAGTATGCTAAAATCTAAGGGTCACAAGAAAAAATGTAAAAAGTTCAACAGTTATATAGGAGTAAAAATGCACACTGTTACATTACTATTTAGCTCATTTGAGGTTATCAGATTGCTTACAGACTTCCAAAGAGTTTATTAGCAGCAAATGTTTATTTCATGCAGAAAAATGTAAATAAAGGCAGTACAGTAAGCAATGCTATCAGTTTATAACTGTTACAGCTGCAAATGTTTATTTCATACAGAAAATGTAAATAAGTTCAGGGCAATAAACAATGCTATCAGTTTATAATTGTTAAAGATGCAAATGTTATTTAAGGACCTGATACTAGGTACAATCAAGAACTTTAGTCACCCACCCTTACACACAAAAAATAAAAAAAAGAGATTTAAAAGGCCTAACTATAAAAAGGACACTTTGACATTAAAGCAAGCCTTCCTTTACCTCATCAGTGACTGGGACAATGTAGAGTAAAATTTGGCAAGAGCTGTGGTGCAGAAGCTGATTGTCTATGTGTTTCAGTTATTTCTTCAGTGTTGTTTAATGTTAAAATGTTTGAGTTAAAAGCAAGTATGTATGTTTTCAGACAATTGTACAACAGTACTAGTTTTCAGTTTATCTATGTTCAGGCAATACTAACAGGAAAACAGATTTGAGTTATGTTTTCAATCTATCTATGTTTTTATCTATATACAGGCAATACTGACAAAAAGATATTAATAGGTTAGTCTCCAAAATATAACAATAACAGATTTCAGTTTATCTGTGTTCGGGTAACACTGTCAAAATGTTCTCATGTTTCAGACAATTTGTCAACAGTACTAATTTTCAGTCTATGTTCAGACAATACTGACAGAAATAGGTACTAATAGCATGTTTTTTAGAATATAACATGTACCAGTTTCAGTTATGCTTTTATCTGTGCTCAGTTAACAGTGGTAAAATGTATTCTTTTAGTATTAGTTTAGTTAGTTTCCAGAATATACACAGCTATTTTAAATGTTCAGTATATGCTATTGTGAATTTCAGTCAAGATTCAGAATATGACATTCGTACTCAGTTATGTGTTCAGCATAGTACATTTCAATCAAACCTCAGAATATAAAAATAATACTCAGTTACTTCACATTATTCAGCCATTAGTTTAAGGGTAAAGTAACAGAACTACATTATTTAGTCATTAGTTAGGGGTAAAGTGACAGACTTATTTGTAACAGGCTTATTACATTATTCAGTCATTAGTTAAGGGTAAAGTGAGAGAATTAGTTTTACAGGCTTATTAAAATAAGTTAGCTAAAGAATAGGTCGTAATTGTTATTCAATGCACTTAAGGCATAACAGGGTAGGATTAATTTAATTAGTTTACAGATTACAGTGTACTTTACATAATTATTGTAGATTAGTCAAAAAATTAAAAGCACACTAACAGATAATGCAAAGGTATAGACTTGAAATACATAAAGCATAGACTTTAGTAAACTATTATAGTTCATAAATATTCATAAACGTTAAAAAAGTTAAGAAGTATTATAGAACAAATTTAAATGAAAATGTATAGAAACAAGTTAACACAGGATATGGTAATTATGCTTCAAGATGACTTATAAAGTTATCTCTTTAGTGCAGATTTCAATTAGTCTTCAAAAAATAGCCATCATGCTTGATAGGCTATACAATAAAAACAGTACAATCTTTTAAAATTTAAATCTATAAATAACAGGAAAAGGTTTCATCATAGTACACTAAGGCACCAGTTCATAAGGTAAAAAAAAACATAGGTAATAAACAGTGGCACTTTACCATTACAGCATATAGAGATATATAAAAAAAAAAAACAGGCAGTGTTAACAGTTTATACTCTAACTTAAATAAATATTCACAAAGATAGGTTAATCAGCATTAAAAGCTACAGAATTATGAGAGACTCATTTTTAGAATAATGTACAGGTTTTTAATATAGCACTCATTATTTCAGAAAGACTTAGACTTAGACTCTAAAGACTATAAATCTAGGTAATATGAAAATCAAATCATAAAGTTAAGAGACTTCAATCCAAACAAACCATAAATGCTCAAGTGACACCTAGTGGTCAAAATTAGAATTGCACGTGTATTCACCAGATAAAGAAAAATGATTGCCTAGTTATAATTAAATCATACAGTTAAAAGACTTCATTCCAAACAGGCCATAAATGTTCAAGTGACACCTTGTGGTCAAACTAAAATTGCAGGTTTACCAAATTAAAAAAAAATCAGATTGTGAGTCAGGTAGCATAAAGCAGTATACAGTAGTTAGCAATACAGATGCAAGGTAGCTACAGAAGTAGGTCCCTGTAGACTTTTGTCAGGGAACTCAGGGGCAACTGTTAGATTAGGGGATTCCATTTTAAAGTAGTTATTAGACATTAGACAGGCTAAAGGGTACAATAGACCTAGAAATTGTGTTTCATTTATGCATAAAAGACAGTTAAGGAGAAAGAAAGGATAACCTTGCTGGTCAAAAGTTTATTAGAAAGGAAAGCTAAGCATAATGTGTGCAGAAAATACAGAATACAGAATGTAACATATAATAAAGCCTTATTGAATGAGCTATAGTGTTAAGAGAATTCATTCTGAAAAGTACACAAGATTTGGCCAATAAAGGAGAGACAGGCACCTGTTCAGCATGAGTTTGGGTAATTAACAGGTAAATATTTTCGTTCTCAGTCTCTTTACAGTGTTTCCAGTTAATTACAGTACAGTACAGTCTTATCAATTCTTTTAGGCTGATGGGTCTATAATATCCTGGATCAGTGGATGCTCCACCTTTATGCACATAGATGACAGTGGCTGTTCTCCACTCGGCTGGGATGAAGCCAGTACTCAGGCTTTGGTTGAATAGGGTGCCTAAAGGTGGTGCAAGTTTCTGTCTGAGTTCATGCAGGATACACCCTGGGATGTTATCTGGCCCCACGGAGACTGCATTTTTTGCCTTTGAGAGGGCTGTGATGACTTGCTCCCTAGAGATAAGGGGATGGCGGCAGTTGCTGGGGATATCCTGATTTACTGATGGGGGTGACAGAGGGGTGAAGTTTTCACTGAACCTGTCTGCCAGCAAGTTGGCTATATCAACAGCATTTGTGTATGTGGTGTCCTTGACCACCACTTATGAGCAGCTCTGGGTGCTTCCCTGGAGATTTCTGGGATTTATTTATTTATGTATGTCACATTTGTTAACTGGGTTGGTCCGGTTGAGTTACAAAAAAAAACATTTTCAGTGGACACATATGCAAAGAAAGTCTTGTGAATGCCTTTAGTAGATGTGGCTAGTTTGGACTCGAAGTTTGCTTTGGAGGAATTAACTAGTGTTCTTATTTGCTTGTTCAGACTAGGAGAGATGGCTTCCAATTAGGCACCTGCTCCTTCTTGGTCCTGGACAGCAGTTTTTTTCCTTTGATTAAACAGTTTATTTATTGCAGATGTTCACCAGATAGGTTTATTCTTCCTTGGGGAGGATGATTTTGTCCTGTCAGGTATTCATGATTCCCTGCAGCTATATAAGTACTTGATAGTACTTTTGCGTAGGTTTGGACATATGTGCCAGTTTCTATGGAGGAAGAGGGAGTTGTGAAGCTGTTTATACCTTCTTTCAGGAGGTTGTAATCAGTTTGTAAGAAGTTTTTTGCTTGACCTTATCTAAGGGGTTGTTGGGGGAGATGGTGACTTCAAAAGTGACTGCTTTGGACTCGGATATTACCAGGGAGGATGACACCATAGGGATGCTGCAGTGGTTACTCATGTTGGTTAATACTAGGTCCAAGATATTTTCACTTCATATGGGGGTGTCAACCAGCTGGTCCAAGGCATTTGAATTGATGACATGTAGGAATCTCTGGGCATCTGTGTTTTGGCATGATTAGTTCTTCCAATCTATGGTTGTATAGTTAAAGTCACCCAGGATCAGGGTAAAGTACAAAGTCACCCAGGATCAGGGTAAAGTCCAGATAGGTGGAGTGGGCATCTTGAGTCAAAGTTGGAGGCCTATAGCTAGCTACGATTTGAATAGGGGTCCTGTCAATGGTTAACTGCACCTGGAGTGTCTCCTGTGCATCATACTGCTTGACCAGCCTGGAGGTGTTTATGTCTTTTATATGTGTGTGTGTGTGTGTGTGTATATATATATATATATATATATATATATATATATATATATATATATATATATATACATTGCAACTCCACCTCCTTTTGCTTTGCTGCCCACAGTTTGGGGTCTGAATGTATGATAGGATGAGTAACCTGGTATGGTTGGTGTGCTTTCCACTGTTTTGAACCAGGTTTCTGTGACTGAACAAATGTCAGCAACTTCCAGGGTCAAGAATGCTTGCAATTATTGCAGTTTCATGTTTATACTCCTAGCGTTTAGCAGCATGACTTTTATTTTGCGTTTTGATGACATTTTCATGTTGGTAATTTTGACCTCATGGCATTGCCTAAACAAGGCACTATGGAGGTGGCAGGAGCCTTTGTCAGGAGCCTGAAGTCCAAGGGAGACAGATGCAGGCGATTTCTGGCAAAGCATTGTGGTTTGTCAATCATGACTTCCCAGGCTGTCAGGTAATGGATCTGCTTGGAACGACACTATAAACTAAGCCAATTGTTAATGTCAGTCATTTTCTGATTGTATTGAGGCATCATTCTGGGTGATGGTAGAATGCTGCTTAAGGCTAGCAACATACCTTCCTGGGACATATATTCAGTTAGCTCTATCATGTCTCTCTTCATGTAGTCCAGGGAGGTACATCTCATGTCATTCATGCTAACATGGACAATACAGAGTCATAACAGTACCTGTTGTTGAGAGACTTGAGTGCATGGGTGATATGGCAGATTCTGGCACATGGCAAACAACTAACTGTGACATTCTCCTTATCTAGCCTGGTGAGGGGCAATTCTGTGTGTCTCACAATGGAGTCTCCTATGACTAATATGTTGGGTTTATGTTTTGGCCTGAGTGACTGTGAGACAAAGGTGTGTGGACTATGTGTGGTGTGGTGGGCAGTGGAGTTTGTGTGTTTTTTTTGCTTTTTTTGCCTGAGAGATCTTTTTTGTTTGGGTATGTTTTTGTTGAGGACTTCCACATATGTGGAGGTGTGTTGTGTGCGGTGGCTGGTATGGTGCTTATGTTAACAACCTACTCAGTACCAGGTATACTGGCTTGCAAAGGCAATAGCATTGACTCTAGGATCGTAATGTAACTGCATCTCTCACAAATTGTGTTCCTAGCTGGTAGTAGTAGTGAGTTGTCTGTGTACATGAGGCAGTTGCTACACTGTCTCAGGATACACATATCAACCAGACTTAGGAGAAAGCGTAGGAAACTGCCCATCCATATTTGTCAGAAACTGAGGGAGAGAGGCCAAAGAGAGCTAAAAGGGTAAAGGGTGGAAGGTCTAAGAGTAGTACTATTAGGTGATCTCACAGGTGCTACTAAGGGAGAATTTGTAGCTGGAATACCTCAAAAAGGGTTAAAAACTGTGCAGCTGCAGCTCTAGCTGCAACAAATCTGCATCAGACTATGCTACTCAATTTAAGGGTTAAGAAAACAGTAAAACTCACAAAATAGCCCAGATCACTACAGACAAAAAAACAGAACTCACAGTATGAAAAAACACAGTCAAACAGTAATGAAATGCAATAAAATGCAATTAAACAGTAATGAATTGCAGTAAATAGCAATGAAATACAGTTAATCAGTAGACTGCTTTAAAAGACTGAAAATGTGATAAATTAGCTCACAATCACAACAGTAAAGAAACAGTTCAAATAAAGTATAAGGCTACCAACAAGCAGCATCAGATGTGCAAACTAAATGCAGTTGAACACCTAAGCACAAGCAGAATGAATTTGGAAGAGGCACTTTTTTTTTTTTTTTTTTTAGCAAGATAATTCAAGGTTAACATACACACACACACACACACACACACACACACACACACACACACACACACATACTAGCAAATATCATGTAGTCTTGGCAATTAAGCTTTGAAAGGCTAGAAGGTTGAATCTGCAATAGCCTAACCTATGAACCAATAAGCCCATGAGTGCTTTTTGAACTTTTTAATTTTTAGATTCTTGCTCTCTTCCTTACACCATGCTTTTTACTTAATCATTAACCTCAATGATTGCTGCAACCATATTACCAGTTTGATAAGAGCGTACCTGAGGTAGATGCTTATTGTTGTCGTTCCTTACACCCAGTTTCACCCCATATCCAAAGTGCAGTGATGTAATCCTGATATCTGAGGATAATTTGCCATTGTTTTCCCCGTACTTTGTGATAAGGCTGAAACCTTCAGTTTCATTGTGGACTGTGGTCTTAGCCAGTGACTCCATCTTTCAACTAGTGATAGCTTTAGACTTAAAACTCCAACACAGTCCACCCTCCCCCAAGCAAAGCCCTCAGCAACCATGCCAATTAAACAAATCCTGCTTTACCTGTGTTGCACTGAGAGTGACATCTCCCTGTGTCACAGTTTCAGTTACCTGATTTAACTTGAGTCTTTCTGATGTCAATAAAAACATATCATTCTCTTCATATATTTCTATTCATAGCATTTTGTACCAGCATACATATCGCGGTACTGAAAATCGGGTTGCTCATTAGCAAGTAATAGAGAAACCGGCAAATGTTTAAAAAGGTAAATGTAGTCTAGTAAAGCAAAAAGGCTACTACTGTGCCATGCAGAAAAAAAATTATTTTGCCTCTGAGAGCAAAGACATCCAGATCAGCTATACTGCAACAACACATGTAATCCTTGTACAATTAACAGCACTTCAGAAAGGTGAGACACCCACCCAATACCGCTACCTCAGATTAATGCTACAGTACACTTTCACAATAATACAGTTCCTTACATTCCTACTTAAAAATTTCTTTTCTGCACCCAAAATAAATAAATACATATAAAAATGTAATTCAGTGAAACATCAGGGAAAAAAAACAGTGTTGATCACATAAATCTTTATCTGTGGTGTTTTTTGTTGTTCCATTTGTGAAATGAATCTGTGTAAATAAAATGATGCAGTCATTCTAACTTAGTCACATATCTAGTTTAGTTATCAGATATCAGATATAAATAAGTTGGCATCTGATAAACAAGGAGGAAATAATAGATAAATGGATAGCTATATAAAAAGGAGAAATATAATGGACTAGTAAAATTGCCAAATGTTATGCAGCTATTAGATAAATTGCCAAAGAATTATTTGAAAGAAGAACCTTTATGTTGAAATGCTCAAAGTATTTGGATCACACTGCCAATATATTTGGCTCCTGACACAATGCATCTCTTCTGATACTCTAAGCGCAGGAAGACGTATGACTTTATACAGTGAATAAGCTTTTACAATTACACTGTTTATCGCTGTATTAATGCCTGGAGTCAGAAGACAGTAACAATGAGCACACTACCTAACTGTTAATTTTACTACAACATTCAGAAGTCTTAGGCTGAAACACTTGAGTTCATTAAATCAAATGGAGATTTTTTTGTTGAGTTTGTCAATTGCCCAAAGTTTTATAATAAAGTCTTTCGGCTTTTCCCGGTTAGGTGTCGCCACAGTCAAACTCCGGTCCGCTCCTGATTGGTAGTGGATTTTACGGTGCTGAGTTGCCAGCCCGATGCCCAACCTTCAATGAAGGCATGCCCATTCACGCTCGCACCTACCTGCATGTCTTTAATGTCACTCAACTGTGGGGAAGACATGCAGACTCCACACAGAAGGTGCTCCAGCCGAGAATCGAATGAGAGAACCTCTTGCTGTGAGGCGACAACGCTAACCGTTGCACCACCGCGGCAAAAACAGTTGTGTGATGGCTAGCCATACATGGCTATGAAGAGATGTGTCTGTGTTTGTTTTTGTATCACTACATTATGAGATAAAATGCCAGGAACACATTCTTCAGGACACTGTCGACATGCAACAGCTCTTCCACTCCTCCCAGACTCAAGCAGAAGTTACTGTAAGGAAAAAATAAAACTCAAAGTTCATAATAAGATGTTAATTTCTAGGCAATAAATAAAGTACATAAACCTGCACTAAAATGACATATGTCAATGCAATGTCCACAAGTGAAAATGCACTGAATGTTCTGCAGTCATATATAAGGAGTGCTATCCCTTCCATGATGTTAGTTATTACACTACACCATATATGAATAGCAGTCTTCTATATTTTTAATAATGGAATGAAGAAGCAACAGGAACCATTCAGCATTTCCGTCATAATCTTTGGAACTAGCCCTGAGATAGAAGGACAAGGCTCTCATGTGGTCATCTGTACAGTACCAATAAAATAGTCACTATATAAATGATATAAATGAATAAGGCTGCTGTAGCTAGAAGGACAAGGCTCTCAAGTATGGTCATCAATACAGCACTAGAATAATGACCATATACGTGATATAAATAAATAAGACTGCTATATCCATGGTTGTACATAAAAAGCTTATAATGTACAGTGTGATGACTGTTTTTGAGCTTGTTATTGACTTACAATGCACATTTGTATTATGTCCCCCCAGTACAGACAACAGATATTCTCTAGTCATGAGGGTTTATTTTTGTGTCATCAATGCTTTCTTTAATCTGGTTAAATTTTCATCCTGCTTTCTCTGAGAGATGACTAATTCACATAATAGTGTCATTTCCTCTTTTGAGAACTGTTTTCCTTAATTTTACTTGATTCTGTACCACTGATTTTTCCAGACTAGAGATGAGACTTAGACATAGCCTTTATGGAAGGTCAGTGTGCAGGAAAAAATAGATGCAAATTCATACACATGATTTATAGAAAATGAAGTTTCAGGGCTGCTAAAGATAAATTCTTCAGCATACTAAGCTTTTAGTAGATGTTCAGATCTTATGCATATGAGCAAATCAGCATGAATAAAACTTCTGGTACAAATCACAGGCAGACAGACCGAGTGACAAGCCTGATATTTAGCTCCACACTGAAGAGAAGTAAATGCATAATAACCATCCCACATGGTTACAGGCAATCTCTATCTGCATAAACCACATGTACTTGCATAAAAAGATTTGCTTACACAGTGATAGCTTTATTATTAACAACATATGCAGTTATAAAAGCTACACATTGCTCTCTATATAATGGCTATACACATACAGAGAATAACCAAATCACAAGGAAAGCCAATCTCCATCCCCAGCCCCTTAAGCTGTTGCTAGTACATACCTTTTATACAGTTTGGTTGTACAGCTTTTATCAGTTACTTGTCTTGGCTGTTCCTACATGCCAGTCATCTTATCTCAGTATTTGAGTAGCAGAACTGTAGCATTCATTGTTTACAGCTGTGTCTATCTATCTATCTATCTATCTATATATATATATATATATATATATATATATATATATAGAGAGAGAGAGAGATATAGAGATATATAGGTAGATACAGTTACAAGCAGTTAGCTATATTATTCACACACACACACACACACACACACACACACACACACACACACACACACACACTCACACACACACACATATGTAGAAAGATACAGAGCTATAGAGATATATAGGTAGATACAGTTACAATGAGTTAACTATATTATATATATATATATATATATATATATATATATAAATGTGTATATATATATATATATATATATATATATATATATATATATATATACACACTACAAAAATGATGAATTAAACCTCTTTCAATGGAGGTTTGTGCCCCTTAAAGACAAATCACTGCTTCAACTATGTGGTTTCTGAATGTCCATAACTTTTAACTTTCACTTTTTTAAGTCTTTGTTGGTACATCCAGACCAATAAGTCCACACATCACTTGCTGTAGACATGTTTTGTCCTTTTCTGAGGTTATGAGTACAGTTAAAGTATATGGTTTGGTCATATTTTAGAAAAACAGAGCTTATAACATGCCACTATGTTTACTGTAAAATATTCAAACAAAATCTGAACCAAAGCATTAAGATTCACAAAAACAATTAAGTAAAACCTAGAAGAAAGACTCTAATAGCTATATAGTCAAATAACCAGCCAGTCTTCTTCTTTCGATTTTTCCCAGTTATGGGGTCACCACAGTGGATCACTTGCCCACTCATGATTGGCAGTGGAGTTTTACAGTGTCGAGTTGCCAGCCTGGTGCACAACCTTCCATGGAAGAGAAACACGCACGCACTCACACCTAGGGCCAATATAGAGTGCCCAATCCACCTACACCATGTATTTGGGACATGGCAGAAAACCAAAGCACCTGGAGGAAACCCACATGACCACAAGGAGGACATGCAGACTCTGTACAGAAGGCACCCCAGCCAAGGATCAAACTGGAAAACTTCTTGCTGTGAGGTGACAACGCTAACCGCTGCACCACCGTGGCCACCCCGCCAAATAACCCACCAGTAAATATTCAAAAAGTTATGGGCATTCAAAAGCCATGTAGCTGAAACAAAGGTCTGCCCTTAAAGCACCATTTGCATATATCTCATGGACTTCTACGGGAGTTTTAAGGTATTAAAGAGTAAAGAGTTTAGTTTGTAGTTTTTACTATGTTGTTTACCTGTGTAATCTTTTTATCCTCTTGCAGTCACTCTAATGCAATGGACATTAGGCTTATTTTTAAGCTCTGTTTTTCTAAAGCATGGCCAAACAATCCAGTTCAGTTGTATAGATGAGCTGAGAAGAATGAGATAAGAATGATGCACATAACTTGTGTGGTTGGCATTATTCTTCTGTATGCCCCAGTAAAAAAGTGAAAAAAAAATGTCATGAGCATTCAGAAGTCATGTAGCTGAAACAATGGTATATTCTTAAAGAGGTACAAGGTATTACATATTACAAGGTCCTTCTTGTAGTTTTTCCTAATTTCTTCTTACTAAATTGTTTGTATACCCTTTTTATCTTTTGGTCTTTGTGTGTGTCTCGATCTCTCTCTATATATATACATATATACACATAGACACACGCATTCGCGCACGCACACACATGCACATTTAGGTCATTAAGCATCAGCATCATCTGTCCCTCATACAAAATTATGCAGAATATGTTTTTCAGTCAGTTGCTATAACAATGGCAGGCTGACCCCTGTAACATAGATTGTACTGAGGTGCTTCTCACTGCACCAAACATTTGCCTTTTGCTGGACACCGACCGCATAGTAACAAGTGTGTCCTCTTAATACTGTGGGGAAAATGCTGACCATTCTGAATCATATTTACAGAGTGGGTCACATTATAAATATGGTCAGTAAGAGTATTTGAATAGTTTGCTTTCACAACTGCTCGCTTCTTGAATTATGTAAGTAAAATAAAGTTATATGATGGACTTTTCCATATGTTCATCCAAAAAACTTACATTCAGCCCTTACCCCCACCCCCGCTTTATTCTTCCCCTTTATTTGCTTCTTACTGTGCGTTGAGCAGGCTTGATTTAGAACTTTGTTTTAGTCTGTAATGATGCCCTGAGAGTTTTGCATTTTTTTCTAGCTATGTAGTTTAGACCTAAGCATGCCATACAATAGATTAAGTTTTGGTTGCTTATTACTTCTATCTTTTCCAGTTTTCCAGTTTTGCTTTTTAATGATTGCATAACTTATCTCTAATTTTGTGATAATCACAGTTGTGTATAGAAATTGTGTTCAGCCTGGAAGGGTGTTTATTCTCTGTCCAATACTCATACTGCAAAACATGAATCTTTTCTGTGCAAATTAGTTTTATTGGTAGCTGTATTTTTAATAATTCCTAATCAAATATTTCTCCACTCATGAAGAAGGTGACAGATTGCAGGGGATAATTTCAAATTCATTCCCCTATTTCTTTGGATAGCTAGTCTCAATATGCAACATGCAACCTTATTATCTGCACTGTCACACTCTGATGACTACACATAATTAAAAAGGATAATGTAATGCATGGACATTGCAGATTACACTTCATATCTAAATGTTAAAATCTTGTTATATAAGCACTACATGTGAACCAGTTAAACTGCAGTGTTATAAATAAGCAAGACTCATACCCTGCAGTCGCAATGGTACTCCATGTGAACCAATTAAACTGTAGTGTTATAAATAAGTAAGCCTCATACCCTGCGGTCACTATGGTACTTACTGTGAACCAGTTAAACTGCAGCATTATAAATAAGTAAGCTTCATACCCTGCGATCGCCATGGTACTCCATGTGAACCAGTTAAACTGCAGCGTTATAAATAAGTAAGCCTCATACCCTGCGATCGCCATGGTACTCCATGTGAAACCAATCAAACTTGTTTAAAAGAAGGCAAGACTTAAATGAGCTATTGAATTGACTGAAAATGATTGGATAGATTATAAGTGATGTATAATGTTTGCAACTGGGAGTGTGGCAGTATGGTTTGTGATGTTAAAAGCTTGGAACTAGGACAGTCCCAGTGTGGTTTGTTTTCAGTTATGTAAATGTATGACCACTTATGTCATAAATGGGTCTATATCACTTCGTCGAAACAGCAGAAGTTCGAACACCATAAGTTCAAACTTCTAACCTCGAAGTGCAAAACCATTGAAGGCTTAGAACAGCGATTTTTTTCCCAGGGAAAAAAATCGTTGTTCCAAGAAACACACACACAACACAAGCACACCAAAAAAACAGCAATCCAAACACATACACTTAAAATCCTACATCTAACCCTACACTAAACTGTACATACACTACTATCTATCCACTTACCTTAACCCAAACCCTAACCCTAAGGTCCGTCACTATCGCACACTCACCTGACCCGAGCCCTAATCCTAACTCACCTATCCCACCCTAACCCTAAAGTCTGTCACTATCACACACCCACCTCACCTGCGCCCTATCCCTAACTCACCTAACCCATGCCCTAACCCAAACGTCCACACAATCGCACACTTACCTGAACCCGACCGGTAACTTTCCACCACAGTTCTGAAAATCGCGAAGCCACAGAAACGGCCCACCAAATTCTTTCCCTGAGAAAGAATTCAGTGTTCTGCAGTTTTGAGATAATCAGTTTTCGAACTTCACAGTTCAAACATATGGTGTTCGAACTGCTGACGTTTCGACGAACTGATAGGAAACCTCATAAATGAGGTAAACGAGGTAACTTCTTTGAACTCACTAACTACCGACCAATCGCTATACTATCACCCTTATCAAAAATATTACAGAGTTGTTCATATTCAACTAATGCAGTAGCTCCAAAATAACAACCTGCTATCTAAAGCCCAACATGGCTTTAGACCCTCCCATAGCACCACCACAGCACTACTGTCTTTTACTAACACAGTGAAACACTACAGAAGCAAAGGCCTTTACGTAACTACCATATTCTTAGACCTATCCAAAGCTTTTGATATGGTTAATCACAACATGCTACTCAAAAGTCTAGCCTCCATACACATTAGCTCCTCCTCTATCTCATGGTTTAGCAGCTACTTATCAGACAATCAAGAAGCTGTCCTATGGCAAAACCAATTGTACCCTCTATTATCAGTATCCTTAGGTGTCCCTCAAGGCTCCATCCTTGGCCCATTGCTGTTCTCTCTTTTTACTAACCAGTGCTCTTCCTCCACATTCACTGTCTCAGTAGTACAATATGCTGATTAAACCACCCTTATATGTGCCACTCCCACACTAAAAGAACTGTACACCCTAACCCAAAATAACTTCACTTTAGCCGAAACATGGTAGACTAACGCCAAACTTATTCTTAATCCCAAAAAAACAAAACTTATTCTTTTCAGCACAGGTAAGACACCCCCACTAGATAACAATTTTTATACAACTTCCAAAGATAATATCCAAATCAGTCCCACCACACACACTAAGCTGCTAGGTGTAGAAACAGACAACAACCTCAGATTCGACATCCACATTGCCCAAACCATCAAGAAAGTAAGCAAAAAGCTTGGCCTCCTCTATAGGAACAAACACTTTATCAGTAGACATACCAAAGGCACAATAGCAAAGACACATCTCTTATCCATCCTCCTCTATGCCTCCCCAATACTGACTAATCGCCACCAGGCTAATTTAAACAAAATGGAATCTTGCTATAACAAGTTTGCCACTGAAACCCCTTACAGGTCACATTATTGTCCTTCCCTCAAACAGCTCAACTGACTAGAGCTCCCTCAACTACTACGACTCAGTCAATTGTCAGTAGCACACAAGTTATACTACCTTCCTGGCAAAACCCCTGCACTCCAGGATCTAATTCAATCCTATACGACTGCTAGGTGCTTATGGTCTACTAACCAGAATCTCATAAATGTCAACAAATATAAGAATGATGCTGGAAAATTCTCTCTTTGGTTGCACTATTGCAAGAGTCTGGAATACACTACCTAGCCAGATAACTT
The DNA here is from genome assembly GCF_019279795.1 of Protopterus annectens. Taxonomy (NCBI): domain Eukaryota; kingdom Metazoa; phylum Chordata; order Ceratodontiformes; family Protopteridae; genus Protopterus; species Protopterus annectens. Next base: position 566,482,328 of record NC_056731.1, read on the forward strand.
CTAATACCTCTACAATACAATTTAAAAAGCTCCTGAAAACCCACGATTCTAACAATTGGCTATACTCCTGTAACTCCCCAGGGTAAGACATAATGCATTGAAATTAGGGTACTGTTAAGAGATTCCAGTTCCCTGGTAAAACTGCTATTCTGATCATACCTTATAGTATTTCAAAACTGTAGATAATTATTGTATAGGTCCAGGACCTATTTATCATATATTTAACAAATACTAACTGTTGTCAGTAACAATTACCAAGGTATGTTTTTATCACAAAATCATGTATGTGTTTGAACATTGATTCTACTGCACTGAATTTTTTATTGTTATCTCCTGTGTTTTTGAATTTTTACTTCTTGTTTGCTAAACTTACATATTTAATGTATCTTTTGGAGCTTTTCTCCTCAGGCCTCCGCTGAAAATGGACCTATGTCCAGTAGGACTTTCCCGATAAACAAATGTAAAATAAAATAAAATAAAAATAAAATGATGGTTTAATAAATATGTTTCTTGTTTAAAAAAGGGGGCAGAAATTGAATAATTTATGTAATGCTGCTTAGGTTATATGCTATATAACAATAAATGTAAAGTGTAATGTTTGTTAATGTTTATTTGTTAATACAGTTTGATTACTTTTGTATAAATGTAAATTTGCCTGTGTAACAAGTGATAATTTAATAAAGGTGTTTAAAAAAAGAAATAAGCCTCACACCATGCAGTCACCATAGAACTCCATGTGAAACCAGTTAGCACCGTCAATGTCTTTTGGTCACTCAGTCACAAAATTGAAGATCATATGACAAACCAGTAATGATGACACCAAAAGGTAAGTCCAGGAAAGTGAGGGCTACACTTGGTGGAGTTCAGAAAATGCAGATTTAAACATGTCTTGCTATCCTGCTATCTGTTAAAGTGAATTATACTAGCATCAAGTAAGTGTCCCTGATGTTAGGTTTTCATTAATCTCGGATTTGTCACTAAAAGGTGATCACATCTATTACTGCAACATGCCCCAGAGTGCCTCATAAATATCAGCCAGAAACAAATGCTACCACTAGTCAGACATAGCTTTTGTCGCCTGTCCGGTCAGGATAAAACAGACAAAAAGTTGTGGGTTCGGTTCAAGCAACTATATTACATACAAACACATCAGGAATAAGGCTTTGTAACTTAAACTTAAATAAACGTATAAACTGACTGATTACTACACTCATACATGTTAACACTCTGGCTGTTCTCTCAAAATGGCATTGCTGCCTGCACGTGCTCACTATTTATATGACAAACCAAGTACATGCACAAACACTGTACCAAGAAAAAAGGATAACCACACTCCTTCACTCCTCAAAACCGTCCAAGTTGATAACCAAAACACTGGATAGGAGAATGCACTCTTTATTAATAAAACTTTAAGCTTCCCACAAGCTTTTCGTCAGTTTGAAATTTCACCAACTTCTTCAGAAACTGAAAAAACATGAAAACGGAAAACAGCGTCACCTGACCAGCACTCGTTTAAATACCCTATGGTATCATTTAAACATTTAAACAGACAAATTAGTGCTATTTAATATTATTTAGAATTATTTAAAATTGTATGAAGACATTTGAACAAGCGTATAAAACCACATTAAAGAACATTATATGAACACTTGTTAAATGAACATATTAGTCATAGTAATTACATGTTCATATTTCATGAAATTACATAAAGTATAAAAAATATATTGCAATAACAAGATGAATGCAAATGTGAATGAATAAATAAATAAATAAATAAATAAAAACCAGCAATGCACATGCCTTAAAAAATCTTAATTAATTCTAATGCTGTTCTGAAGTATTATGAATGTGAATATATATATATATATATATATATATATATATATATATATATAAAAACTCCCCTGTTAGTCCTTTGAAGCATTGCAAAAGACACTATTGAGAAGGATGGACAAATATTAAACTAGATGAAAATAATTGATGAATGAATGATGTTTCTCTGTCTGGTAAGACTCTTTAATCTCAATATACAAGAAATGGATAATCTACCATTTAAGCCCGGATAGTGGCAGGCATCCAATCTTAGCTGCCAAAATAGTTCATGCCCCTCTGAAATGAGGGAGTCAATAGCCCCCCTGCCATCTGGACAAACATGATCGATGACAGTGAATGAAAAAAGATGCTGGGGATATTCCTTTATATGTTTCTCCAAGGCATTTTCCACTTTCCCTTTTCTGATAGCATATGTATGTTCATAGATACGCTCATGTAATTTTCTTTCGGTCTTGCCAACGTAGAAAACTGGACAGTGAGAACACCGAGCCAGATAAACCACCCCCAAACTAGAACAATTGAATTTACCTTGGATTTTGTATCTGAAATCTCTGATGACCTAAAGGTCTTAGGTCCTGGCAATACCCTACGGGGTTGGTGGAAGGGTCTCCCTTCCATTCTGATTTGATTCAGTTGTATGATAGACACGGATTCGAGCTGTTAGAATTGATTCAAGGCCATTATCAACAAGCGGCTGATATTTTAACTAAAGAAATAACAAAACTGGATGTGGAAATTAGGAATGATTTGAATTTCCACCGTTACTTATTTGACTATGAGAGGTCATTCAATAGTATAGATCAACATATTAATAAAATCACAGCCAACAAAATAAAACAACTTAAAAGGGACATTAAAGCCTATGGGGAGGGCACGGCATATCCTAAACCGCCTCCTTTGCAAGGCAATTATTTGGCTTCTGGTGTATGTCATTCGGGGATAACAAGCAATTCCAGCCTGGAAGGGGGGACAAACCGTAGTACCCCTATTACAGGGGACGATGACACTTTATTACCGCAGGAGTCAATTCCACGGAGTGAACGTTTGGCTCAACAACATCGGGCTACTCATCCCGTTCAGGAGATAGAGAAGCCAAATTTTCAAACCTCTGCCTCTCAACATTCCTCCTACCAGGGACGGAAGACCAGGAACAGGAGGAACTAGTGGATTTCCAGGATGAAGATGCCCAGTCTATTGGAAAGATGTGTTATTATCACTAATGCTGTCTCAGATTTCAACATTTACAATTTTTCTGACTTCCATTTTTCCAGTGAGTTGGTGGAATTGCTAGCTAAGGGTCTTACTTTTGTCCCTACAAGGAGGGCGGACTTAGCTAAAACCTTACTGGAATTGAAGTTATTTGTCAGAAAGCTAAACTTACATCTTTTGTTGGGCCAAAGCACTAGAGAAATGAGTACGTTCAATATCCCTAGTACTTATAACCCACCTCTATGTCCAGCACTGGAAGTTTTTGAACAGGTCTGTGAATTGGACCTCCATCATTTATTAAGCCAGACCCCATCATACTATGCTTTCTCCCCCAATACTAGTAAGGAAGAAAGAGATCTATTAGAACTTCTATGTCAGGCACCGGTTAGAGTCATGCAACCCGACAAGGGGGTGGCTTGGTGGTGATGAACCAATGGGATTATATTAGGAGAATGGAGGATATTTTGATTATTGATACTTATAAGGAAATATCCAAGAACGAGTTAAATGTAGGCCTAGCTAAAATTACTGGTTATTATAACGATATGTTTATTAATAACACAATAGACCTACATTTATTCAACTATATATCTGCACCAGTGCCAAGAATTCCCATAATTTCTGGTTCTCCTAAAATCCATAAGAAGCTGGATGATCCCCCTATGCGCCTCCTAGTCAGTGCCAGAGGTAGTATAACCTATGCTGGCACTAAAGTGGTTGACTCCATCTTAAAGAAATATGTAGCGAGTGAAGTTCAGATTCCCAAGGATTCTTGGTTGTTTTTGTCCAGAGTAAATCAAACCCCTTACATTGCAGATACTCATTTTAGAGGGACGTGAACTATTTTGGCAACTAAGATTGGATGCCTGTCACTATCCATTTTTTGTATATTGAGATTAAAGAGTCTTACTAGATAGAGAAACATCATTTATTCATCAATTATTTTCATCTAATTTAATATTTTTCCATCCTTTTCAATAGTGTCTTTTGCAATGCTTCAAAGGACTAACAGGGGAGTTTTTATATATATATATATTCACATTCATAATACTTCAGAACAGCATTAGAATTAATTAAGATTTTTTTAAGGCATGTGCATTGCTGGTTTTTATTTATTTATTCATTCACATTTGCATTCATCTTGTTATTTCAATATTTTTTTTATACTTTATGTAATTTCATGAAATATGAACACGTAATTACTATGACTGATGTGTTCATTTAACAAGAGTTCTTCATATAATGTTCTTTAATGTGGTTTTATATGCTTGTTCAAATGTCTTCATACAATTTTAAATAATTTTAAATAATATTAAATAGCACTAATTTGTCTGTTTAAATGTTTAAATGATACCATAGGGTATTTAAATGAGTGGTGGTCAGGTGACGCTGTTTTCCGTTTTCATGTTTTTTCAGTTTCTGAAGAAGTTGGTGAAATTTCAAACTGACAAAAAGCTTGTGGGAAGCTTAAAGTTTTATTAATAAAGAGTGCATTCTCCTATCCAGTGTTTTGGTTATCAACTTGGACAGTTTTGAGGAGTGAAGGAGTGTGGTTATCCTTTTTTCTTGGTTCACTATTTATATGCACATGCCTCCACTTGGAAATTCTTCTTAGTTACAGTACATGCTCTGTTCTGCAGCTTTAAAAGCATTCCTTGCTGCCATAGACATTTTTTGTCTGGTATGATACCAACACAGCTGTATTGTAAGGAATTATGATCTGCTCTCTGAACATAACCAACCCTGTTTTTCAGCTTCTACTTTTTTACAGACTTACTCTTTTACCTTTCTCACCCTTGTCCTAGGGTACCTTTAACCACACTCTACCACTCTGGCATCCATACTTTCCTCTTACTAGCCTCTTAACTTACTTCTGCATTCTGTCACTTTCAGACTTACCTGCAGAATTCTCCCACTTTAGAGATTGTCATCTTCTCTCTTGTCTCTACTATCTGTTGTTCTACCCCCTATAACTCTCTTAACTTTTGGTATCTATCTCTCTTCTACAGTGCTTAATGCACTCTAAATTCTCCTCACCTTTGATTATCATTCAGCTGTGTTTGCTATCCCCTACCTACTCCTACACCTATAACTCTGTGCTCCTCCCCTTACACTAGCCCTTCCCCCCTGATATCAAATCTAACACTCCTTATTTTGCGACTTCTGCCCCACACCTGCTTTTATGGTTTACTCCCCTCCCCCTCTGCCCCAATGTCCTCTCTCAACTTATAAATATACCCCATAATAAGGGATGCCATCTTTCTTCTCCTGCCCTCTACCTGGCTGCTGCTCACTCTTTTCGGGCGCTTGACCTACAGTAAGTGTAAGCATTGTTTTTTTAAGTGATATGTGAATGTCTGCTTATTTTTAAAAAGAATACCTGCTTTCTACCTTAAAATGAATGCTGTGTAAATGTTTTTACTGATACCAAAGTTATTGCCGATAACATTTTCTCCTACATAGCGTTTGCACGTGGGATTGTATCTGGAGGCTCGATATATGTTTATTTAGTCATAACATGACTTCTTTTATGTTTTACAACTGTTTGCTGCACTAAGTACTTGTTTTTGTTTAACGCTCTCGCTGCAGACGCTTACACCCACACAGTGCTGAGCATGCGGGAACGATACTAAAGGTTCGGCTACTGTTGAAGCAATTTAATTTGATTATTGCCCTGTTACTTTATAATTTGCTATTTAGAGACTAATAGGGAGCTCAACTGAATAGCGCTCTACTAACCAATGAAATAACACCTGATATTTATGCTCGCTTCAACACACAGATAGCCCTGATACTTTTTAAACTTTCTAAGACACATAAAGGGAGTCTAACTGAATAGCACTTTGTTAAGCATTGATATACAGCTAGATACTCCTGCTTGCTTTAACTTTGTTAGCAAAAGAACACAAAGGAGGGGGGTTATTGATTAAGCGTTCTGGAAACCTACGAAACATAGCTGGGGTATTCATGCTCACTTAAACATAGTTAGCGTTATGCACGTGGAACGCTATAAGTGACTCAACTGCCTAGTACTGCTAATACACACTTTCTTATGAGGAGACTATTCTACCACTACTTTTTTTACTCTAATTCTACATGTAATGCCTATTCTACTTAGCCTTGATCAGCCTTAGTAATGCTCTTTAGATTTACACAGGGTTTTTTCTGTATTATCCTGATAACCTCTTTTAAATAGAATGGATCTTCCTTTCTTGCTTAGACATAGTAAGCGTTGTGTACGTTGGAGCTGATGTAAGCGGCTTAACTGTATTGTATTACTAATTCATTTACTTGCCGCTGAAGTCACTTTTTTATTATTTAGCTCTATTTCTCCCTGTAAAATCATTGTATTGTACCTTAGTCACAGCCTAAATACTGCTCTAGAAACACTCCTAGGGAATTTTACACAGAATCCTAATAATCACTTCTTTAGTGCTTGAATGTACCATACTTGCTTAAACATAATTAGCGATGTGCATGTGGGGCTGCTGTAAGACCCACCACTGTCTTATACTGTTAGATACATTTTTGGACATGGTTTAAATTAGCTAATATTTTAACTGAAATTCTCTCTAAGTCAAGTTACTTTCAAAGAAAGCTCATGCAGCTCTTTCCATCCTAGCTACCTGTATGTATTCTGTAGAGTTCTTAGAGTCATAGTTGTACCTGTTTTTTACTGTACTCTTTAGATGATTCGAAACAAATTAAGTTTTTGATGTTTTTTGTGGCCATTACATGTAATTGTGTCTGTAAAATTTTTTCTTTGCTTTCTAATTCTAATATTGCCTGCCTCACTACCTTTTTCTCTCTTCCTTCTTTTACCAGCCTTGTGAACCAGTACATCCCTGTACTTAAACACCTGAAATCACCCTCCTGGTCGCCTCTGAAAACTAGTCCAAACTAGGAATTTACCCACCATCTCCCTGAGAGACCAACCTTTTTTTAAAACAGTGAAAGTGCTAATCCAGCTACCAGAACTTTGTACTAAATTTAAGGTTTAAAGACTCTGCTAGGATATGCAAGCTTCCCACTCAGGATAGCCAGCAGCCAACAACCCCCCCCCCCATTTATCTTTTTTTCTTTTCTTTTTATCTAGCCCTTATATCCGGCCTACTCTCTCTCTTTTTAATAAGTAGCCTGACACCCTCTCTCCCGTAGCCTGCTACCCTTGTATGAGAACAATTCACTGCAATTAAGTGACTGGCCACAAGGTGGTACCTTATCATAAGTTTTCTGCATATCAATTCCTACACATATTTCTTTACTATACCTCCCCAACCCTGCTTCTCAGCTTCTACTTTTCACAGACTTACTCTTTTACCTTTCTCACCCTTGTCCTAGGGTACCTTTAACCACACTCTACCTCTCTGACATCCGTACTTTCCTCTTACTAGCCTCTTAACTTACTTCTACATTCTCTCACTTTCAGACTTACATGCAGAATTCTCCCACTTTACAGATTGTCATCCTCAATAGTCCACTCTCTTGTCTCTACCCGCTCCATTCGCCCTTCGGGCTCACTCCGCTCTCCTACCCTGCCCCCAATTCTCACCCGCCCCCAGTGGTCCTACATTTATTCCTCTATTGACACACCCCCTATAAACCTACTCCAATCACACAAATCTCATCTTTACCACACCCAGCCTCAGTCTCTTAAAACACACCCACTGATACTTTATCTCTCATCCTCTTTGGTAATATACACCACCTACTGGCACACATCCTAACCTACCTATAAAACCTATCTCAACTTTAAATTCCCACCTCCCTATCAATATTAAGTTCCTCTCAGTCATGCCATACCAATTATAACTATTGATAGTGGTCTCACTCCTACCTGCTCTAACCACAACCTACCTCTTAACCTCCTATGAACAACCCCTCTACTCTACCCTCTTCTTCCCTTCCAAACACACTTTAATGCCAACACTAGCCATATCTCCAAACATCCTAAATTTCACTTGCAAACCCAGCTACTTAATAGCTCAATATCACTGACCAGTATACATCAAATATAGCAACCTAAAAACTAAAAAAAATTGTTCGACTACTATTGTAAGCCTCTCCACCCTAAGAGCTTTACATTCCTCCACTCCTTAATAGACGGGGACATTCATCCTAACCCTGGCCCAAACTCTACCCATATCACTACAAACTGTAACCAATACAAAACAAGCCCCCTACTACCAACCAAACCTTCCAATTCACTCTCTATTGCTCATCTAAATATACGCAGTATTTGCAATAAATTATCTCAAGTTCATGCGCTTCTAGATGTCCACCAGTTTGACATCCTTTGTTTATCAGAAACATTGCTTAAACCCACAATAAAAGACAATGAAATCACCCCCCAGGTTATAGCATCATTCGACTAGACCACGCAATCAAAAAAGGTGGAGGGGTAGCAATTCTCTACAAAGCAGAACTACAAGTTAACACTGTAAATCTTAACCTACCTTTAGAAAATAGTGTCGAAATAATTATCTCTAAATTCCAGCTTAACACACACAAAGCCATAAACATCATCTGCTCCTATCTTCCCCCAGGAAATAAAAATAGTATACTTGAATACATTCTAAATTGGATGTTTTCTAACCTCCCTCAAGAAACTATAGTCCTAGGAGACTTTAATATAGATTGGAATTCATGTAGCAGCACTAACCCCACCACCCTTATTAACCTTTATGGTTTCTCGCAAGCTATAAACTCCCCCATCAGAATAAATAGACTTAACAATAAAGAAAGTACCTTGGAATGGATACTCACCAATAGTCCTCATCAAACTTATACAACAGGAGCCCTTCCAGATGACCTAAGTGACCATTCGCTGATATATATTATCAGACATAAAACCAGCCTAACCATCCCTAACACTATCAGAACAGTGCACACCAAAAAACATTTTATCCCCGAGCTGTTCCAAACAGAACTTAAACAATGCAACTGGACAGCTCTAAAATCTCTCCCTATAAATAAAGCAGTTGAATACTTTACCTCCACTTTTTTAACAATCCTGGACCACCATGCCCCAACACGCTCTATTAGAAATAAAACTAAACCAGCCCCTTGGCTCTCAAATAATACTAGGGAACTAATCCTTCGCAGAAACAAATCCTGGGCAAAACGGTGTACTACAAAAAATACTACTGATCACCAAACCTTTAGGCAACATAGAAATAATACAAAAAATGCCATCTTACTAGACAAAAAGAACTATTATCTCCTACTACAACAATCCTCCCTCAAAGCACCACAACATTTTTGGACTAGTATTAACAAACTTATATACCCGAGCAAAACTATCATCCCTAACCCTCTAGGCTCCAACCCTGGCAATCCAATACAAACAGCCAATGCCTTCAACTCTTTCTTCACTGATACTATACAAAATCTTGCAAACCATCTGTCCCCTGATACCTCTAATCTGCCTACTCCCTCTACCATCCCTCCCCCATTATTACATTTAGAACCAGTACCCACATCCTACATCTGCTCCCTAATCCAAAAGCTAAAACCAACCACTCCCTCAGCTGACAAACTCCCAGCAGAATTCCTGCAAAAAGGAGCTAAAGCTATTTCTTATCCCATCTCCATACTGATAAATAGAACCATAAAGGAAGGTACTATCCCATCTATCTGGAAAATTTCTCATATCATCCCACTACATAAAGGTGGGAACTCCAATGACTTTTCCAACTTTCGTCGCATAGCTCTACTCTCCCCACTTGCAAAATAATGGATAAATGCATCCACAAACAACTACTTAACCACCTTCTCCATCACAACCTACTAGCTAACTGTCAACATGGTTTATGACCATTCCCCAGTACCACCACTGCCCTGCTATCCTTCACAAACTGTATCAACAAAAACTGCAACAAAAATATTCTTTCCTCTGCAGTCTTTGTTGATTTATCTAAAGCTTTTGACATGGTTAATCACCAACTCCTTCTATACATACTGAAGTCTCTTTCACTTGACCCTCTATCTATGAATTGGTTCACATCTTACATTGAAAACAGACAACAGGCTGTACTCTGGCAAAATAAACTATCAAATCACCTTCCTATCTCACTAGGTGTTCATACTAGGCCCACTCCTGTTTTCCATGTATATCAACGACCTTCGTTTAGCCATTCCACTCTCCACCTGCATTCAGTATGCAGATAACTCTACTATAACCTGTTCAGCCACTTCCCAGGCCGAACTTCAGTCTCTTACACAAAAAGCTTTCAACACTGTAGAACAATGGTTCTCTAACTGCTGCCTCCTCCTCAACACCAAAAAAACTAAACTATTACTCTTCACACCAACCCAAAAGTCCACCCCTCTACATATCAGTCTCACATCCAATAATGGTACTCTTAATTCTCCTGACCCTACCACTAAACTCTTAGGAATTACAATTGACAATAACCTAAACTTTGATACTCACATAAATACCACTATAAAATGAGTTAACAGAAAACTAGGATCCCTCTACAGAATCAAACCCTTTCTTACACCAGTAGCTAGGACCGCTATAGCCAGAACCCACTTAATCTCAACCCTACTCTATGCTTCTCCCATATACACCAACCTCTCTAAAAATAACCTCAGCAAACTAGCTATATCATATACTAATATTGCTAGATTTGCTACAAGCTCTCCTTTTAGAACTCATCACTGAATCTAAAACAACTAGGCTGGTTAGAATTTCTTAACCAGCCTCAATTTCACCAACTTACAATAGCCCATAAAACCCTCTATCAACCCAGCAACACTCCAATACTCTCTAGCTTCATTATACCATATAATAACCTCAAGAACCTACGATCCTCAAACAAAATGTTGATTAATACTACCAAATCAAAAAACTCAGCAGGCGACTCCTTGTTCTCTAACTCTGTCAGAAAAGTATGGAATCAACTACCACCTGACTTTACATCTCAGACCTCTCTCCCACTTTTTAAAAGGAATCTAAAACTATTTCTCAATAACTACTGGTTATGCTCCTGTACCAACCCTGACTAACTTTTATCCTTAACTCTTATTTTCAGCCTACATCCACTACAATCCTCCCTACAATGCCTCTAGATACTATGTTTTGCATATAAATCTGTGTTTCCATATATATTATTGTTATTGTTCACTTTGAAAAGTATAATTATGTACATCTTCTGAAAAAAAAAATTAGTTTTTAATTAATGTCTGTTATAATGTTTATGTAACAATTGGCTGCTTTTTACTTTTTAAGCTTTATTAATTTTTGCATGTTTTCCCTGGAGCTTTTCTCCCTGGGCCTCTACTGAAAATGGACATGTATCCAGTTAGACTAGCCGGGTCAACAAATGTAAAATAAAATAAATAAAATAAACTAAATACATAAATAACCAGTTGTATGTTTTCTTGAAAAACAGAGTTATGAAATTCAGCTTTTGATCTACACTCTTGAGGTTAATTTTCTTTAAACCATTTCTTGAATACATAATAAGTGGGTGATGGCTAGAGACCCAGTTATAATTCGATATGTTTATTTCATCTTTCTGCTTTGTAATAACTGAGCAGAACTTTTCTACTCACAAACCACCCCATAACCTTGCTGCTTGAGTGAAATTCAATACATTCTACATTTTTCTTGACTGACTGTTTCAAGTATGTGCGTGTGTATGTATGTCAGAAATTATTTATTTACTGCACAACCTTTTAAACAGTTGCCAAGCCTTGGGCTTCATTTTCAAGATTTACACTCCGGACAATACTGCCTTGTCCACTCTGCATAAAAACCTTATTTATCATTGTGTGCACCTTTCCCTTTATTTGAATCTTATGCCATTTTTTGGATAGAATAAAGCTCACCAGATCCTTTTTTTTTTTAGTTGGCCTGAAACTCCCAATTACTTCTTTGGAAAAATATGGATTTACTGTGCTATTTTCTTCGAATGCATGCATTTATCATTTCCTCGTGTGATGCGGATGGAATGCTTAGCAACAGCAGCATTTCTAAAGTACTAATGCATCTACAGAACATTATATTTACTAAATAACTGTCAAATACTCAGTGGCCTGCTGCTGATTAAGGCAGTGACTGCCTTATCAATGTTAATTTGTAGTGCATTGTATGGCACTTTATTATTATTGTCTATATGTTGACTTAAGGAGTAAAATTCTTTCCACTAGCATGTATATTTTGCTCTCCAAATGGACACATGGGTTCAAATCCCAATTCTGGTAATAATTTAGAGGGAGAGTTTGGCATAATAGTTAAGATCTTTACTTTACTGAAAGAAGTACAGGGCTTGAGTCTGACATCTGGTTATTTGATAGGTCTGTAATAGTCTGTAGACTGTTAGTCTAGTATTTATCTATAAACCTGTTTGCTAATGCAAGACATGTTTCATGCATTACCTATTATTTGCATGCCAATTTCTTCACTGAATGACTGTAATCTGTATACAGTAAAATTTAACAAAATAGCCTGACATGGAGGATATGATTTATGCTGAAATTAAATGTTCATCCTATAACCATTGTTTAATAGAGTTGTTTTCCTTTTGAAGTAATGTATCTAAGCTGGCTAGTGGCTAGGAATCCATTCTGACATTTGGAATAAATAAATACCATTTCTGCTTACCCACTTTTCTAATTAACTATACTTACTATTAAACTAGATAGGGAAGTCTAGTAACATCCTCCTCACATGCACACAACAGGCCTTCCTAATAGAATATGCAGACGAGTTTAGTTTCATACACACATCTGACAACCTGATACATCTCCAAAAATAACTCAGAAAGCTTAACAGCCACAGTGACATGGCTTTGTACTTACAACTCATGCTCCCCAAATCTCTCCCTCATGAAAAAGCAAAAAAAAATCCTCTCTCACTCTCTCTTAATAATACAGCTGTTGAAGTCACTTCCCACAGAAAATTATTACGGATGGTACTGGATGATAACCTTATCTTTGACTACCATATACAAAAGTAAATAAAAATGAGATTCACCAAAAACTAGGGATGCTTCACAGAGCCATAAACTTTCTCACCAAAGCCACTAAAACTGCATTTGCCACTGCTTATCTCCTCCTCTCACTACTCTGTGCCACTCTAGGCATCGCAGAAATCAAAAAAACTGGTTCCATTTCCAGCAGATACCCCTCTCAGAACCCACCACTGTATAGCACTAAACAGCCTAAATAAGTCAGAATTAACCCATTAACTAATTTATATATACAGCTTCTTATCACCTACAAAATTATCCAGCATCCATCTGCTTCTCCAGCAATAAATACCATTCTGCTCAACTATGTTCCCAATTAGCCATTATGATCCGATGACCAAAAAGTTCTGTCTGTCCACAAATTTATCAAATCTGCTGGGCGCAGTCTGTGCTTATATCCTGTTGCTACAGCTTGTAACTCCTTACCTATATCCAAGTTAATACCTTCCCTCTGTTTTTTTTTAAACCATTCTGAAAGACTTCCTCACCAAAATATGGCTCTGTTCTTGATCAACCCCAGGATAAATTATATCCTTAAATAAGAATAAGTACCTATTCACACCTTACACCTCCTTATTCTGTCTTCCTCACTCACTTCCTTATTTCAACCAGCTTCTCTCCCCTAACTCTTATTTTTTATATGCCATAACACTGTTTTTTTATTCTCTTTATATTGCTATTTCTGTTTGTATTATGCTAACGTACCTTTAATTTCTATGTAAACTGGCTAAAATTTCTCTAAATATTAAAGCATTATCATGTAACTTGTACCTATTCTTAAGCAACGTTTTCATATTATATGTAATTTGGTATAATTATTTAAACTGTAGATGCTTTTGTATTATTTTTGAAGATTGTAAAATTTTTATTCTTAAAATGTTTTTATAATACTTAGGAGCATTTCTACCTGGGTATCTCAGTCAGACTTTTCTTGTAACCAAATGGCAATAAATAAATAAATAAACCGAGTGAAGGTGGGTAATTTCATCCACTAGTTAAACATTTTTAAGCAGACCTATTCTGCCCATTAGCTGTACTGGAGAAGGCACAATTTCCCTTGGTGTCTGAAACACAAAGTGATGTCATACTGCACTGGAAAACGTAGTTTACATTATTTTCATTATAACTACTTTGCTTTGATGACATGATTGCTTTGCTAGACATAACTTTTTTAATTTCAAGAACAGAGACCAATATTCATCAGATAAACTAGAAAATTATAGTACCTCTACTTTGTTGTTGTTGCACATAATGTCCCATATTATGTAGGCTCTATTTCATATATAAGGAAAGTACAATTTTGTGGCATTGCTGTTATTAAGCTTCCAGTAACTCACATTACACTGCATGCCATGGTTCAAGATGGGGTTTACACAGTTATTTGTGCTGACAGCTTCAATTTCTTAGGCCAAAGGTTGTACTTGAGATTACTTTGAGTTTGTTCAGCCAGTAAGCCAATGAAAGATGCAACAGTGTGCCTCCAGTCAATTTTACAGTTCAGAAGACAGAGCAGAAAAGAGGTCAAATGGCTCTCAGTGGTCCCATAGAGAGGAAATGACAGCGGTATGAGTGTAAAAAGGCTCTGCAGGTTCTCTCAGCCTGCTTTAGCTTTGCCTTTCTTTGATGTATGTTGAAGTCAGAAAATACGTGTGTGTCAAAATCAGTATCGTAACAGTAAATGAACAAGCCATGACCAGCATTTAAATGAAGAAATCAAACCATGCTTTTTGTAGCTTCAGTCTAGTAAAGTTTCAAGTAACAGAATAGCTGATTTTTCTGTATTTATTTTCATTGCATATGCTATGCAAATTATACTGATACATGTGTGTTTTCATTCACAACCACATTATGCAGTTTTATTAGTTTCTTTAAGCAATTTCATTAGTTTATTTTTTTATTTGCTTTGGAGTTTAGGCCAACATAACTTTGAAGGCACTACTCAAAAATATATTGTTTTTGTACTCTATGTGTTTATATTAAGTATAATATTACTGCCAACTCCCACAGCATGCAGGAATAATAAGGCAGAAACAAAATGACTCTGAAGATGGCAGACATCTGACTTCATATTAGTTATAATATTACTGCCAGCTCCATAGCACCTGACTACTACTGAGATGACTTGGTCACTGAAAGAGTTGCCTGGAGAGGGAAAGGTATGATGAGGAGTGACCTGCTCACACCTCCTGCGGGGTGCAGGGGAGTGTTGGGGGGTGGCATGTGTCATAACAGGCACATTCTGCTTACAGTGGATACTAAAAATGGATGGATTCTCATAAAGGTGGTCACGAGGCCTCATACAGACCTACTATACATGCACTCCATTGAGACCTTGTTGGAATGCAGAGCTCTTTGAAGGTAAACCTATTGTGTGAAGTAACTCAAACGTTTAATAAATGTTTAATGTGTAGACGTGCAGTATTAAAATAATAAAGCTGGCAACTCTGTACATAGGTTAGTACTAGACTAACTGCCCTTGCAAGCCAATTATCCCTTGTGAGACTCAAACCCTGCACCTTGTGTTTGTATGACAAACACTTTAACCATTAGGCCACCCTCCCAACCATTTAAACGTAAAAAAGCACTTTTATGTAAGAGTGAAAGAAAGAAATACTACAGTTGTACAATAACTCAGAAATAATTAGGTAATATGCCTTACAGATTTGACCTGCATCTAAGAGTGAATAAAAAATTAATTTTTAAATGTGTGTATATTTTAAATAGTGCATTTTCCTCATCTGTACTTTTTTCATTTGCTTCCTATGTTGACCCTAGGTCCTTACCTATCAGTGGTAATCTGGGACAACTAAAAAAAGTTTTATTTAGTAAGTATTCAGATTTACATTGACTTATTCTCTAAATGTTGAAATCTAGCAGTGGTTCTGTTATTCAAAATGTTTAACATTTAACAGATGTTCTTCACATGGACATTGCTTATTAGAATCAGATTATTAAATCAGCTATTTTGCTTAGTATCAGCCAACATATGGAAATGCATCATGAAATTATTTTAAGACTATTTATATGACAGTTTTTGGAAATATTACAGCATTACATTTCTTAAACATTTTGGAAAGGTTCCATTTCACAGCCAGTGACAATATATGTATCACTACTGAAAATATAGTTAATACAACAGAAATTGAATGGAACAGTTTTAGGTCTACAAGGAATAAAAAATATAGATTGTACAGCTATTACTTCAGCTGCAAATTATTTTTGTGTAATATTTTCATTTCAAAAAGTATGCAACACATGGATCACTCTGACTATGCTCTAAAATTGGTAGAAAATAAGCTGGATATGCTTTGCTGTGTCATGAGACCTGCTACAATAGCTTTCAAAGATGTATTAAAAATATACTGTAATGAGAATTTCACTCCACTCTCAAACTGTATTTTTTGTCCTCTATTTTCAACCATACAACATCTTAGCTATAGTAAGATAACTGATCATAATCCTCTATGCTATGTACCTTTTAAGGCTGCTATGATTGGGTCTCACAGCAAAACACGCATGGGAGCTTCTGCGGAACAACATTGGAAACACTTTTACATCTTTATAAGCTGTAACATTCTAATGCCATAGAAATAACAAAAATGAAGTGAGGTGAAGAGTCTGCTAGACGTCTGTGTAGCAGCACAGTGCATTGTCAAGACTTTAAAACACTTATAAATCTGTTATTATATATTTTTTCCATAACTAGTAATACATGGGGGTAACTAATGCCTCATGCACTACAGATAATTATGACTGCGTGTGTCCAGTCATAACTATTTACGTGTACTTAGATGTCAACATTCACTGCTTGAGCATCGCTCTGTTCTGCTCTCAAAGAGAATTTATTTCCATCAGTGTCTCACAGGGATAGCAAGTTGGCTGTGATCGTTCACCCAATCATAATCCCGTTTTACGAATCATATTATTTAACTTATAGTTTTGCACCAGAACTCTGTGCACCTCTGTTATCACAGCATATAGGACATGAAATGCAAACAGCACAGTTTAAGTTACCTGGAAGAATCTATGCCAAACTGTAATTATAATTTGTTATACACGTGACTAAACCCACATTTCTCAAGAAAAATACAGAGTGATCTGTCTAGCATACTATATTTTATATCTGTGTTGTCAGAGAGCTGGGTTGATGTAGGAATTATTACATTCCTCTACTGTTCTGCATTGCTTTAGTACCTAAAGTTCTCTTGAGAGTGTTAATTCAGCATCATCCCTCTTTTAGGGAACATACATTTTGTGAGTGCAAATAGAAAACAAAAATAACCCTACAACCCATGGCAGAGTTCTCTAAGTGCTAATTTCTCAGTGAAGTTGCCATGAAACATATGATGCTAAACAATATTAACTCTCACATACTTGTTAGAGTCACCACATTCCCATTTGCTAGTATCAGGACCTTCTAGCCACTACCACTGAGGATTTCTGATCTGATTCTATCATGATCTGAAATTCTGATGAGAGTCAGGCATCAATCCATATGTTATCAGATGGGTAGAAAATTGGCTCACTGATAGAACCCACATAGTCAAAATAGGGTAAGCTACCTCAAGTAGTAGACCTGTAGCAAGCAGTATACTCCAGGGATCGGTCATGGGGCCTCTGCTGTTTGGGATACACTTCTCAGAGGTGCAGTCTAAATCTAGTGGGGTATGGCTGACCAAGTTTGCAGATGACTGCAAGCTGGGTGCTGTCATCAATTCCCCTGGTGATGTGGACATCCTCCAAGAGGGTCTCACCCAAACAAATGATTGGTGCCAGAAACATGGCCTCAAACTGAATGCATCCCTTTTGGGGAGAATGACATCCCCACAAATGATCACATTGATAATAAGGTACTAAGCAAGCAATCAGTCGTGAGGGGCTTGGGCACCCAGGTTGATAGTAAACTGACTTTTGACCACCATATTGCTTCCGTTGTAGGCAAAGCTTTCTACATAGCCCATCTCATTAGTAAGGGTATCTCATCCAGGGACAAGGCGGTCATAACTTTCTTGTATTCTTCCCTTATAAGACCCACTATTGAGTACAGTGCCCCTTTTAGCAGATACCTCACAAAGCACATCCAGCAGCTGGGGAGACCACAGAGCTTCCTCACCCAGAGAATCCAGGGCCTCAAACATCTACCCTACACAGATAGGCTAAAAGCCCTGTCCCTCTACTCAGTCTTCTACAGACTTTTCAGACTTGACCTATGTCTGGCATACAAAGCAATCTCAGACCCCGTCCTGATGGGACTGCTGCATATTTGCAAGTCAAGCTCCACTCGAGTAACCCACACGGGTGAACTCAACCTGGTCTGTGACATCAATAGGACTTGTTGATGGGCCAGCTTTGTGTGCCAGGGACTCCCCCTTTTGTGGAACAGACTCCCTCTCCATGTAATGCAGAACACCTCATTTAACCTTTTTAAGTGCAACCTGGATAACTGGATGGGGAACAGAAAATACACCCCTGGGATTCCACCTGTGTCCATGCTGTACAGAGGCATAGGGTGCTGACTTGTTGGAATGTTGACTAAATTCTTGGCTAGGGTTGTAAGGGCCTCAGGGCCAATAGCCTCATAACTTCCTGTGATCCTATCACTACCTAAATGCAACTCTTCTTTGCTGTCATGCTCCACCAGACCCTTCTTTATGCCTTTCAGATTTCGTCTGCAGGATGTTAGAAAATGGCTGAGTTGTGTCAGATATTTACAGTGGACTTGCGATCTTATTCCTGTTGCCCATTATTTCATGTTTTATACAGAATCAAGATTACTCTTCAAATGGCTCAGAAGTGTTTCCAGTGTTCTGAAAAGATTACGTGCTAGGGAGTGGATGTCTTTATCTCAGCAACACTTCAAAAGCAAATGTCTGTGCTAATTGGCAATCTCCAGGAATAAACAACTTTCATTAGAAGTTTGCAGAGATGAAATAAGAGCAGACCAGACAGCCATAAGTGATTGCTTAATAATTACATATCAGTGTATTCATCATTAACTGAAATTACTCTGTCTGCTGTGTAAGGAACACAGTTCACCTCACCTGTACACCTAAATTTAAATAATCATTTTAGTGTTATGGTATTGTTTGTTTGAAAGTGTCTTTATTTGCTGGTTTAGTTAAAGAATTATAATTTATTTACTCATTTGGTTGCTTGTGTGTTATTTACTTACACTTCGTTAACTGGCTTACCTTTATGAGCAAAGTTTGTTTTTCGTGGGGACCCAGAAGAAAAGCTACAGAGTATTTATTTAATGCAATCAACAGTTGTCAAACTGTTGTTTTATTCTTAAATGCGGCTTTTCTCTTCAAATTCTGTTTAATGCAGTAAAACGTAGCAGCAGAAACTAATTTGGTACATCTGTAGAAATATAGTTAAGAGGTAGAGCTTTAATAAATAAACAGAAAAACATGGCTGGTACATTTGTGTGTATATATATATATATATATATATATATATATATATATATATATATACTTAATATAGTTAAGAGGTAGAGCTTCAATAAAAAAACAGAAAAACATGGCTGGTACATTTGTCTCTCATCAGGCAATTATAAACAAGAATGAGGAATCCTGGTGGGTACTCTCCAGAAATGTAACAGGAATGAACTTCTAAATGCTATGTATCTATCCATATCTGCATTGTGTAGATACATACACACACATATATATATATATATATATATATATATATATATATATATATATACATATATGTTCCCTATTAAATCAGCAAATGTTTAAAATAGCAAACACTGTTTAATCAAACTTTTTTATTTGAAATCGAGAACTCCTGAATGCACGGAACAGCAATTTTTTCCCAGGTAAAAAAAATCACTGGGCCGTTTTCGGGACTTTGCCATTTCCTCCACTGTGGTGTGATCTCGGAGTTGGTATATTTAAGTAGGGGGTGTGTTAGGCGAAGCCCCCCACTTTATTTTGTGTTTGGGTTTTTTTTTCTTTTTTATGTAGCAGCAATGTTTTTCCTGGGATTCGTGCGTTCGGCATTTTGCTGCTTAGATATTTTAGGGTCGATTATACAGCATTCGCTATACTGTGGTGGTGGTGCTGCGGTAGCGTTCTTGCCTCACAGTAAGATGTTGTCCTGTTCGATTCTCAGCTAGAGTGTCTTCTGTGTGGAGACATGCGTGAATGGGCGTACCTTCGTTGAAGTTTGTGCGTCATGGCTGGCAACTCGGCACGTAAAAATCCACTGCCAATCATTAGCGGACCGGAGTTCAGCTGTGGCGACCCCTAACTGGGAAAAGCCGAAAGACACAACAACATACAGCATTCACTATTTTAAGCATTTGCATATATATAGATATATATATAAATATAGATATAGATTAGTAACACATGGCAGACAAAGACTTAACTAACAGAAGTTTTCCAGTCTGAGCTTTGATTTTTATTATATAAAAAGTGCTTTTTTATGACAACAGAGAAGCACAAAACAACTCAGAACAGCCAGTTTTAGTTTGAAAGCAAATCTATCCCACATTAAAAAAATGTCCAAACTTGTTGTAGGTAAAACATAAGTCCAAACTGGCACAGAATTCATTTCATACAGTGTAGTATATTCATGCTGGCAAACCAGCACAAATGAAAACAGTACTTGCAGCTTTATACTTAAATGCAAACAGGCAGTGGGAGACTTCTTACAGTAGCTCATGTTTGTCTCAGCTTCTGCAAACACTATTAGCATGCTAAGCCTTCTGACACTCTTCCTGCAACCCTTTTTTGACAAAGATGACAGGAACCAGGAATTGCAAGTTTTTCTGATATTTTGCCTTTTATTGTACAAAATGCATCTCTTCTCAGTTGAGATTTCCTGTTTGCACTGCCTCCCTCTTTCTCTTAAAATATTCAGTGCATGGTTCAGAAGCTAAAGCCTTTCATTTGAGAGTTGAGGATTCTTTGTCTGTACCAAAGGCAATAACTTCAGAGTTTTGGAGTCCTTAAAGAAACCTAAGATGGAAGACCTTTTTTGATGTCCACTACCTCCAGCTGTCACTTCCTGCATGCACTACCTCCAGGTGTCACTTCCTGCATGCACTACCTCCAGGTGTCACTTCCTGCATGCACTACCTCCAGGTGTCACCTCCTACATGCACTACCACCAGGTATCACCTCCTGCATGGTATTGATCAAGAGCAGCATGAAAGTGAAGCATGCATAGTTTCAGGTAGCATAGATTCCATGACTGAGCCTATGTCCAGTTTGTAGGGAAGATATGCCATATTGGGCTTGGCGCTGGTATAATATCATAGTCCCAAATTGCTAATCTTTGGAACACTCGTCCACAGCCCATTGCAAAAAATCCTCACTATGAAGAGTTCAAACAACTCCTAAAAGATTACTAAGCCAATCATTGGCTTTGCTCCTGCCATACTCCAGGCTAATTCTTCATAGCTCCATTACTTCTTGCCTCCCCACTTTTCTCCTTCATCTCTATGCTGAATTGCTTATATGTCACATCTTCATTCTGCTGCACTGTTGGATTTGGGTTCATATGAACCATTGCTCATAATTGTAAAAGCAATTGTATCAGTGTTGGTGTCTATGTTAATGCTTTATTGTATATAGGTACACACTGTTATATGAACTTGTATTTTGATTTGTTCTGCTTATAACTATTAATGTTAGTTTTGTTTCTGTTTTGGAGAATTTCTGCCCGAGCCTCCACTAAAAATGGGCTTCTGGCCCAGTTGGACATTACCCGGTTAACAAATGTAATACATAAATAAATAAATAAGTTCCTTGACTGGCAATTTGTTTGCCACAAAATCATGTTGAGAACTTATACGTAGCCAACACATACAAGAAGTTTTAGTCTTGTCAGATGAAGGGAAATGACTGAGCAGTGGCTCTTGCTCAATTTCTGGCAGGTGTAGGACTATAAAATTATATAAACATTTTGTGAGCATCATCTATACTGTGCGAAGAACAAATTAGAACTAGTGAGCATAGTGAAAAGCCTTGTTACATAGCATGAGCATCATCTATAATGTGTGAAGAACACAACAGAGCTAGTGAGCGTAGTGCACAGCCTTGTTTACATAGTGTGAGCAACATCTATACTGTGCGAAGAACACAACAGAACTAGTGAGCATAGTGCACAGCCTTATTTACATAGCGTGAGCCTCATCTATACTGTGCAAAGAACACAACAGAACTAGTGAGCTTAGTGCACATCCTTGTTTACATAGCGTGAACATAATCTATGCTGTGCGAAGAACAAATTAGAACTAGTGAGCATAGTGAAAAGCCTTGTTACATAGCATGAGCATCATCTATAATGTGTGAAGAACACAACAGAGCTAGTGAGCGTAGTGCACAGCCTTGTTTACATAGCGTGAGCAACATCTATACTGTGCGAAGAACACAACAGAACTAGTGAGCATAGTGCACAGCCTTATTTACATAGCGTGAGCCTCATCTATACTGTGCAAAGAACACAACAGAACTAGTGAGCTTAGTGCACAGCCTTGTTTACATAGCGTGAACATAATCTATGCTGTGCGAAGAACACAACAGAACTAGTGAGCTTAGTGCACAGTCTTGTTTACATAGCGTGAACATAATCTATGCTGTGCGAAGAACACAACAGAACTAGTGAGCGTAGTGCACAGCCTTGTTTACATAGTCAGCATATGATAGCATGGCATGTATCAACACCTAGCATACATCTATTCCAAGTTGTGCATCCAAAATAAAACTATAAAACATTGACTGGAGCAAACAAAGAACCCCACCATTTGACACATAGGAGGGTCTTTAAAGTAGATACATAAAAAAACCTACCATGTATTAAACAATCTCAGAAACAAGCTTATTTTATTTTTATGTGTTTTTCCCAGATATTTAAATTAATGTAATAGGAATTTCTCCTTTCACCATGTTGGTGTGACCTCAGAGTTGCTATACACAAGAAGCAAATGTGTGAGAGTGCAGCCAACAAAACATCAAGGAGTTCAAGAGGTTTGCCTCCCACTAAGAATTTTTTTCCTGTGATTTTTTTACTACTTAATTTGGAAAATTTCACTTATTTGCCACGGTACTTGTGTGACATAATCAGGAAAGAGTTGTGCATTTGCCAGGGAACCTATTTAAACTACATAGTTTGGACCAGAGTACTTTTTTCAGCTGTTTTTACTGCACAAAAATAGAAAAAAGAAAAAGAAGATACAATAGAGACAGAGTATAATAATAATAGATAGCGTATGTTCAGTAAGCCAAACTAGCATAGCAACTTGGTTTACGAAAAACACTCACAGTCGGCAACAATAAAGTAGAAACAGCACTTTGTTTCTAGTAACAGTTACTGGCTAAAAGATAAGCAAGGTGAAACATTTCCAAGCCGGACAGAAAATGGATAACCATGGACACAGTTTTACAAAGATTTGTGAAGTGATATGCAGTCAAGCGGATTTTAAGTTGTAGAAAATGGCGAGCGGCAAATAAAGAGGAAATGAATTCCAGGTCTAGAGATGCCTCTAGTAAAGCATTCTTGGAAGTAGTTTTGCTACAAGAGATTCTATGATTGGAGGAAAATAAATGCAGGCTGTAGAAGAAGTACTGTAATTTGAGAAGTTACATTAGATTGGAATAATAATTCAGAAAAATGAATTTGCAGCTTATGGATCACATGCTGATATTTTCACTGGATGATGACAACATTTTTAATATGGTTAGTAGGATGCAGTGGTTTTTATACTTAGGGGGCAGCCAGCATATCTTATTAAGCATGACTATTAATATCCTATTGCTGTCATTGATGGACCCTGAACTTATTAGTGGCAGGCCATATTCTATCAGTGGCAAGAGACATACTGCTATAGTAGATTTGGCTTTGAATGCTGAATATGTGGCAGGGTACCAGCAGGCACTCAAGTTACCTGGCTACTGTGTCAATATAGACTGAGAAGATTAGTTAGAGATTGAAACAAAAGCCTTGATGTCGGAAACAAGGTACTGAGTGCAGAAATGTTCCTCATGTATAAACCTTGGGATTCAGCCCAAATATCAAGAACCTGGAAGATAAAGCTGGATATATCTAAGATGACAATATTTTTTTCAGCAATGAGACATAAATCTAACAAACTGTAGTGTGTATGATGTTTGATAAGAAAGCCAGGTAGTGCTGTGCTAAGGTGGTGTAGTATGGAGTCAGAAGCCCAAAGTCCAATAAAATGAATTAATTTGGAAAATAAATATTGGGTATGGTAATGATAAAGGTGATTCTGAAGAGATTTAACAGAAGAAACTCTACAGTTGATCCTTGGGAAACTCACATGTTCACCAGCACTGGGCAGATGAAGAAGATACCCATGTTCAGCCAGAAGGAGTACTTGTTTATGTGCATTTCATTCAGTGGCATGAAGTAGTGAAAGCTTGTAGTGCATTAGTTCTACCAGCAGTTGATTGTGGTGACCAGGTCAGCTACCTTGAGTAGCTCAGTAACAGGAGGTTTAGTAAGACTGCCACAGACCACACCATGGAGAGTTTTATGAAATATTTTATATCCCGCCCATTTTGATATGATGCCACCTTCTAGTTCCAAGCCTCTTTCTCACACAGTTTTATACTTTTGCATCAGATTATCCTCTCCCCAGTTCAAACATTTCATTACAGTCCCTCTTCCTAGACACACCTCCACTTTTTCCCTGCAGACCAGTTTTATTTGTTAAGGTCATGCATGATCAGTTCCCAGTATATAGTAACAAATAAACTATTCCGTGGCCTAGCATAGTGTCTACTTTGGCAATAACACACTTCATCTGTCATTAACACTATATACTCAAGGAGAATACTGAGTGTGGACATTTTCATTGATTTGATTATCATTTTTAATACTCCCAAACACTGTCTATTTATTGAAAAACTTAAACTACAAAGGGTTGCAGATGACAAACAGACCTAATTTGCTAGCTAGTTTTGCTGACAGAAGTTTTAATGTAATATGAAGTATTGTTCAACCTGACAGAGGCACATTCACATCTGGAGTGCATGAGGGCCCTGTTTCAGACCTAATACTGGTTTTGTTATTCATCTGTGACTTCCCATCATGCCTGCCCACATTCTTATTAACTCTCCAAGCAGATTAAGAGCTAAATCAGGCAGGCCACTTCGAATCAATAACAAGATGATTTTAACAGGCTATAGTTTGGGGTAGAAATTCAAAATCTTTCCATTAACAGATTAAAGAGAATATAGATATAGAGCCTTTGGTACCACAGAAAATATCCTTTCATTAAAGGACCCAGATTTCTTCCCTACTAAACAAGTTCACATTAAAAAGTAATTTAACTGAGGTCTAGATGTTATACTGTTCTTTAAATTGTTGAAAGAAAGTCAATAAACTCCTAAGAAAATTAAAACTCATACTATCTGTCTGTACTTTCCTAAGTATACAGAGATCTAGCATTAAATGCCCTGATACTAAATCAAGATTATGTTAATGCACTGGATTCTAGCCATAAACACACACTGCTTTGGTTATCATTAATTCAATTTGTGCTTACATTTTATTAGCATCTAAATTTGCATATCAACTTATTACTTGTTAAAGCAAACGTTTCTCTTATACTGTCTTACCTCATTTTAAGCAGCTCCACCAATAATACTAAGTACCTTTGGAAAGCAGGACATATGTCAAGGTATGCCAGTACGGAGCTGAGATCCAGACTCCATGTGTCAAGGTATGCCAGTATGGAGCTGAGATCCAGACTCCATGCTGCACTCATCTGATGTTTAGCAGTTTTCTTTGTTGTATAAATCCTTGCAACCTTTTAATCTTTCTTTTGTTATATACTTGTTTATTTCATTTGTCATGTCTTTACTATATACAAAGTTGAATCAATTAAGTATTTGATAAGATATGTGTGTGTGTGTGTGTGTGTGTGTGTGTGTGTGTGTGTGTGTGTGTTCATATATATATATATATATATATATATATATATATATATACTAGTAGATATATACATATATATATATATATATAGATATATATACATATATATATATATATATATATATATATATATATAGATAGATAGATATATATATATATATATATATATATATAGAGAGAGAGAGAGAGAAAGAGCGAGCGATATATATGTAGATATACGAGGAGTAATATCATTTGATGAATGTCATTAACAATTGTATTAAATATCTTAGAGGTTTTACCTACATATTTTTTTAAAATATATGCAGAGGGTCTATATTATGACCTCGACCATTCAGAATGTCAACAACATTTTCATTGATGCATATGTAACGAACAGCCACTTCAGCGAATGGCCACATCATCGATTTCTTTCCAAGGGAAAGACATTGGTAGGCCAAACATGCACGACACAATACAACAAACACTATAAAGTGGGTGGGCTTCACCCCCCACCCCCCCTAACTAAATATACTAATTCCGAGATCGCACTATAATGGGGAAAAGGGCAGATGTAAAAGAATGACCAACTGATTTGTTTCCCTTTGAAAGAAATCGATGATGTGGCTGTTCGCTGAAGTGGCCATTCGACACATAAGTGTCGATAAAGACGTTGTCGACATTCTGAACGGTTGAGGTTATAATATAGACCCTATGTATATGTACATTTATCTATCTAACTATCTATAACAGACGTAGATCAGATAAACCTACAATTTCTTATTAAGGTAGCATTTTGA
>NC_056731.1:566516546-566522101 GCF_019279795.1 Protopterus annectens
CAGTATGATGTGTTACAGTAGTCTGATTTTGCAATGTATTGGCCCAAATTTTATTCCATAAGTAACTATTGGCCATGCCTTCCTCATTTGTGTGACATTAAGCGCTGAGCAAATGCAATTCTCTGCTTAAAGAAAATAGTCAAAAATGTTGTGCTCCTCCCTGCACAAACAGGCTCAGTGGCAATGTGCAGCCATGACCACTGCGGTCAGTACTGAGTGTAGAAAGTACATCTGCTGTCTAGCTTTCTCTGTAACACTCTGCTCTTGTAAAAGCAGTGAGCTCCGAGCCAGAACACAGCTGAGTAAAGGCTCAGATCCAGATGACTCGTGTGTGTGTGTGTGTGTGTGTGTGTGTGTGTGTGTGTGTGTGTGTGTGTGTGTGTGTGTGCGTGTGTGCGTGTGTGCGTGTGTGTATGTGTGTGTGTGTGTGTGTGTGTGTGTGTGTGTGTGTGTGTGTGTGTGTGTGTGTGTGTGTGTGTGTGTGTGTGTGTGTGTGTATGTAAAGATACATACTATATATATCTATATACATACACACATATATATGTGGAATCTCAGTTACTGTTGATAAAGTTACAGTAGAAGGCACTAGGCTCAGACTCAGATGTGTAAAAATCTGGAGCAGGAGATAACTCTGTTCTGTAACTACATAATGGGGAAACATTTCGGCATGACAGCTGTCAGTCACATCCCAAGGCAGCAGTGCACATTTGCCATAAGCTCCTAAAGCCAATCACCCCACAGTATACATATTAGATGGTAATATTGTGGATTTTGACTTCATAAAGATTGTACTTATTTGTTTGTGTGGTAGTGGGCAGAAATTCAATCTCCATCCATCGTCATATTATTTGGTGACAGTAGTGCTGGATTTAAGGCTGTACCCCTGTTGCTAGCATATTTTTGTTGATAAAGCTTGGATTCAAATTCCATTCATCTCATTATTTGGTATCAGAGCTAGAATTTATAACCTGCACCCTCTTTTTCACGGCGGATGATCATGCCTCCCTCACTTGTTTAACATATTAATTACTAAATGCCTTATAGTTTCAATAAAGCATTGTGTGACCTCTCATGTTTGGCATCTACTTTTCTGAAGTAAAAACTAATACCAAAGGGCTCTGGCTGACTAATTTTGCAGATGACTGCAAGTTAGGAGATGTCACTGAATCCCAAAATGACTTAGCCATCCTGAAGGAAAGTTTGTCTCATATAAATAAACCCGTGCCAAAATCATGGACTGAATCTAAATGACAAAAAATACATTATTGAATCCTTTGCGAAGTCATCTACCCCAGGGAACTACCTCACTGACAATATGCCCCTAAGAGTTAAGTTGACAAGAATTTGCGAAATTATTTGGACAGTGACTTTTGACCAACATGTATCTACTGTTGTAATAAAGTTCTTCTATTTTGAACAGCTTATAAACAAAGGGATTGTGTCTAGATGTAGTGAAATTATTGTCCCCTTAACTCAGCTTTCATTAGGAAAATCATTGAATGTAATATCATCTTTGACAAGCATTCATCTAGACACATGCAACAACTGGAATGCCCACAGTGATATCTTACAAAAAGGATACAAGGCCTAAACAACATGTCCTACATGGATCAACTCAAAGCCCTGCCACTATACACAGTATCCTACAGTGGTGACCAATGTCTGGCATATGAGGCATCCTCTGACCCAATAGTGATGGATTTACTGCACATCAGCAAGTCAAATGGCATCAGAAATACATCGTATATGGATCTAAATCTCTTCTGCAACATCAACAGAACTGTTTGGAGGGACAGGTACATCTCACAGAGGATGCCTCACCTGTGGAACAGACTCCATATCCACATAAAACAAAGCTCACCCAGTCCATTTTCAAATGCAACCTAGATCTAAGGATGAAAAACTGAAAATGTACTCCAGAACTGCCCTCTGATGGACCGAGGCAACTCTTAAATGCTTTATCCCATGCATGGATCCCTTTAGATTATCAATGATATAATCCCATTTATTCTCATTAGGGTTAATAAATAATTATCTACCATGGGATGAGTAAGGTTGACATAAAACCAAATGGGATAGGTTATTTTGAGCACATAAAGGGAAATTGGCTAGGCTTAAAAGGCCTGCAAGGGCAGCTAGCCTAGTATTTACCTATAAACCCATGTTAACCATTCAGAAAGTATTTTAAATTTAGTAATCTCTTGATTTAATGTCTGAAAAGTATGGAGATTCTTATCTCTGAATTTATTTCCTATTTTAATATTTTCCAAACCACCAAAGCAGACAAACAAACCAAACTGGATAAAACAACAAAGACCAGTGATTCAAAAATCACATATTTAATGAAACTCTAGCACCTCAGCTTACAAGCCTTCTAGGAGATCACTGGTCTTTGTTGTTTTATCCTATTTTAATATATTCCCTATTCTGTGCTACAACTGTAAACTGCTGATCTAAAAATAACAAGCTATTCATGCTGCTGAAAAAAATACAGGATACACATTGGCAGTCTACATCATAAATAATTTGTACCAATTTTCTTGAACTTGTTGTTTCATTTACTGCAGAAATGCTTCACAGATGCTTTGAAACGAGCAGAAAATAAAGTAAGAAAGGAATAAAACAATAAGTTATTGTTCAAAAAATCACAGCGAGTATTGTTGAAAGTAAAACCATAAAATCTGTATATTCAAGTAGTGAATGATAAAATATGAGCACAGAGGCAGCACACACACACACACACACACACACACACACACACACACACACACACACACACACACGCGTGCGTGCGCACACACACACACACACACACACACACACACACACACACACACACACACACACACACACACACACAAAATGGATGAGATTCTTGATTTCCTTCAGCCATACAAAAGTTCCTTATACTGTCACTAAATAAGGCATTAAAACCAAATGAAAACTTATGTTTCCTCTAGCTCACCTACACTTGTTATAACCAATTTAGCAAAAAGTAATAATAGTAGGAAACAGTAATGTTAAGGAAAAAATCCTTTCAATGTATAATAATGAAGGTAGCTTAATTTTCAACACCTGTGCTATAGGTAGAATGTCTTAAAGATCAGGACAGAAATTCTGGTGTACAGATCATTCTCTACCACTGTGGCAAAAAAGCAAATGCCTTCTTCCATTAGTCTATCAGTACAAGTCTCTCAGACTTCAACAGTCACTTGCAATGGCTGCTGGCCACCCTTTTCTCTGTGCCTGAAGCAATCAAGTGTGTCTCTACACTGCCTCTGCCTCTGTCCCAGATTTCAGTCAGCAGAGGCAACTGCATATTTTATCCAAACAATTGTCTGAGTGTCTGGAGATATAAAGCTACCATTCTCACACAAGTGCTAATGGTAAAGCACCCATGCCTTTCTCTGATCCAGTGTAAGTGTTCTCAGTCTCCAGATAGCATGGTATTTGTAATTAATGTTTCCCTGGCATCCCCTGCTTCACTGGAAGGTGAAGTTTCTGGACAGCCTTAGCAATACCTTCCTTGTTGATTCTGTTAGGACACAGATCAGCATCCCCTGTAATATGGATGCCTCCTCTTTGCAATGTCAGAGATCTGTCTAGTCCAACACATTGACAGAGAACCTCATTGTAATCAATGAAGTCCATCAACTCGTGTACCTTTGCGTTTTCAAACTATCTATTCCATCCACAGAAGGATACTTTCTCTGTCACAATACGTCTGTGACCATACCAGGCCATTATAGTACATTTTCTTTACTTATTACTGTGACAACTCACAATATTATGAGCCTTTTTAACTAAAATTCTTTGAGATCACCATTTTCTTTGGCCTTTGTTTCCATGAAATAATATAGTTATCTCTAGGATTGCAAAAACAAAAATGTGTTAATAACACTGTTAATTTCTACCCCTTCAATTGAGGGGGCTCAATGGATTGTAACTAGATAAAAGGTAATACAACCAAATGATTGAATATGCCCTAGAAAACCAATCAAATTCAGTATTTTGTTAAGCACTTTTATTGAATTATCACTTTTGACACAGGCAAATTTACATTTATACAAAAGTAATCAAACTGTATTAAATTAACATTAACAAACATTATACTTCACATTTATTACTATGTATCATATAACCTAAGCAACATTACATATAGTTTTCCATTCCTGACCTTTTTTTTAAATAAGAAACATCTTTATTAAACCCTCACTTATGGCATTAGCAATCATTCCTTTATATAAATGAAAATGAACCACACTGACACAATCCTAGTTACAAACATTTTACATTACAAACTATACTGACACACTCCTAGTTGCAAACATTATAAATGACTTATAATCTATCCAATTGCTTTCAGTCAAACGTTACATAGCTCATTTAAGTCCTGCCTTCTTTTAAAGCTCATTCCTCCGCTGCAGGTGTTGTTCCCACAAATCCCATGTTTCCTATGTAGTTTGCTCCTTCCCTTTTCTAAAGATCTAAGTTCCAGTTGTTTTATCTCTGTTACTATATATAAAGATCTAAGTTCCAGTTGTTTTATCTCTGTTACTATATATAAAGATCTAAGTTCCAGTTGTTTTATCTCTGTTACTATATATAAAGATCTAAGTTCCAGTTGTTTTATCTCTGTTACTATATATAAAGATCTAAGTTCCAGTTGTTTTATCTTTGTTACTATATATAAAGATCTAAGTTCCAGTTGTTTTATCTCTGTTACTAAATATAAAGATCTAAGTTCCAGTTGTTTTATCTCTGTTACTATATATAAAGATCTAAGTTCCAGTTGTTTTATCTCTGTTACTATATATAAAAATGTAAGTTCTAGTTGTTTTATCTCTGTTACTATATATAAAGATCTAAGTTCCAGTTGTTTTATCTCTGTTACTATATATAAAGATCTAAGTTCCAGTTGTTTTATCTCTGTTACTATATATAAAGATCTAAGTTCCAGTTGTTTTATCTCTGTTACTATATATAAAGATCTCAGTTCCAGTTGCTTTATCTCTGTTACTATATATAAAGATCTAAGTTCCAGTTGTTTTATCTCTGTTACTATATATAAAGATCTAAGTTCCAGTTGTTTTATCTCTGTTACTATATATAAAGATCTAAGTTCCAGTTGTTTTATCTCTGTTACTATATATAAAGATCTAAGTTCCAGTTGTTTTATCTATGTTACTATATATAAAGATCTAAGTTCCAGTTGTTTTATCTCTGTTACTATATATAAAGATCTAAGTTCCAGTTGTTTTATCTCTGTTACTATATATAAAGATCTAAGTTCCAGTTGTTTTATCTCTGTTACTATATATAAAGATACAAATAGGAGCACAACAGACTAGTAAGCTAATGTCAGCAAACCTTGAGTCCTGGAATTTCTTCACAAAAAACCTTTTTATTGAACATGTACCAGACCACAAACGGAAAAGGATATAATAGCTCCACAGTTCAAGATACTAAGCGCTTTCACCCACTCACATGGGGCATCATCAGAGTACAACGTAAGTGGCTTTGTCATCCCTTATATACAACCTTAAATAATC
>NC_056731.1:566522601-566540101 GCF_019279795.1 Protopterus annectens
CAAAATTTCACCGGGCATCCCCCTTTACCTTTCCCTGTACCTCACAAGACATCTACAACAACTGGAAAGGCCACAGAAATACCTCACAAAGAGGATTACCGGCTTCAAACAGATGCCCTATGCAGACCGTCTCAAAAAACTGCAGCTTTACTCCGTCGCATATCGCCTACTCAGAGGCGATCTCTAACTAACACACAAAGCTATGTCAAACCCAGAGCTTTTAGACATGCTCCACTTAAAGAAATCCCAATCCCTACAAGCTACACGCTCTAGGGACCTAAACCTTGTCACCACAATAAACAGAACATGCTGGAGGGATAGCTTCCTGTCTCAGAGACTTCCCATACTCTGAAACAGACTACCTATCTATATCAAACAAAGTTCATTAGCACTCTTCAAGAAAAATCTTGATGATTGGATGGGAAATAGGAAATTCACCCCGGGGATCACTTCTGTGGCTCTGCTCGACAGTGGCGCAGGAAAATAATTTTCTTGGGTGGCGAAAGCCAGGGTACCTTTTGGCTAGGCTTATATAGACCCTAGGGCCAATAGCATAGTACCTACCTATGAACCTATGAAGTCCTCTGTGCCCTTAGCCTCACAATTCAATTCCCACTTCATTAACTCTATCACTTCTCTCCTAGACAACAAAACAATCCCATCACTCACTGTCCCCTCCTCTACCTCTAATGATACAAACTCCTTCTCCTTTATTCACATTCCAACTTCCTACATAAAAAAACTCCTATATAAATTAAAACCCTGGTGCTTAGCTGCCAACCAACTTCCAAATGAATACCTAAAACTAGCTGCCCCATCCATTGCCTACCCCATATCATTACTACTAAACTGTTCTATCTCTGAACATTACGTTCCCAAATTATGGAAAATCTCTCATATCATACCACTTCATAAAGGTGGCCCATCTGGAGACATAACTAACTACCATCCCATTGCCATTCTATCCCCCTTTGCCAAAATTCTAGAGCAATGTATCCACCAGCAACTCATGAATCACCTCACTACCAACAACCTACTCTTCAGCACCCAGCACGGCTTCAGGCCTAAACAGAGTACTAACTCAGCCCTCATAACCTTTACAGAGACCATTTGCCACCTCACAATTGAAGGACAACTAGTCTCAGCCATTTTCATAGATATGTGAAAAGCTTTTGGCACAGTGTCCCATCAGCTGCTCCTCAACAAACTTGCCACTTACAATCTCACTACCACACCCCTAACATGGTTTCACAGTTATCTATCTGACTGTCAACAGGCTACTAAATGGGCAAACAGCCTCTCCCCACTATTACCAGTCACTACAGAGGTACTGCAAGGCTACATACTTGGGCCCTTCCTCGTCATATTATTTACCAACAACCTATAAACTGTCACCCAACATGCCACCATCATCCAATATGCAGATGACTCCTCCCTTATCTGCTCAGCCCTCTCCCCACAAGAACTCCCACACCAAAGGCAATCATCATTCCAAGACATTGAAAAGTACCTCATCAGCCACCAACTCATCCTAAATCCAAATAAGACCAAGCTCATAATTTTCTCTAATAAATCTCCCAAACCCCTCTCCATACTATCTAACAATGGTACAAAAATCGAATCCACCAATCAGACCAAGCTGCTAGGAGTAACCATTGATGACTCGCTAAAATCTGATAAACACATCTATCTGACCATCAAAAAATCTACTCTAAAGTAAACGCTATGAACCTATGAAACCTTACGTTACACAACAAGCTAGACTGGCCATTGCAAGATCCCACTTGCTATCCACCCTCCTATACTGCCCTGAGGTATTTACTAACCTATCAAAAACTGACCTAAATAAACTAAACTCCTGCTCTAACAGAATAGCTAAGTTTGTCATCAACTAACCCCACAGAACACAACACTGCACTGCTCTCTGACAGCTCAACTGACTTGATGTTCCTAACCTATTATTACTAAAACAACTTTCACTTGCCCATAAAATCATATTCAACCCAACTGACTACCCAATTCTATCAAACCTAGTCTAGCCAAACAAACTGCAGACTCCACAGATCATCCAACAAACTAATGCTAAAAGTAATCCAATCTCACAACTATCATGGAGCCTCCCTCTACTCCCACAAAATAGCCAAATATCGTAACACCCTTCCTTAACAGATAACTAAAAACTCCAACCTGTCCACATTTAAAACAACCCTGAAAGACTGTTTAAATGATAATAGGCTATGCGCCCATATTGCTCCCAACTAATATTCTTCCTTTTTTTTTCCCATTGATCTCACACGTTAGCCCAAACAGTGCTCATCCCACATAAGGCTATCCCACTATCTGTCTGATCTTTATTAAACTTTGTTCCTTCAGATGACCTAAGTTGTAAATCTACATGACCAGTTTTGGTCTTTCAGAAGTGACTCATCTTGTAAAGCTACATGACTTATGTACCTCATATATATTGTAAAAAAAAAAATAGTACTCCTGTATGCCTGAAACATTCATGTTTATATTGTATTCTATTACATTTTGCTATAATATTTTTGTTAATCTCATTTACGTATTGTTAGCAATGTACTACTTAAACTAAGTTTACTGCTTGCACCTTAATAATGTTATTTTTGTTGTGAAACTTTTCTCCTCGGGTGTCCACTGAAAACAGGTTTTTTCCAACTTAGTTGGACACTACCCAGTTAACAGATGTAAGTAAATAAATAAATATTCTCCTTTAGCCTACTGCTTGCATGTAAGCTAGAACTGCCTGAATTGTGGACAGATAACTTGCCACTCTTCACTAAGTGTTATGGTATTGCCACAATAAGTACTAGCAAAGTAGGAATAGAGTAACAAGACCTTGTCCATTGTACACTGAGGCAAAATGTAGTCTAATAAAAAGGAGCTTATAATTGACGTTATACTGCAACAGGTCTTCCGGTGTGAAAACATTTTTTTTTGCCTTTTCAGACAGAAGAATCTGACAATATGTCTTTATGTAGTCCAGTATAATTTGACAGACTGGTACATGGCTTATGAATCAAAATCTCATTAACTCTGTAAACATCATTACAGAGCTGAATGGTACAACTGAGCTTTGCTACTAAAGCACAGGGTTTTCTAGGTGATTTGGGAATCCTCAAGTGCCCTAAGTCTTAGCATTTTTTGTATTTACTGGCTAATAACTTCCTTTCAGATTTCGGAAATTCAGCTGGATTTCAGTCTTACAATTTCTTCTGCTAGTAAAATTATATTATGTTGAACTCAAGACGTTCTCCAAGTGAAAAAACAATCATATGTAATTCAGCAACAAATAGCAATTAATAAACTTAAGAAGCCAACATGATAATGATTTTATTAGTCATTTATTTAATTGTGGATAATGAAGAAGGTTTTCTATTGAAACTGGTATGCCTTGAAATTTTTGTTGGCTATATAAAGCAAGCTTTACTGACACCATAACTGGGCTGCAGGCTCCATCTGTTTTTGATTATGCCTGATATTGGTCTTTAGAGATCTGTGCACATGGGAGGTGGTTTGGATTCCATGCTTTTTTGGATTGAAGATTAGTGAAAAAAATGTATTTCTTTGTATAAATTGTCTTACCTCCTTCTTTTAATGAACAGTTGGACTGTCAGAATGTTGTACTGCAACATCAGGCAACTAACCTTTTACGGTACCGAAGACCAAGATAGCTACCAGTATTTGACATTGTTCCAAAGCTTCACTACATTAACATGGTATATTTATTCAGACTTCTTTTTATTTGACTGCTGTACCTTATAATTTGTGCTTCTGCTCATTCGTTTACTTTATTACTTCCTTTCCAAGTAGCAAGAGCTGTTAGTTTGATTACAAGGAACTTGTCACCATATCTGAGCACCCAAATCCTGCAATTTCTATTGTAACCTTGGATTTGGGCTTCCTTGCCTTTGGCCATATGATCTGGTACTACAGCCATGAATGCTGTTATTTTTTCCTCCATTTCAGCTAAACCCCTTATGATGGCAAAGAGTGTTTTCTTTCTCTCAGATTTCCCACAATAGCATACATAACTTGGTAATGATGTGGCCCAATTTTTTTTCTATCCTAATTAACCAGATTGGTTAATATACCTTTTCAGAGTTTGTTGAAACATTCTACCAAACCATCTGTTTGAAGTCAGTGTACTGAAATCCTTAGCTTCTTGAAATGTAATAGCTAACAAAGGTCCTTCATAATCTTTAACATGAATGTGTTTCTTTTATCAATAACAATAATTTTGGCAGTAATCAATCTACTAAAAAGAAGAGCATAAGCCACTGGTGAAGTGTTTAGCAGAGACTCTACATATTTTTTTTTAACCTCAGGGTAATGGATAGTAAAGTGCAGAATTACAAAAATGTTCTGATGACATCTGGTAATCTAGCAACAGTATTGTTAGGTTGAGAAGTAGCTGAGAGTTTAGTAACCCTGTTATAATAGAGGAGAAATAACACTGACTAGCGGCCCCTCCACGTTCATACCAGTTTTCTCAAATGAGCACCAATTATGGGCATGGATACCAATGGGCAATAAGAAGGTTTGAATGGGAAAGGCTTCTGACATTTCAAAAAGAAAGCATAAAACCTCTCTATAGCTGCAAAACATACATGCCAATAAATCATTCTAAGAATCCTTTCCTTTATTGAAAGGGTGAGATGAGAATACTAAAATAAATCATATTTCACAACACACATCAATTCAGGAACTATATCATCATACTGCACATATATGCAACAAGTCAGTCCCTAGTGATTCGGAAACAGCAAATCATATTATCAATGAAGCTACTTGTTTTGTAACATAACAGATTAGTGTAGAGGCAAGGTAAGCTGGTACATAATCAGTACAGATGGAAAGGTTAAGAAGAAGAAATGTGATTATAGGCGTAAAAGGATTTTACAAGTGGGCAAGAGGGAAAAGGAAAGTAATCGGTTGTTAGTAGATGTAATTGTGGGGTACGTGCAGCAGAACGGGCACAAAGTAGTTGGTAGGACAGATGTTTGAATTTTATTAGTCTACTGCGTGGGAAGAACAAAGCCATGTCTGGATAAGGTGATCGGTAAGAGGACATTTGAACCTTGGGAGACTCAAAATTTGTTTTAAGTGGATGGAGGTGGAGCTCCTCCATAATTTTGTGACATAGCTGGATCCTAAAGAGTTTCCAGCTACACTATTCGATTTGGGTGCCTCGAGGACTGGTTATGAGCTAGATCCTTAGTTCCTAGTAGGGGAGGAGCTCAGAAGTGTAGTATGAAGGGCAGGGCAGTTATCTGTTGGTGGAGCCCTTTAAGTGCTATTATTAGCTAAGAATTTGTTAGCTCAAGCCATTTCATTTCCTTTAAGGCAGTACTGTGATGGAAATAGGAGTGGAGGTTAATAACAAATTTAGGAATTTTATTGTTACATGCGTTTATTTATTTATTTTTGTGGTAACTTGAGGTTTGTTACTATGAGAGATGTATAAAGGAGTGAGAGTAGAAGGTATCTGGATACTATTGTTTTTCTTCTGGTCTTATTAATGTACAACTTGGATCTGTAGAGGGTACCAAGTTTTAGTTTGATATGGAATACAAGTTGTAGGGTTGTAGTATCATGACAGGTTATGATAAAAGAAGGTTTTAGTCCTGAGACATTTTGGGTAAAAAATGTGAGCTTTATTTTGTTGGGTAGAGAAGTAGTTGGGAGTTTATTATCTATGGTTCAATAGAGGAGAATGAGTCCTGGGTAATTGTGTTGGAGACTGGAGAGGGTGGGTGCAAAGAGGATGAGGGTACAGCCATCTGCATACTGTATTATGGAGGCATGATTGGACATCTTGTGGAGTGAGTTAGTGTAGATATTGAATGATAAAGGAGCTAGGCTGGACCCCTGTGGAACACCAATAAATACTGAAAGAAATAGAAGAATAAGTTTGCTGCCATTTGACTACCTGTAGATTTCTAAGAGGTAGCTTTGTAAACAAGATAATGCTGAATGGGAGAGTTTTATGAAGAAAAATTGTTCTAGTAGATTTGATGAGCAACAGTATCAAACTCGTTAGACAGATCTAGGAAAATAGATGAGACTTAGTGGCAGACATCTCAGCTGTACAGATTTTCATAGAATGTCTAAATTTTTGCCTTATATCTTTGGCCTTTTACTCACAAAATTGTGGTTTTCTGTCAAATCAATGCCAAATCTTTCAAGACTGAAGTCAGAAAATAATGACAGACATTTGAAATTCAGACTTCATACGCATCATAAAATTTGTGCTAATGAAAAACCTGTTATTCTATCAACTTTCTAAATTTGAAAGAGCAGTATTTAAAAGTGTCTTTATTTTTGGGTCTTTGTATCCCGTTATTTATGGCTTTGTCCAGATTTCTTGCTCAAAGTGGTTGAGAACCATGCTTGATGGCCTTTGTTTTTCTCATTTGTTGTGTTATGTCTGGATCCAAAGCAAAGCTGTGTCTTTGCAAGTAAAATTGTTTTGAACTAGGTAATCCACAAACTGAGAGTGGATACAGTTTACAAAAATCTGTGCTTGTGGAGATAGTAAGAGTGTATGCAATCTAATAAGTCTGTTGATAGTATGGCTATGGGTATATAATCTGATAATTGTTGCTAGCACAGCTATGGGTATGTAATCTGATAACTGTTGATAGTATGGCTATGGGTATATAATCTGATTACTCTGTTGATAGTATTGCTATGGGTATGTTATCTGATAAATCCTTTTTTATTCTACCTTTGTGAATGGGAATTATATTAGATATTTTCCACTGCTTGCAACTGCAGTACTAATAGAGTTTTCAGAGATCTCATGTCTGACCATGATATTTGGGAATAACAGGTAAAAGAAATAATGGCATTTACTGTCAAAGGCCAATTGCAGTGTTCTGTAAAATATTGTAAATGTGTAACAAATGTTAGTTTACTTGTAACATCAGTATTCATATTTAGCTTTCCTTATCGCAATATATGTGTAGATTAGTTTCTAGTGAAATAAATGCTTATGTATATACCACATATTACATTTGCAGCTGCAGAAATATATGGTTATGCTGAAAATCTGGGAAGGCAGAGTAAAACACGCGAGCCGATGAAAATGTACATTTAGCGTACACTGGTGAACCAATTTTATCAGGTGTTGTTGTAGCTTTCAGAAACTGTCCATTTTTAACAGAGCTGTCACGGTTTATAGCAGAAGATGGATATGGTACAGGCTTTGCTGACTATATTCGTAATGACATCCAGTCTTGCTGTAAAACTTAAATGTGAAACTTTAATTCTGTCAGGGCATAGAATCTACTGGCCATCAAACCTTGAGCATTTCTGCATTTCAACTCTGCATTTAATTATCCTGGTCAGATACTTTTGCAAAGCTATTCAACATTTTATCACTACAATATTGCAATTTAGCAAACTTCTCCAGCTTGTGAAAGACATAGGATCATCGATACTTTTCATTTGCTGCTCACAAAGCAAAACATATTGCTAAAAATTCAATATCATAAAGACATTAGCCATAAAGTTATAGCAAAAAATGATAAACGAGTAGCATCGCTGCAGCAGTTAACAAGCTGCTGCTTAAGTGCCCCTGGAAAATATAGACAAAATGATTAATGCATCTGACGAGGGCTTGTTAATGATTCTCACAGAAACAGCAAACCTTTTCCTGTCATTTCTGAGGTACCGCTACCAGGCATTTTAATGGAATTTCCACCAACAGAAGTAACTCCTGCAGCTTCAGTTGTATTCTGTTGTCTTTAGCATTTTCCAATAGTGTCATATTGCATTGCAAACTCCTGCATCCAGTAATTAAGCAATGTATGTGTATGTCCTGATTGTAAATTGTGCCTTTGTAAATTAAATGAGTTGTTCCTGTGCACTACATAATCAAAAATACATAGTTTCTGGTCTACAATAAGTTTGATGACTGTATACTTGTAATAAATGCAGAAATCCTCTACAAGCTGAATGCACTGTACATGCTAAATATACCCCTAGCCTTTTATTATACAGAGTACATTATTAGCACTTACTATTAATTCATGCCCCAGTATATTCCAGTTTCTGTTCAGTCTTAATGGGTTCAGTAAGACTTTATGAACTGTGCTGGCATGCCCCTTCTAAACAACTTCACACTGCCCATTTTATTAACTACGTACTAGACAGATGTTGCAAATTGGACGTTTTTGGTTTTCTAGAATGCATATACACTGCTTCTAAGCCTAAATCCCTGCAGTATTTTTTTGAACTGAGCATGTCATGACAGATGAAATGTCAAGGAACTATAGAGTCACTAGAATTTTTCCATGCATGTTTTTCTGAGAAGTTTTTATATCAGAAATTCTGGGCTGATGATTTGATGTCATTTGCATTTTATTATTAGGAATTAAATTATTAATCACTTTGCACTGACATAAATGAGCATCAGCACTCTAACCTGAAAAGTAATATTTTCCTCTTTCTATATTAGGGCTACATTTCTTATATCATCCCCTATCATTTAGGATATTGACAATGAAATGCAAATAGTTTACTGAAGGTTCAATAAATGACTGGACTTTTTGAAGGCACGACTGCTATACAAAATCTTAAAATTGAGTGTCAATAGTCCCAGAAAGGAAGCTTCACATTCTTGAAGAATGTATTCTGTAGTGTCAAACAACACCATGAAGTTAATATTGTGATGCTAAGAAGCTGAAATCTCTCAGTGGGATGTAGTTTATGCCAGGAGCTCAGTATAAACACAGAAGGTAAAATACTAAGAGGCAAAACATCATACGAAAATGTTTACAGTATAACATTGTAGGGATATAAACTGCTCTGAAGAATTGCAACATTAAAATCAGAAGCATGCAGGACCATACTCACTTATGATGTTGCCCAAAGGGAATAAAAAGAGTTGAGAAAAAGTAAAATTGAAATTTGATGCAGAAAAAAGGAATTCATTAACCTGATATTTGCTGGAAAATCTAGCAGCGAAGAAATGTTGCATATTGTATATAATAGCTACACTGCAAGTATAACTTACCCCCAACCAGCTCAGTGATCATATCATTTGACAATAGAAACCACAAGAAATGAATAGTGACCTTACAATAAGAAAGACATATGTAAAAAACTGACAAACTTACAGGCTGCAGAACTGGTTTAAGAATTAGCTGATGTAATTGTTTCATCCAACATGAAGTGATGCAGTGATTTCTGGGCAGCACAACTCATCTGAAATATTTCAGACTGGTCTCTGTTCTGCCCTTTTCTGCCCTATCTTTGCTTGGAAGAAATTGGTGATGCATCTAGCAAGTGATCTGTGTTAAGCATGTGTATTTTTAATATTTCTCTAACCCAGATTAGTCAGGGTCAATATTTCTTTGTAAAGGACAGAGAGAATATTTAGTTATCTGTAAACCAGATTTTTTCATTAAATAATCTTCCAAATGTATCCTCAAACATTGCAAAGACATACAGTGGGTAGATTGGATACTTAAAACTGGTCACAGTCATGAGTGTGTGTGCATTTTTGCGGCATGGAAAAGCAATAGTGGTAGGTTTACTACCCTGAAGAAGTGACACCCCTACCACGTGTGCAAAAATGGAAAAGGGGATTATGGGTGGTGTTATGGTACAAAATAAATTCATTTAACACATTTCAACAGAGTAGAAAGATCTCTTTATTGTAAAAGCACACACGCATATAAGGGTGACCAAGGTCTTGCCTCCCTGAACAAAGAAACCACAGTCATCTTTATAGTGTAAAACGTCTGAGACAACATTTTATTATTTATCAGGCTATGACCACTAGCCATTAGACGTAATCACCTCTATATTATTTTCCTTACTGAGAATCTGCAGGCCTTTTATCTAAGTTTTCACTTATTAGGCATAAGTACTATTTTTCCATGTTGGCACTAGGTAATGCCACAGCAGTAGAGACAAAAAAAAAAAAAAAAGCAAGACAGGCCTATGCTGTGTGGATCCATTTTAAAACAAGATGGATTCCACGTGCAATGAAAAAATATTGTACAAAGCACTTTTCCCTTCTCTAGCCCCCATCTGATACTGTGAAGCATCACTCAAGTCAAGTAATTTAGAATCACTGGAGAGTAATGACAGGTTTTCCTATGGGTAGACACTTTTTCACATGCAATTAAAATGGTCATCACATGCAGTTTTCTACTGTCCTCTGTAGGTATAATGCTCTTACAAGCATTCAGCAAAGTTTGGTGCACAATAAACACATCTGTTTCTTTGTGGAATAAAGTTCCCTTTGAATACCTCTCAACCTCATTTTCCTTCTTGAATACATTGTCATAAATGTGTCCAAAACTTTCTAGCACACTTTCCGCAGTACCTTCTTTTTCATCAAGATTTCCTTCTACAGTGGTCAGTGACACTTTCTCATTCTTAATGATCATATTTTCCTAATTAATATTCATTTTATATGCAAAAAAAGCTATATGATTATCATATAAATAGGATTAGGCATAAAAGAATCACAATAATGTCAATAAACATAAAAAAAAACTTTTACAAGACCTTCTCCATATCCTGAAAACAAATTTGTCAACCATACCCACTGACAGCTGTCAAATTCTTCAGTGTGCAACAACTCTGCAGCCTTCTGAATGATTTCTAAATGACTATGAATGGCAAGTTCATTGCCTGGGATAAACAGATAGCATTTTATTTGGATGAGCACACATGCCCCCCCCCCTCCAGAAATGAGGGTGAATTTAGGTGCCGAACTGTTGTGCAGCACTAAACTACACATAGCACTCATTTCAATGACAGTCTGATTTACTGATTCAAAAATTGCATTACTCAACACCTCTAACAATCTGGGAAATGTTCTTAATTGCCAGTTAGACTTTGCTGCCTCATAAGCAGGTAAAATAGCCAGTCCAGCAATGACATCATCACCATGTCCACATGTGATAGCCCTTTAAATGTGGTCTGTTGTAAGTTGTGATGACACATCCAGGTAGAGTCTATCTTTCCAATCAGTTATTAATGTTTTGTGCTTCCTTCTTCTGATGAACACTGCAAATTGTTCCACTAAGTAAGGCTTCTGTATGCAGAGCAGCTGCACGACCAGTGTAATAATATTTCAACCAGTCTGCTGGCAACTGAGCTTAAGCTTGGTCTTCAGAGACGTAATGAAACTCATGCAACATGGCCATAGCTTGTTGTTCAGACCCATTACACATTCACTGAGTAATACTGCAATCATTGGATCAAACATGGAGTAGTCCATTTTTAGCATAGCAAGCATGTCCCTTCACAGTTACTGATAATTTGATAATTTGAAGTAGAATAAGTATATTAAACTGGGTAATGTATAGATACTATAGAGATACATTGGATTTTTGAACATGAAGCTGAAAAGTTCCCAAGTTTAAATGGTAATGCTTCCTTAAAACCATTCTTGAAGAATAGAGGACTAAGACATCAGTACTGATTTTTGGTTGTAAATTATTTTAATGCAATAAAAACCCATAAGTATTTATGTTTTTATATATCTGATGAAGGAACACATAAGTATATGGAGACTTTTTACTCATGATGGATTTTATCTGGAAATGTTATTGAGATTTGTTAGATTTAATTAATTTGAAGTTAAATGATGATGTTATCAGAATGTTTTATTGTCATTATAAATATTGTTTTCAAGGTTCACAGGTTACAAGCCTGATGAATCAAGAGTAAAAACATATTAGCTTTGTACTGTTGCACATTAAATTATTCTGACACATGGTATTGAAAGACTGATTACTTTCATACATCATAAAGTGTTGCAGCAGTCTTGGACTATTCTTGTGGTTCTCTATTTCTTTACTTTGCATATTAAGTTATTCTGGTGCATGGTGATTACGTTTATATACAGGGGGTGGCATTATGCCTAGGATTATTAACGCCATGTTTAGTTTTGGTCACCAAAACTGTCCCAAATTATGCCCCTACCTCTGCTTCTCTTGCTATTACTGGAAACGAAAGAATACCTCCATTGTGTGCCTTTGTTATATGTGCACACACCCCACGGTTACTAACATTCATTATCTTAGCATAGGTATACAGTGTCATAGAAAAAGGATTAAAATTAGGGTGCCAGTCTGGTGGTCTTTGTTCAATTTTTACAAAACATTTATTTTTAATAGAAATTTGTTCATTTCTTACAGTTCTGATGGCTCCCGAAGAAAGAAAAAAATGCAATAAAAGAATGATGAATAAAAGGATAGCTGTTCCAGTGACAAGTCCATATAAATATCAAGCAGTGTGGGGCTGCTGAGGATTATCAAGGAACTGCAAGCAGGGATGATATACTTATCTCATGTATTATTGATTTCTGAACAAATTCCACACTGTATCTTCTGCTGATGGCAGTCCTATGAGCTGACCTTGGTTGCCTGACTCATGTGTGATCTCTGAACTGGTTTCTCCGATGAAGGGAGAATCACTGCATTGCTTGGCCTCACTTCTGACCATGTTTACTTCCCTGTTTTTTTCT
Organism: Protopterus annectens; assembly: GCF_019279795.1. Taxonomy (NCBI): domain Eukaryota; kingdom Metazoa; phylum Chordata; order Ceratodontiformes; family Protopteridae; genus Protopterus; species Protopterus annectens. Next base: position 566,535,116 of record NC_056731.1, read on the forward strand.
ACTGGTGTAGGATGTAAAAGGTGTATCATCGAGATATGGGAGGAATGACATTGCCAATTATTTGTTGATACTCTTCACTAGAAAGTACCTTCTTGATATGTGAGACATGAGTCCAGACAGCTGATCCATCACATCCAATAGCAGTGGCTGTTGTTAGTAGAACTAGGAAGGGTCCCTTCACATCTAGGCTGGAGGGCATGGTGTGTTGAGAAGGAATGGATATACACCCAGTACTAGGTAGGGTCCCTTCACATCTAGGCTGGAGGGCATGGTGTGTTGAGAAGGAATGGATATACACCCAGTACTAGGTAGGGTCCCTTCACATCTAGGCTGGAGGGCATGGTGTGTTGAGAAGGAATGGATATATACCCAGTACTAGGAAGGTTCCCTTCACATCTAGGCTGGAGGGCATGGTGTGTTGAGAAGGAATGGATATACACCCAGTACTAGGAAGGTTCCCTTCACATCTAGGCTGGAGGGCATGGTGTGTTGAGAAGGAATGGATATACACCCAGTACTAGGTAGGGTCCCTTCACATCTAGGCTGGAGGGCATGGTGTGTTGAGAAGGAATGGATATACACCCAGTACTAGGTAGGGTCCCTTCACATCTAGGCTGGAGGGCATGGTGTGTTGAGAAGGAATGGATATACACCCAGTACTAGGTAGGGTCCCTTCACATCTAGGCTGGAGGGCATGGTGTGTTGAGAAGGAATGGATATACACCCAGTACTAGGTAGGGTCCCTTCACATCTAGGCTGGAGGGCATGGTGTGTTGAGAAGGAATGGATATACACCCAGTACTAGGTAGGGTCCCTTCACATCTAGGCTGGAGGGCATGGTGTGTTGAGAAGGAATGGATATACACCCAGTACTAGGTAGGGTCCCTTCACATCTAGGCTGGAGGGCATGGTGTGTTGAGAAGGAATGGATATACACCCAGTACTAGGTAGGGTCCCTTCACATCTAGGATGGAGGGCATGGTGTGTTGAGAAGGAATGGATATACACCCAGTACTAGGTAGGGTCCCTTCACATCTAGGCTGGAGGGCATGGTGTGTTGAGAAGGAATAGATATACACCCAGTCACCTTGTGCAACGTCATTGCAGAAGATGGGGTCAGGCTGCTGTTGAGCTGCAATGGCTTGTGGAAGAATATGCTGCAGAAAAGAAATGAGAGACTTGCAATAAAAAAAAAAGACTCACCAAAATCATGTAACTCCAAATTATTCAGCAATAGTGTAGCTGTCATCCTCATGGGTCACTCCATATAGATTTCACTGGGAGTGTACTTTCTAGGCGTTTTAACTACACTATGAATACTGAAAAGCACTAGAGGCAATGACTCTGGCCACAAGACCAGTCTCCTCACAGAAGTTTGCAAATCTAGTTCTAAAGGCTTATATATTCTCTTGACAATTCCTGAAGCCTGGGGTTTGAGTGGGCAATGACAATTTATGTGTACTTTCATGGTCTTACATACTTTGTGTATTATCTGACTTATTAAATGAGTTCTTCTTTCTAACTAAATATAACAAGGTGCTACACACTGGATATGATTTCTTGCAGTCACATCATTTCTAGCACAGGGATAAGCCTCAACCCATCCAGAAAAAAAACAAAAAACATCCACAATTACTAAAACATAGTTAAACTCCTGATAGTGCAGAACTTCAATAAAATCCAACTGTACACTACAAAAAAGTTCCCATGGCTTTTTTAAAGACTATGTGGGAAGAATAACACTGTTTGACACATTATATTAAAAAGAATCTGTAAACATATTTGCAAAATTGGTCAAAATTTGTCTTAATAATGCATTTTTTCCATTGGGAGGACAAATGATTGGCTCGTGCTAAATGGTCTAGAAAAGAACACAGGGCTACTAGGCTGTCATCCCAATGACAACATTGTGAGTCAGAGGAGCAGCTAGAGCCATCGTGTATCCACCTTATCTTTTCAGAGGTATCAGCTTGATTTTGAAAAGACAGCACTTCCTGTAAAGAAACAGCTACATTAGTCACTTGTAATGGCTGCAAAAATAAGCCTGAACAGCATAAGACAATGAAGCTTGTCTGGCTATGATATCAGCAAATGTAATTTCTTCAAAATATAAGAATCAATCACATTTGACCTCAGGTGTTTTTCTAGGTAATAAAATCATATTTAGATGTTCATGAAAAAAGACAGAATTGTAATGAGTTCCTGCTCTTGTCATGTGTTCTCTCACCCTAAAAAGTATCCCAAAATCATGAACTGCCCCATATGCATAACATATGTCTGTAAAAATGCTAACTACTTTGTCCTTCACTAATTTAAATGCTTTGGTAATAGCTATGAGTTCAGCTATCTGTGCAGAAATATTTCCATTCAATTGAACAGTCAAAAGTATTGATTTTGTGGTGCAAATAGAAAATGTTGCCATTAATGAACTATCTTCTCTTTGGATGGAAGATCGATTAACAAATAAGGGTAACTCATAATTCGGCAACAGGAGCTGTTTTAAATCTGATATTGGGGGAAGTGCATGGTTACCAATGAACACACACTCATGGGTCTCTCCTTAGTCTGTTGTAGCGGTTAAAGAAGCAGGGTTAAGAGGAGGGCATGTACCGATCTCCAAAGGAGGATTACTAAGTAATGACAAATCCTAGCTACACAATCACTAGGCTGACACATACTGTCTTTTAGTTTCTACTAACAGCACCTTTACACAATGCAGAACTGCCACAAAAGCCTCATGCCTTAGAGTTGGTGCAGCTGCCATGTTCACTATGCAGGCTGTTGTGGCCACTGCCCTAAGGCAATGAGAGATGGCATCAGCTGTAGGATCAAGACTTGTACTGGAATAAGCAACAGGTCTAAAACTGTAATTTCTGTGTTGTGCTAATAATTCTGATTCTGCTCTTTTCCTTTGACAACAAAACAGGTAAAACAATTCTTTGAATATCTGGACAGTCGAAGAGTATGAGGGTTTCAAAGCAAGGTTTTTAATTGAATGAACATTTGTTTAGGATGAATTTGCCAAGGCGATGTCTCATTTTTATCTTTTTCAAATAATTCTAACAGAGTCTACTTCTGCACAATTCAAGATCCATTTATAGCAGTAACCTGTCAGTCCCCCCAAAAAAACTCATAATTGTTTCAAAGTTGTAGGGTATGGTGTAGCTTATATAGCAATAATTTGAGGGTAAAATTTATTAAGATCTTTCTTAAATCAGATGTCCTAAATACTGAACTTGTGGTTTCCATAGATGCATTTTTGTCTTGTTTACCCTGAACCCTAATTCTGCCAATTTAGTCAAAAGAAAACTAGTATCCTGTCAGCATCTAGATGGGGAATCAGAAGGTAAAAGCAAGTCACCCACATACTTTATTAGGATGGATCCACAGGGAAATTGAATTCTCTCTAGTTGTTTCTTCATTTGTTTAGAAAATATGCTGGGTGTTTCTACATATCCTTGAGGTAACCCTGTTTATGTATATTATCGCCCTCTATAAGTAAAGGCAAATATGTACTATCTGGGTGAATAAGGATAGAAAAGAAAACAGGAAATATCAACCACCAAGAAGATGGCTGTTGCTGCTGGAGGAACAGAACTTTGTATGCCAGCTGGGTTGGATACTACAAGAAAAGCTGTCAGTGCAACCATATTTTTTGCTCATAAATCTTGTACAAATCCGTAAGTGGCCTTACCCGGTTTCTTAACTGGCAAAATAGGCATATTGTATGTGACTATTATTCCTAGCTGAAGCAATGAGGAACTAACAAGTTCAATTTCCTTCTATGCCTCTACTGATAAAGGATAATGCCATTAATAGGAACTCATAGAGCTTTAAAGTAAGCATAAATGGTTCTGCATCTTTTATGAGTCCTACCTCATTGTGATGGGTAGCCCACAGCTATGGAGGAACAGCTTCATGTTCAACTAGGTCAGCCACACTGGAGATCTGTTCTAAAGCAATGGGAAGAGCATATCTTTTTCTGAGCAATATCAGCTGGATACAGACCCAGTGGAAAGGGATCATTCAGGACATTCAAAGGACTCCATATAGATTGCAAAACACAGTGCACTTTAGCTTACACAATAAATCTCTACCTAATAAAACAAAAGGGGTGGAATTTACTACAACAAAAGCATGCTGATCTTGTAATAGACCTATATGAATTAAAACAGATTTTGTCTTTTGGTAGTCTGGTGGAATCCTGGAGACACCTACACCTGTAACAGAAAGTGTGGAAAGTGAAAGGCTTTCACATTAATGGAAGTTCTAATAGACCGGGTTGCTTCTGTGTCTATGAGGAAAGCAAGAGTTGAAGAATTACACACTTTAATATTAACAAAAGGGCCTCTTGATCTGCTGGTAACAAGGGAAATAGCTGTGTTTCCTATTCAAGGCTGTCCCATTTATCCTGCTGCCATGTTACTGGCTAGCAAACAGTACTCAAAGTTGTAGGCTGTCTCACCACCTGTTGTGAGGTTTGAATATTAGGCTGATTTGCAGATGGAAAGGATGGAATCACTAGCTGAATAACTTAACATATATGACATCAAACTTGCAGGCACGTAGGTTCCTGGATTTAAGAAGCATTGAACACACTGTGGCATCCCCCTCCCTAAAAAAAAAAAAAAAAAAAACTAAGAACGCTATTGCCTAAGTGGAACTGTTCAAAGAAAGTCTATACAAGCATGTTAATAGACTAGCAGATGCAATGTACCCATCAGGAGTAAGTACAGAACTAACTCAAAAAGCATGCCACACTAGAAGAATCACAATGTCAACAGGCAGTATAACAGGAGCAATAAAATCATGGCATAACATTAGGAGGTGCTGCACTAAGTAGGAAAAAAATAATTCTCATAACTAAACAAATAGCTGAGAGGACAAATAAAGTCTACCAAAGCCAGCTTTTATCTAAATTTAGCCTCCAGGCTAAGGACAATAACAAAGCATTCTTTAGCAATATCTGCAACCTCAAAACCAATA
>NC_056731.1:566545101-566587601 GCF_019279795.1 Protopterus annectens
CTGAACCAGCTATTATTATAACCAATTTATGCATGTGTATTATTCTATCATTTTCGGCCATTTTCACTTACAGTGTAATTGCAATCTCTTTGTGTCTGCTCCCTTTCATCACTGAGTAGCGCATTACCGGCTCTGTCCAATCTCTCCCATCCTATCTCTTTCCTTTCTGCTGTAGCCTTTGCTCCAGTTACTTTTTTGTCCCATAAAAATGATACTGAATACTAACTCCCAGCTAAGTTATGCCCAATTGCCTCTTTTTTCATTCTACTAGATAGTTTTTGTCCATCTGCTTTGTAAACCGCATTACTAAAGACTCTGAGCTTACCAGAGTTGTCACACATTGTTTTTTGCAGGCATTAGATTTCAACAAGGTATAGACCCACTCCATTCACCCTCCATTCTGCTCTGGGCTCACTTTGCTCACCACCTTACCCACATTCTCACCCACCCCTCTTTCATTTCCTTTATAGACACAAAAACACTCCCACATCACACCCTCTCACTCATTACCCAATCCTATAACCTCCTCCCTATTTCCATTCCAATTAGTCCTACACATTTACATAACTGCATTCTCTCACTATGTATTCTTCTACTCTACAATATTTCTATCTCCTTTCATTAATTATCACTCTTCCTCTTCTCTCAATCCTTACAACATTAAACCCTGATCCCCTACCCACATATCTCAACTGTACAACTCCACAAACAGACTCTAATGCTGTCTCGTACTCTAGTATCAGCCCTAGCATCTACAACTCTACTCCTCTTCTCTTTAGAAAACATACACTACTCCATTCTAAACATTCCCTCTACTATAAAAGATACTATCCAGAATATTTTCTTCCCCTCTCTCTCTGAATTACTAGACCTAACCAATAATCTGTATACCTTTTACTCTTCCCTATTACTCTCTGCTGATATTCACCCCAACCCAGGGCCCCAAACTAAACATTTATCTCAACAATGCCACTCCCCTAAATTTATTTATTTATTTTACATTTTTTATTTTACATTTGGTTACCGGGCTAGTCCAACTGGATATATGTCCATTTTCAGCAGAGGCCCGGGGAGAAATGCTCCACATTAAAGTTAATACAAAACAAGTCATTACATAAAAAAAGCAAGTGGTTAGTAAGAATACAAACAGAAATAAGGTTCAATCTAAAATATGCTAGTAGAAAATTTATACTAGGAAGGACATTTACTTTTATTTACAGTATAAGAATAGGGGAGTTATACTTTAGTAAAACATTCATGAAGAGTATAAATTGCATAAGCAATTATAAACCATACAACCATAGAATGTTCTAAATTAATTTGTATCAGAGGCTAATTAACAAAGGTGTTTTTGAGATAGTCTTCTGAAGGGAGTGAGTGAACAGAGGTAAGAGAGGGTGTATAAGATTAGTCAGGATTGATGCATGGGCATAGCCAGAGTATTTTTAGGTGTTGCTTGAGCTTTTGTTTAAAGAGGAAGGGTGATGATGTAATAGTTAGAGTGGTAGGTAGTAGATTCCAGTATTTACCTATGGTGTTGGAGAATAGAGAATCACCTGCAATGTTATTGGACTTAGTTAGCTTCACAAGAAGTTTATTAGAGGAGCGTAGTGAATTTAGATATAGGGAGACATAAGGTCAGAAAGTATAGGGGTATTTTTTGGTTGGTGAAATATCCTGTGAACAAAGGTAATTTGGGAGAGTAGTAGTGTATTTTTCAGTTCTAGCCAGTTTAGTTGTAGTAGATTCTGGCAGTGGTGAGTTCTAAATGGGCTTCCAGTAGCAAATCTGGCAATACTATTGTATGCATTTGCTAGTTTAGTAAGGTTATTTTTCTTTAAGTTAGTGTATATGGGTGAGGCATAAAGAAGAGTAGAGGTAAGATGAGAGTGAGCGACTGTAATTTTGGCCTGTGGAGTTAGAAAGGTTTTAATTCTATATAAGGAGCCACGTTTTCTGTTTACGGTTTTAATAGTATTATTAATGTGGTTATCAAAGGTGAGGTTATTGTCAATTATAATACCTAACAGTTTTGTGGTAGAGTCGGGGACTATATGTGTACCATTATTGGAAGTAATAGTGAAGTCTAAGAGGGGGGACTTACTATTAGGTCTAAAAAGCAGGAGTTTGGTTTTATTGGCATTCAAAGGTAGGCAGCGTTTCAGGAACCATGCCACAACTGTGCTAAATATGTTATGTGTTAGGGTTTGTAGTTCAGAGGAGGTATTTGCAGAGCATATGAGTGTTGAGTCGTCTGCATATTGAATACATGTAGCTTGAGGTATTGCTACATGTTAGTCATTTATGAATAAAGAGAAAAGGAGAGGACCTAGGATGGAACCTTGTGGTACTCCAAGAGAGACTGGCAAAAAGGATGAAAGTGTATTTTCCCAGAGAACAGCCTGTTGCCTGTTACTAAGGTAGGAAGTAAATCATTGAACAGCATTGGTATCTAGAGAGAGAGATTCAAGGGTTTTTAAGAGCATATGGTGGTTTACCATGTCAAAGGCTTTTGACAGGTCTATGAAGAGTGCAAATGATAGGATACTATTATTGCGGTTTCTATTTATACACTCGGTAAAGGATAGGAGAGCTGTGGTAGTGCTATGAAATGGCCTAAAGCCATGTTGGCAGTTGGCTAGTAAGTTAAATTGAGTTAAGTGGTGCATTAGCTGATGATGAATACATTTCTCCATAATTTTTGCTAAGGGTGATAGGAGTGCTATACGTCTGTAGTTAGAATACTCATTTGAGCTGCCTCCTTTATGTAATGGGATTATGTGGGAAGTTTTCCAGATAGCAGGGATGGTTCCTTCATTGATGGTTCTGTTTATAAGGAGAGATATAGGATAAGCTACTGCTTCTGCTGCTTTTTGTAGGTATTCAGATGGTAACTGATCTGCAGATGGGGTACAGGGTTTGAGTTTTTGGATGAGTTTTAGGATGTAGGAAGTAGAGATAGGTTGTAGTTGAAATATGGGGAGATTAGCAGGTATATTAGTTGTTCCTGGGTTAGGGTGGATGTCACCATCAGTAAGGATTGGTATTTTTAGTTCTAGTGATGGTTTGCATGAAAAGTTGGTTAGGTATTTTAGCCTCCTTATGTTTGGATTGTTGAAGTTAATGTGTGTGTGTCTATGGTATTTGGGTAGTAAGTAGTTGGGGGTGCTTATAATGTTTGCATGAGGAAAAGTATAACTAGGATTTTGGAAGGCTGTTTGTCTGTAGCAGGTAGTAAAGTGGAAGTAATTAGTTATTTCATAAGATTTAAGGAGATAGCTGAAGGTTAAGCATAGAGAGCATATGTATGTGAATATTAGTTTAGTTATAATAGTTTTAGATATGAGAGACATATTGCTAAGAAGAGTATTAAGTCCTAGGAGGTAGGGTTAATATGTAGAAAGCAAGCTAAAGTGTAGGGTAGGTAATAGTTTTCCTAAGTACAGTAGATAAGAGTATAAGTGAAAGGTAGATGTTAGGAGAAAGGGAAATGATAGAGTAAAAATTAAGAGGGATGGGTGGGGTTATAGTAATTAAGAGAGAGAGATAATAGATAAGGTAGTTAAGGAGGGACAAGAAGGAGTTATATTAATAAACAGTTGCAGGGGATAGGCTGGCTTAGGGAGGGGGTGTGGTTAGGGAAGTATAAGTGTAAGGACACTGGGGGTGGGTGGGATATGGGGGTAGGGTAGGGGAGCGTAGCGGGGCAGAACCAATCAGTAGATTGTGTGGAGCCAATCAGACCTTCCAGAGAGCTTGTCTCCGAAGTATATCAGGCAAATAAGGAGCACCTTATTGTGGAAGTTTTTTTTTTTTTTTGAGAGTAAATTTAGGCAAACCAGTTTGCTTTAAAGGTAATAAAAACCAGTTTACTTATAATCTGTGAATCAGTGACTGCTATATTTGCTTAATAGATAAACCTTGGTTACAAAAAATAAGGTTAATTTAACAGAGATGAAGAACAAACCTCAGTAGAATATAGAAAATAAGTCACTATATTGTGCTGCCATCTAGTGGCGTAAGGGGGGAAAGACCTCAACTTTAGGTTAATCAGGAAAATATTCTAATCAGGAGATAAGATGGCCTAGGTAGGTTCCGCAAGTGTGCTGGCCCAGTTCCGACAGGTCTTAGCAAATAAAAGTAAAAATAAAAGGTACTAAAAGACACATACATCAAATCTTTAGGGCTATCAGCAATAGCCAATGCTGGGAAATATATGGGGATGCTTCCAGGTGTTCACACTTAGTGACACTGCGTTGAGGCTTCAGAGAAGTAGGTTACTTGTGGGAAGTCATACAGCAGTGGGGGACAACCCGATTAGCAGTACTTGGCTTCCAGGCTAAAAAGAAGAAAAATAGGAAGGTTATACGTATAGGTAGGAGGTACAGACAGGGAGAAGAGTGAGGCTGTGTAGTGGAGTGCAAGGGTAGATGTAAGGACAAGAGAGTAGCATATATAGCATGTAGTCAGAGTACAGAACCCACAACAAAGCAGTAGAATCACAAACGTTAGTTTAAGGATTAAACCACAGTCTCATTTGGACCATTCATGATTAATACAGTCTACATCACCTCAAAGTATTCACATGTACATAAGCAACAGTAATTAGAGTTACCTGCACTGAACCAGTTTCATTTATTTCTTATTTTAACCTTGTGTAATCCGTAGAGGCGTAATTATCTCCCTCCTTCAAAAAAAAAATAACTAACACAGTCACTTGGCTTTTTGAAACAGTTAGTGCTTGCAGTCGCTAGAACTTCTCACCCAGCCTTAAGACAGTCACTAGGACTCTATAACCAGTTTTGCTTACTGTCTTTAAAACATTCCCACACAGTACAAACAATTTAGCGATAGAACAAGCAGCTATGACAAAATGCTTCTAAAAATGTTCCCGCTTATAGAGACTAAATAAATAAATCCAACCCTACAAAAGCGACATAGCATTATATTATAGATAGAATCGGTATATCAGACACTACTCTCTAGGTCCCAGTAGTCAATGAAATAACCTTAGTTGGACCATAACATTTAGAAGGGATGCAGCTTATATGACCAGGAGTAAGGCATAATGCAGTAAAGTATAGCAAACATTACATATATACAGCAAGGAATCAAGGAGTAGCTGCTCTATGTATCATTAGCAAATTAAGGTACTTTCCAGATAGAAGTTATTAAAAGGAATCAAGCAGTTACATCATCCTATGCAATACAGTGTAGATAGCAAACTAAATATCTATGTACAACACTAAAATTCAGAGATTAACTAGCTTTTCCTTATTGTCGCCTAGCAAACTGATGCACAATTCAGTTACAGCATGTTAATAAAGGAATAGGGCAGTTTGAACAAATAATAATCTAATCATCTCCATTTAACCACTCTAAACTTTCAAAGTATCTGTAACAAAACCTCTCAGTTTCATGCCTGGCTTACCCAGAACAGAACTCACATCCCAGCTGCTACTGAGACCTGGTTAAAACCTTCAACACAGGACTCAGAATTTCTGCCCCCTGATTTCAATGTAATTAGATTAGATAGACAACATAAAAGAGTAGGTGGCATTGCCTTTATTTATCCCAATCATCTCAACATTTCCCCATTCACCAACCCCATTCCACAATTTCAAAACGCTGAGATCCTAATCTCCTTCCTAGACATCAACAACTCTAAAACTCTGTATAATAGTCATATATATTCCCGCAGGAAACAATATCCCCATTTTAGAAGACATACTACTTTGGATCTCCTCTATTATCAAAAACAAAATTATTATCTTAGGTGACATGAATATTGATTGGGCCTCAACATCCTCCACTCAATCCCGCTCTAGTATAAATGTATTCCATTTTATACCACCAATTAACACTAATACTATGTTTAACTTCAAATCCAGCAAAGGCTCAATTCTAGACTGGATTCTGGTCTAAGATCTCTCAAAATACCCTACATATGGCACTCTGTCAAACTCCCTTAGTGACCATCTCCCAGCCTTTGCTATTCAAAACTGTTCTTCCATATCAAAAGTCCATAACATTAGGGTTATTCAAGATTTATCTAAATTCTGTCCCAAGACCTTTAACAGCATTCTAAGTAGCCACAACTGGAACTGTCTGAAAATTCTCCCTCGAGATGATGCCCTCCTTTACTTCAAGAACTCCTTTCTAAACACCCTTCACAGTTTATCTCCTACTAGATCTAAGATAATTAAATCTAATCTTATCCCATGGCTATCTAAAACCACTAAAGTAATTATGGAAACAGGGGCAAAGCCTGGAAATGCTGGCTCAAATGCAGAAATTCCCCCAATCTCATCCAGTATAAACAGCTTCGAAACCAAGCCAAAAAACTTAAAAGCAAAGACAAGCAACAGTACTTCTGGAACCTACAAACAAATAGGAAAACTAACCCAAAACTTTTCTGGTCTTCTATTAATAATCTACTCCACCCAGGCACCAAAAGTAATCCATATTCATACCCTAACTTGAGCTCTGACCTTATCACTTCTTAATTCAACTCCTACTTCATTGATACTATATCCAACATTATTTCCTCCTTCTCCTCAGCTCTACCATCCATGCCCCTCCCCTCATCTAACCCCTCTCCACCACTACTCACTCTCTCCAATTCTCATACCCCAACCCAAAAATCTATCAAGGAACCTCATACTCTAGAATTCAGTCCCTCCCCTATATCTATATCTTAAATAAAAAAATCCTTCAGAATCTAAAGCCATGTACTAATTCTGCTGATAATATTCCTGCCAAATTTCTTAATATAGCCACTGAATCAGTAGCTTATCCTATAAGCATCCTCATCAACAGATCTTTCCAAAAGTCATATGTTCCTGACCTTTGGAAAAAAAACAATAATCCTCTACATAAAGGTGGCCTATTCCTCTGCCCATTGCTATTCTGTCTCCAGTATCAAAAATACTAGAAAAAATTATCCAAAAACAACTTATCCATTACCTTATAAACAACAACATCCTCTCCCCTACCCAGCATGGTTTTCGGCCAGGGCATAGTACAACTACTGCTCTAATCTCCTTCCTAGATATTATCAATAAAGCCCGTGACTCAGGCCTTATAGTATAGAATCTTTCTAAAGCATTTGATACTATCTCCCACACCATTTTCCTGACAACTCTCATCCATAGGACTTTCCTCACAATCTCTTAACTGGGTCAAGATCTATTTCTCTGGCAGGCAACACAATGTTAGATGGGATAACTCTATTTTTCCCTACCTTCACAACCCCACAGGCATCCCACATGGCTCAATTTTAGGACCTATACTGGGCGTTCCTTCTTTGAAGGTTGTGCGTTAGGCCCGGCAAGCCAGTACATAAAGATCTACTACCAATCATTAGCAGACCGGAATTCCACTGTGGCAACCCCTAACCGGGAAAAGCCGAAAGACACAAACAAACAAACTGTTTAATATTTTCATAAATAATCTCCACACAGATATTCCTCCATAGTCCAGTATGCAGATGATTCAATTATAGTCTGCTCTGCTCCCAACCAAAATTTCCTACAACAAATTACTCAAACAGCATTTTCCATAGTAGAATCCTGGTTCCACAAAAACTACCTTTCTCTTAATGCCAAAAAACAAATTTTATGCTGTTCACCCTCAAAAGGAACACTATTCTCAACAAAGAAACTTTCAATATAATGTCTCTAAACTCTACTAAAATTGAATTAGTAACCAATACCAAATTAATAGGTGTCATAATAGACGATAACCTAAAGTTCAGTCTGCATATCTAATCCAACATTAATAAAACACTCAAAAAAATAGGGCTACTGTACAGGCACAAAAGGTTTCTCTCCTTACCAACTAAACAAGCACTTGCCCTCACCTACCTTCTACCATTTCTAACCTATGGTGCACCATTGTTAACTTACCTGCAGTCTTTCCTAAAACAAAAGGTAGAAATCTGATACAATACGATTGCCAAATTTACTACAGCTAGTCGCCACTCTTCCCATCATTGCTCTGCCCTAAGGAAACTACAATGGCTAGAATTTCCTCACCACCTATTACTTATTCGGGTCTATATTATATCCTCGAATGCTTAAAAAAGCGAACGCTGATTGATCGAACTTATTTTCGCAAAACTGCAAAATATCGAAGCAGCAGAAACTCGAATTTGAGTGGTAGAGTGATTTAGGTGAGTTAGGGTTAGGGCTCGGGTTAGGTGTGTGTGCGATTGAGTGGACATGAGGGTTAGGGCAGATTTAAGTGAGTTAGGGGTAGGGAGCGGGTGAGGTGAGTGTGCGATAGTGATGGACCTTAGGGTTAGGGTTTGTGTTAAGGTAAGTGGGTAGTTAGTGGTGTGTGCATAGTTTAGTGTAGGGTTAGGTATCAAATTTCAGGTGTATGTGTGTGGATTTCTGTTTGTTTGGTATGCTTGTGTTGTGTGTATGTGTTTTTGATCAGCGATTTTTTTCCCTGGGAAAAAAATCGCTGATCTGATAGTTCGAGATTGTAAGCTTTTGCTTAAATTAGGTGGATCAATCAGCGTTCGCTTTTTTAAGCGCTCGATAATATACTATAGACCCACTTATTCAGCTAACCACCTCACATAAACTCATCCATAAATCATCATATTGTCCTGCTCTCAGTTCCATACTTGCCCTTTACTCCTCATGTCGGCCCCTTCAATCTGATCACCAACACTTACTCCAAATCCTTAAAACAAATCTATCTGCAGGAAAACTCCTATACTCCTGGACCATTGCCAGACTATGGAATAACCTCCCTTCGGCTATACATAGTGAAGTACACCCCCTCAAACTTCAAAACTGCCCTTCACAATCATCTCCTTTCCAACTGGGTATGTAACTGCACTAATGCATCTACCTTTTCCTTTGATGCAGTTACCTGACCTCCGTCTGTATAAATCTCAGCCTTTCTTCCAAGCCTCATAATCTATCTAATAATCTGTATTCACTATCTAACATCCTCAACCATTCTATCTTTGTACTAATTGTTGTAACTGTATTAACCAGTTTCCTTCCTGCGACTGACCTTATGTGCCTTGTCACCACTCTAAAGTGTATCTGTATATCTGTATTCTCTCTGCTCTTAATTCTATATTGCCACAGTTTATTTACTAGAAGCACAAATCCTGCACCACTTATCCATTCCACTTTGGTATACTGTGCTCATTCTTAAGTTCCTCTCATTGTTACCTTGGATTTCTATTAATTTTTGTGAATTATATTCTTTATACCTTGTAAATATGCATGAAATCTCTTGTGATTTCTCCTTTGCTTTTGCTGCTTATTTCATATTTTTATATTGTTATATTAATATGTTATATTGTTATCTTATATTGTTATGCTGTTTTTTTCTTTGTATTAGAGCTTTTCTCCCCGGGCTTCCACTGAAAATGTGCTCTTCTTGGCCCAGTGGACTTTCCTGGTAACAAATGTCAATAAATAAATAAATAAAATAAATCTACCCCTCCAACCTGTTGTATTGGAATACCCCACTGCTGCAGTTTCTTTTGCTTCAAGAAGAGATTTGTGTTTAGCAGAAACATGAAGGGAAAGTGGTTTGTTTAACAATGGACACATGAATATGGTGAGCCAAGGTACTCTGGTGCATGAAAATGGTGGACTACAGACATAATCAATGGATTTAAGGACAACTAATGGGAGACAGATCAGTAGAAGTAATAACTGTAAAACACTCACAATACTGTTTTAAATGAGACTAGAAATGTGCCTCTTCTAAAAGATTGCTTAAAACCTGCAGTTAGTGATGCAAGAGGGTCTATCACTCACCCCTTAGCTAATTTTATTAAATGTAAGAAATTGGTCTCAGAGGAGCCCAGTATTTGTAGGGGCTCTTGCGATTTTTGAATAAGTTGAATGACACTGATTTTAAAGAAGAGTATGTGTTTAACACGGTTGATATAAGAGACCTGTACTCAGTCAGTCATTCCACATAATGTTGGTTTGAAATGGTTTTATGAGTATTGAGTTGATAAGGTGGTGCTGCAAACAGAAATTAATTTCTTGGAACAGATGTTGGAAATGGCCTTAAAAATAACTTTACTGATTTTGACAAGGAATATTTTTTGCAGGGAGGAGTTGCTATGGGTGCAGCATGTGGTGGAGTTTATGCCAACATGGTTATGGTACAATGGGAACATTTGTTTTATTTAATTTTGCCTTTTACCAATACTGCCAACTGTATACATAGTTTTTGGATGACTTGTTTATTTTATGGAAGGGTCCCAAATTATTGATTGAGGAGTTTTTGGTTTACTTGAACAGTACCATGCAATTTTTGAAATTTTCCCACTATGTGGATGAGGATTTGTTACTAGATTTTTTTTGAAAAGAGAAGTACTGGAATGTTTATTTTACACTTTTCAAGCACCCACCCATTCAAGCAGAAGCTAGCAGTCATTAAAGGTCAGGTTACCCACAATCATTTGTATATGAGATTATGTATTAATAAAAGAGAAAGTGGTCATTTTGAACCCATCTTTAAAGGATGGAAGGGTTTTAGGGTTGGCAGTGGCAGCTGAGATTAACGAAACATGTGATGTAAGCATTGTAGCTGGTACTGAGCTTCTAAGTGTTAAATCTGTAAATCAGAACAGCTATTCATGGTCCTTTGTTACCACATTTGGGACTAACAGCAAGCATATCTGGCATATTATACAGGAAAAACTGAAAAATGTTACAGTACAAAAGTGAAATGAAAGACCTAATAGGTGCTGGACTTCTAATTGTGTATCACAGGGGTAGAAATTTGAAGGACTTGTTTGAAAGAGTGATTAAGTATAAGGGGGGAGGGCTTATGAAGAACTGTGGGTGCTGCCCATATTGCCCTTATGTTGCAGAGATTATTGAGACAGTGATTAATGGTTTTAAATTTAAACCAGTGGAAAAGTTTTACTGATATTCAGACTGGGTGGTACATTGCACCCAATGTATTTTATGTGCAGGTTTTTATATTGGTAAAATGGAGAGAAAATTTAAACAATCATATTTACAAACATCTTAGAGCAGTTAGAAAAAAATGATGGTACCAGTGCCCTTGCTAAGCACTGTATGGATTTTTATGGGCACTCTTTTAAGTTCTTTTTACTGGACTCAGTTAAGGTTGGTGAAAGAGACACAGAATGGTCATTACATCTAGAGAGGAAAGAATTGATCTGGCAACTATGTTTAAGGGTTAACATTTGGCTAGGTCTCAGTGAACGTATTCATATCAACAGTAGTCTTAGGTTGAAGACACTGTAAAGATGACCTGACTTATTTCAATATTTATGGAAACATGTAAAATTAAACTACACTGAGTTGTTTGAATACGGTCTTAAAGTAAACACTTGTTATTGTATTTATATTTAACATATATGCTATATATTAAATTTCTGAGATGTGCCAGAATGTTAATCTTATGTTTTTTAAAGGTTTTATAAGTATTCGTGGACTTTATTAATATTTATAAATATGCATGTAGAGATTTGTTCTCACTGGCTGAAATCATGGGGGATGCTTTTTGTATGAAGTCATCACTAATTGAAGGTATTTAAACATGAACTGCTTTTTGTCTTTTAAACTGTCTGAAGAAGTTTCTTATGGTAGAAATGAAAGTGTTAATTTTATATGTATTTTGATTAAATAAAGTGTGTTTTTCACAGAGAAACAGACTTATATTGGATTTTACATTTTGTGTACCCCACTGGAGTATTCACATTTCCTGCCTTCCGGTCTGGTTTTCTTCACAAAGTTAAATCTATATATAACAAAGGTTAATTGTTTTTAATCATCTCTGGTTACGTTTTTTTTGTTTTTGTTTTTTAAATATTTAAGGCCAATTTGCATTTGTTTAATTGGTTTTGATGAAGTGCCTAAGGTTATGAGATGCAAGTGCTTGACTGGCTGGTTAAACAACATCTTTGCTCACTCCCTTTAGTTGTGTTTTTCATTATATAGCTAAGTTGCAGCCACTCTGTTCATCTTATAATTTGCCATTACAAATCTGTTTCATTGTTTGCTACTTTGAAGTCAAAATAGACATGTGGCGGGCAAAAATCTGGTAATTACCAAGAGTAGCTTGATTCTTATTTGAAACAAATGTGTTACTAGCAAAGATTTCTGTAGAAGTCTGAAAAACAGGTAAAAAGTAAAGATAAAAATAGGAAAGTGATAATAAAGGGGTTTAAAAATAGCAAATGGAAACTTAGAAATGTAGTTGAATCACCACACCATTTGCGCTGATAACACAAAGCCTGATGAGAAAAAACATAGGTAACCAAGATACTACCTGCAAAAAAAAAATAACAAAAAAAAACACATTGACACTTACCCATGTTATATATTTTTATTTATTTATTTAAATTTGTTGTGCTGGGATACTGCACTGACAACAACTTTCAGGTAAAGTCAGGATTACATCAACTACATTCAAATCAACGATATGGAAATGTAATAAAACACCACTGTTTGGGTAGATTTTTTTTCCCTTCTTAAAGATTTCATAACCCCATTGTTGGTATATGTATATTTCAGACAGGTGTGGGAGGTTTGCTACACAATGGGGAGTGCAGTAGGGATTGCACTCCTGCAGAAAACACATACATGGATTTTTTTGATGGGTAGGATCACTGGCAGTTAAAGTTGGCAGTGTCATCAGCATTTGAACCCTCTGAGGATTACTAGGTGAAGCCAGAGAATTTTACTTTTATGCACACAATGCAAGCAGCAGAGTCAGTCACAGACAATGGATTACTTCAGGTACCAAACGAAATAATAAACATTTTACTGTTTTGTTCTGGCAACATCACCCTGGCAGGTCTATATTATAACATCAAAATCTACAAAGATCGAATGTTATAATATCGAACACTAAACACCGAAATCCGTAAACATTGAACAGTCAGAATAGCGATTTTTTTCCTAGGGAAAAAAAACCGTTATTCCGGGAAACATACACATAACACAAACACACACAAAAAACAGCAATCCACACACATACACTTAAAATCCTACACCTAAACCTAAACTAAACTTTACATACACTACTAGCTATCCACTTACCTTAACCCGACCCTAACCCTAAGGTCCGTCACTATCGCACACTTTCATGAACCACGCCCTAGCCCTAACTCACCTAACCCGCCCCCTAACCCTAACCTACACACAATCGCACACTTACCTGAACCCGACCCGTAACGCTCCAACATATCAAACGCTGAAAACAGCAAAGCCACAGCAACGGCCCACCAAATTCTTTCCCTGGGAAAGAACTCAGTGTCCTGCACCTTTGCTGTTTTCAGCGTTTGACATTACGGGTTTGATATTATAACATTCTATCTTTGTAAGATTCGATGTTATAATATAGACTCGGCAGATCTATAGCTTTTATAGACCACTAGGAACAATTAGAATGTAATTTCTAAACTTAAAATTTAGGGTCTGTAAAATGGTTACAAATGAAGTAACTGACTGCTGTAAATAAGGTTTTGTATATGTTCAAGCAGGGAGTCGATGGCAGTACTCTCATCTATGAATGACAGCACTGACAAGATGTACTTTCAGGTTTGGTCATTTTGCACTTACAGTTTACATTCAGTACACATTACATATTAAGTAAGTGCTGATGATCACTTTGTAACTGCTGCAGATTGCTGTGTAAGAGGTGTCTATCGCTCACCTCACTCCCTTTTACTTTATCACTTTGAGTTCTTGTTAGTTAACTATACAGAATTATACATTATAGTCACCGTGTACTTTATTCTTTAAGCCCAGAATGACATATCAGAGCATCATTGTCGCTATTGCCATCGATTTTCTGTTTTCTTAACTTAGTAAAACAGCTGAAGGTCACTTCACATGAGGGAAGGCAGCCAAGTCCTTCAACCCTGCCATATTATAGAAAAAGGTATCAGTTTCATTTCTGTACTGCAATACTCTTCACTACAATAATGCTGAACTTCTCCTAACTATAGCCAGTTGTTGCATGGGAGGGATGGTTTTCTATGTTTAAATGTACTAAATTACTTATACTTGTTCAATCAGTGTGTGAATACATTAAAATAATTACACTTGCTGAATCATTGTGTTTAAACAAGAGTGCAATATACCTTTAACAGGTATATTTGTGTATAACAATCTGTACAAATCTTTGCAGTTGTTTATCAGTCCTATAATACAGATAAGGTCTATATAGTGTGGGTGAGCTGAGAGTCTGTTTAGGCTGTTACTACTCTGCATCATAGCAATTACTCTGCTCCACAATTGCTGCAAATATCTTTTTTTTTTTTTTTTTTTTTTTTTATTAATAAGTGCATGGTGTCCATAGTGAATAAAGTTAAACTACTGCCATAGACGGGACTACAGAGGCAGTCAATGACCTGTTAGAGTGATTTGTGCCTTCTGGGTAAATTGATATCTTCTCTTTGTCCAGTTAATATATATTGGTTATTTACTCTTTTTGGAAGGGGTACATTATCTTATTATTTTACATTTCAATACTATTTCAAGTTATTCCTTTTCCTCTTTCTACCATGAATAAATACAGTTAAAAAAAGCATCTTTCAATACTCTATTCCATAAGACTCCCCATCAGTTGAGCATTTCATTTTGACTCTCAAGGTGGTACAGTGGAAGGTTATTCCATCTAGGTGCAGGGTTGATCCTTAAGAAAGTAGGCCTAGAAGTAAAGAGGACAGATAACATACTCACATCTGATGCTGCAGCATGATATAACATACTCACATCAGATGCTGCAGCACAATATAACATACTCACATCAGATGCTGCAGCACAATATAACATACTCACATCTGATGCTGCAGCATGATATAACATACTCACATCTGATGCTGCAGCACAATATAACATACTCACATCAGATGCTGCAGCACAATATAACATACTCACATCAGATGCTGCAGCACGATATAACATACTCACGCATGTACACCTGGACTTTCATCTTTAAGATTTTTTATTAAAGAGCTCAGGCTAATATACAACCACATTTCTAAGGAGCTCAACATCACTGCCATCAATAAATACAAGAATATTGTGACCTGCAATAACACAGACAACAAAATGACCAGCTGTTCACTTTCCATCCATCTATCCAATGCTGTCCATAACTCCTCCTCATTCTTGTCTTTTCCCAGAAAAGGGAGTATCAACTACAGTGTAACCATCTGGAACTTGGTCTTTTTTACAGATTTGTTCAGTCTGCTGAGATAAAAAAATGGGTCACCAGTCCCCTGTTTTCTTTGGAACTAAAAAGAACCTTGAGTAAGTACTGAATCCTAATTGGTCTGCGGGGACTGGTTGGGTGACTCTATTTTCTAGCAACTTCTGAATCTCTATGGTTGCTTGCTTCCTGTGACTGAGTGGAATGTCCAGAATCCTTCTCATTAGTGAAGCTGGCATGGAAAAGGGTATAGAGTAATCTCTGCATATGATACTTGTAGCCACTTGTCTTTTGTTACTTTTGGCCAGGCATCTGGGTACAAAGATAAGGGACATCCATCTGCTTCCTGAGTGGGACAGACGGGCCTCCTTTCAGGAGCGCTGAAAGGGCTAACCCAAGAAAGACTCTCTCTCATCCTGGTTTTGCAGACCCCCTCTGCAGAGTGGCCAGCATCTTCCATTATTACCTCCTCCTCTGCCCCTGGAGGAAGGTTCACCACGTGTGTCCTGAAAGACTTTCTGGGATTTTTGAAACCACATTTTCCCTCCTTGGGATAGGGTCTAGAAGGTGTGGAAAACTGGACTCCGATGGCAGAAAGAGTCTTGCCTGCCTGTTCACACCTGGTTGTGTTTCTTTGACTTTAAGCTTGAAAAGGGACAAGCCATTGAAAGGGATGTTAATAAAGGATGATCTGAAGGGTTTCGCAAAGTTACACAAGCACATCCAGGAATGTCTCCTAAGGGCAATTCCTGAACCCACTGATTTACTTATTCTATCGGCTGCATAAGAAATGAGTCTCACTACTGAATTAAGGGTGGAGAGTTGGGATGACACCTTATCTGCAACCTCTGCAGCTAATAAACCCTGGAGAGTGTCTCCAAGCTCCTTTAGAAGATCTCTCTGTAGCCTCGTGAAATGAGTAAGATAATTCAGGGACCTGAGCGTAAAGGTGGCTGAAGAAAAAATGCATTTTCCGTATCTGTCCATCATCCATGAGTCTTTGTTCAGAGGATGGACAGATGTGGACATCTCAGACAACTCTTTTTTGGTGGCTGCCACCACCACCATAGCATCTACTGGGACCCCTTTTGTCAAAAAAGTTTTGTCTTCTGGAGAAGTAATAAATTTATTTGGCCTCCTAGGGACAGATTCCGCTGTATCTGGTGACTCCCATGCCTTTCAACAAACCAATTCCATGAGTTCGTTGAATGGTGGAGACACCCAAGTGGTGGAAGGGTGAGACCCAAAACCCTTAAGGTAAACAGACTCCTCATCAGAAGAGGTGATGGTCTTCCAGCTGCCTCTCTGTTTAAAGATCTCTAAGATGTCTGCAAAGGAAACATCTTCAGAGGGTGACATCAGGGACCCTTCTAAGTCATCGAGGTCTGTGTCAGATGTGACTGACTCCTGCAGGGAGTCCAAATGCTTCCTCTTGCATAATCTCTTCTGAGGGACCTCTTCAGAGGAGGACATTCCAGAGAGGTTTTGGAAGAGAAGGCTTCACTCATAGGGGCAACCTGGTGATCTGAGACTCTATGTCTGTGTGGATTCAGTAATACCAAGATGGACACTGGTGCCTTTGGGGAAGGAATGACTGGACCTGAAACTGTGACTGTCTGTGGAGACAGTGCTCTACTCATGGCTTCAAATGGCCCTCTCCCATGACCCAAGGAAACCCCCAACTCTGAAGAACCAGAAGGTCCACCCGGTCCCATGGTGGTCAGCTCTGAAGCCGAGGTAGGAGCCAAACTCACCAGAGCTGAGGCCCCAACAGGCAAGATTGGATCCAAAGAAAAATCAGCCCAACTCCCTTCCCCGGACTCGGCCTGAGAGTGACAGCTCCTAGACCCCTCAGATGGCACCAAGGTAGTTGGAGCGGTAGGAGCCAAAGATCCTGGAGCAGGTCTCAACTCCAACAGTTCTGTGCATTCTGGCTCCAAAATAGCAACTTGGGTCGGAGGAGGAATTGATGTTGTCAGGATAGGTGTAGTTGGTGCCGAATCCTTCTGGGTCAGTTCTGACAAAAGTTTTGCCACTGCCAGTGTCCTCAAGAGTCTCTGCACCACACAATCCACATCATAGTCAGAAAGGCTTTTAGATGATCGAGAGAAATGAGCTGGGGATACTATGTTTTGTAAAAAAGGTAACCTCAATGTAGAGATACCGGCTCCAGAGCAGGGGACCGGCTTCTCACTTGGAAAACCAACAGCTCCGATGCCCAGAGGAGCTGAGGTGGACAGTCTCTCGGAACCAACAGGTTTGGACATTGTCAGAGACATCTTTGCAGACTTTTTCAATGGCTCTGTACCCTCTGAAGCAGTAGAGGGTGAATTTTTTGAACTTTTGGTTGTCTTGTCTGATTTTTGTTTAGGTGAAATCGGCTTCTTTGGAGGATTTTGACCCTGTCCCAAAGCCTCTGTAAAAGAAGATTTCACCAATTCTCTTAAGATTAGCTTGTTCTTCCTCTCTTGAAGAACTCTGGATCTAAAGGAGTGGCAAATTGCACATGACTCCTGTAAATGAACTGCCCTCAGGCTGTAAACATAAGCAGTGTGGCCATCGATGATGGACATTTTTTTACTGCACTTAGGGCATTTCTTGAAACCTGAAGGTTTAACTTCTTTACCTTGTTTAGACATTGTACAAGCTACAACAACCAAGTAGTCAAAGGAAGAATGGACCTGCAACTCTCTAAATGAAATGAGTTAACTTGATAGGGAACTATATCATTTCAAAGGATAACAGCCCCACAACAACAATTTTAATCAAGTAATATTCAGAAGAAGAAACCTAGCTAACAATCACACAGAAAGGGAAGAGCCCTATAAATAAAAATGGAGTCAGCTGCTCTCTAATAAAAATGAGCTAACTTATACTAGAAGGAACTATAGTAAAAACACACCTCTAACATATAAAGCTATGACTGCTTAAAGCAAACTATGCAGTCACACATAGAAAACATATCTACAGGTTAACCTAAATATATATATATATATATATATATATATATATATATATATATATATATATATATATATATATATATATATAAACTACTTGCTAAGCACTCTAAAGACAAACAGTAAAATGCATTTAACTAAACTACTGTAAAAACAGGATAGGGAACTATTTTAGGCCAAAATAAAAGGTGGTCAAAAAGTTAAACAACACTCACTAATAAAGTATTTAAATACACTACCTAATAAATGTGCACTAAATATTTACTAACTAAGCTATTAAAGATACACTAAGAGTATAAAATAGAGGAATATATATAAAAAAATGTTTTCCACTTAGCCAGAGCTGGAAGAATCACCCGATCTGTTTCAGTGGCAAACGAGTTCTGAGGAAGGCACGAGTGCATCATGGGATAGGAGTGAGCCACGAAGTGGTTGAAGACCTCAAGCTATAGTACAGAATGAAGGTGTGATAGGACAACTACACATTAGTTAGCATCTCTGCTTAAGCCTGGAAAAGTCCAAATGTATTCATATAACAACAGTGAGAGAGAGATTCTTCATAAACATCTTAAAATTTAAGTTATTGAATTTTGGTCAACTGTACTGGTCATCACCTGCACAAAGGCTAGAAACAATTCTTCAACACTATCCACTGAGCTGTCTGAGCAAAGGAATTGAATCCTGAGATAACTTTCCTATAACTCAGCATCAGCTGAGAGAGCCAACTGGAAAGTAATGCATCTATCTGGAATAACATTCTACTATAAATTTGTAAAGTACAATTTTTAGAGCAATTTAAATCAAAATTGAAAAATGACAATCCTGATCATTACAGATGTATATGTTGAGGGGTGAGGCCAATATGACTAACTGAGAACAGCAACTGGTGAAAGCTCTGTGAGTGAAAACTTTTCTCTAACAGAACGTGTAATCAAAAAATTAAAATTTGAAGATACTTGCTAGCTAATTTTATTCATTAGTAG
Organism: Protopterus annectens; assembly: GCF_019279795.1. NCBI lineage: Eukaryota > Metazoa > Chordata > Ceratodontiformes > Protopteridae > Protopterus > Protopterus annectens. The sequence continues at coordinate 566,564,231 of NC_056731.1, forward strand.
TCAGAGAAAAGATTTGTAACTTAAATTCTTCAAAAGCAACAGTTTTGCAGTCAGAATTTCAACTGTTTGCTTAGGAGAAGGGGGACTTCAACATGAGTCATTCAAGAAATGGTACATGGGATTCTTGTGTTATAAAGACATTAAGTATACAGGATATATTGCTTAAAATAGACAAACTGGATACAAAACAACAATGTTTCAAAGAAGAGACCCAAAAGAGGATAGAACATTTTGAAGCTGTTGTGAAACCCCTAGGGGCACAAAACAGCAGTATGGAATAGACTTTGAATGATCATGAAAGCAGAATAACTCAGGATGAGTCTCAGACTGAATTTCTTCACAAAACATAATAACTGGTTCATAGAAAAACTCAATGATAAAATGATAGACTGAGATGAAATAAAATTAGAATGTATGGTATACCTGAAAAATATGATAAACTTCTTAACTAACTGGTTACAAAAAATATAAAATCTACTTCAAACTTTATCTTTTGGAATTGAAAGAGCACATAGATCCCTGACACTGCCTTCTATGAGGAAAAATCACCACCATGTTCAATTACAGTTCATATCTAGCTTAGAAAAAGATCAAATATTAAGGGGAGCAACATATTAAAACAGGTGAACATGTAGTCAGATTTGACAATTACTATTATAGTAAAGTAATGAGTAAAAGAAAATCCTGTTTACCACTGATCAAGGAACTTAAAAAAGAACAAGATTAAAGCCACTTTGGTGGTTCCTGCAAATATCAAATTAGTTCTTTCTAAAGAAACCAAAATATTTAACATGCTGGACTAGGCATCCATTTAACAGCAATAACACCCTTAATACTGAAGAAATGGAGTGGAACAGTCCATCTCTAAAAAGACAGAGTGAGCTGAATTATTGGAAAACTGCTTCTAAAACTAAAAAGCCTAAAAACAAATGACTTCTATTCACCAACTGCTGGACTATTATTTTCTGAAAGAACAGATTTGCCTTTTAAGTAAAAGGTTTGCACTGGACTTTAGGCCTCAGAACATATGTAAGTATGTACTTATATTTTAAGCTAAAGCATTTTTCATGATGAGGAATATGAAGGATTAGTTTTACTTATTTACAGTGAAGTTAAAGATTTAGTATATTTAGTTCAGCTAAGTCTATGTGTGTTTCTAACTGTTAAACAAATACTTTCTGTCAGAAAATGTCATTATATTATAAGCAATAGAACTGGCAACTTTAAAGATATATAGGTTAAGAATTTTATTTTATTTATTCAGCATTGCATTGCTGAGTTAACTGAATGCCAGATCTAAGTAATATGATAATTGGAAGTGTTAAAGTTATTGTGATTTTGTTTTCCTTGTTCCTGTGTAACACATTCCTTTCACAGGTTGTTTATGAAACAACAGACATGCTAAAAAAAGCTTGAGAACAAAAGAATGTTCCATTTTCCTGCCTTGCATTGTACTGAAGAAAATCTAGGTCATGTTTATCACAGATGTCTGTGAATGACGAAAAATAATTTTCTATATTTTATTCTTTTCAAGTATATATGTGAGAAACCCACTCAAAATAACACCTCTTTTTTGTTGGAAGTGAAGAAAGTAAAAGCTATAGTAATGTTATAACATATATATAATATATGGTAAAGTTGTAACATATAATCTGCTAACATTTTACATGTTAACAACTTACACTGCAATGGTATTAACTTTAGCGATGCACATTAACTGTACATATTAATAGAATAAAGTAAAGATAGATGTTTTTTACTGATTAGAACAGTATAAAAGAACTAAGAAGAATGAGAAACTTGCAGAGTAAAATAGCAGCTGCTGTGTGCTGTGAGCTGTCATTTTCACATGCCATAGACAGATTCTGATGTCAGCATGTAAAGCTTAGGTTCATAAGTTCATATGTAGGTACTAGGCTATCGGCCCTGGGGCATATATAAGCCTAGCCAAAATGCAACCCTGGCTTTTTCCACCCAAGTAAATTATTTTCCTGTGCCCCTGTCAAGCAGTGCTGCAGAAGTGATCCCTAGGGGTGAATTTTCTATTTCCCATCCAGCCGTCAAGATTTTTCTTAAATAGGGCCAATGAGAAGCTTTGCTTGACATGAATGGGTAGTTTGTTCCAGTGTATGGGACATCTCTTGGGCAGGAATCTATCCCTCCAGCATGTTCTGTTTATTGTGGTGACATGGTTTAGGTCTCTGGAGCATATGAGTTGGAGAGATTGGGATTTATTTAAGTGTAGCATGTCCAGCAGCTCTGGGTTTGATATAGCTTTGTATGTTAGGCAGAGATCACCTCTGAGTAGGCGATATGCGACAGAGTAGAGCTGGCGTTTTTTGAGACGGTCTGCTTATGGCATCTGTTTGAGGCCAGTAATCCTCTTAGTGAGGTATTTCTGTGGCCTTTCCAATTGTTGTAGGTGTCTTGTGAGATACATGCCAAATGAGGCATTGTACTCTATAATGGGTCTGATGAGGGATGAGTAGAGAGGAACAATGACCTCCTTTTTCTAGAGGAGAACCCTTTTGTGATGAGGTGTGCCACGTAGAAGGATTTAATGACTACTATGGCAATATGGTTATCAAAGGAGGGACTACTGTCCACCTGTGTACCGAGGCCTCTTATCACACTTTCAGTGTTTAGTGAGCTACTGCCTATGTGGTAGTTCATGGGTACTGAGTTTTTCCCAAAGGGGATGACAATAAACTTCTTGGCATTGAGCTTGAGGCCATGACTTAGACACCACATATCTGCCTCTGTGAGGCCCTTTTGTTGAATGTCTACATCATTAGGTGATTCTATTATGGCTCTCAGTTTGCAGTCATCTGTGAACTTTGTTAGCCAAAGACCTTCTGTGTTGGCCTGCACTTCACAGAAGTAGATGCCAAACAGGAGAGGACCCAGGACTGAATCCTGTGGCACTCCACTCATCACTGGTCTGAAGTCGGACGTGGAGTCAGCTACTTTTACTGTGTGGGTTCTGCAAGTGAGCCAGTTGGCCAGCCATCTTGTGACATACAGATGTCATGCCCAGTTTAGTGAGTTTATCCATAATTCCAACATGGGAGATGGTATTGAAAGCCTTGGTGAGGTCAAGATAGGCTGTGTGCACTACCTTGCCCTCGTCTACAGCTCTAGTGACTGCTTTAAAGAAGTCAATCAGGTTTAGTAGACATTATCTACCTTTTATAAACCCAAACTGAGTGGGGTCCAGGGTTTGGAGGTTACCTATGCGTTTGTTTATAAGTTCCAAGATGATACATTGCATGGCCTTGCAGACTAGGCTAATCAGGCTAATGGGGTGGTAGTTTCCAGGGTCAGTGGTGGCAGCCCCTTTGTGAATTGGGATAACCATCACTCTGCACCATTCAGTAGGCTCATAGCCTCAGGTGAGGCTATGATTGAACATGGTACTTAGCTGGGGTGCCAGTTTGTTCTGTAATTAATTCAGTACACAGCCTGGGATGTTGTCTGGTCCCATGGATGTGTTCTTGGCTTTGGAGAGTGTGATCTTTAATTGTTCATCTGTGATTACAGGTGCTTTGCATTCTTCCAGTATTAAGATGGGCCCTTTGGAGGGTGAGAGGGGGTAAAGTTAGCACTGAACCTATCTGCAAGGATGTTGGCAATATCGGTTGGTTCTGTATATTTAGTGACATTGTGCTATAGCTCAGTGCAGATCTGAGTGTTGCCATTGAGATTCTTGACATAGCTGTAGAATGCTTTGTGATTGTCTTTGGAATCAGTGGTGATTTTACTTTTATAGCTGACTTTGAATGATTTTATGAGGGATCTTAGCTTCTTGCTGAGGATGACCAGGGAGTTCCTTCAATCTTGGGATTTTACTCTTTTTTTGCAACAGCTTCTTCCTTCTGTTGTAGAGTTTTTTTATGGCAGGGGACCACCAGATTGGCTTCCTTTTTTTGGAGGATAGTGTCTTGGTTATGGTGGGGATAGCACGATCCATGCAGTCATGTATGTGCTTATACAGTGCATTTGTGTAAGATTCAGCAGTCATACCTCTATTTTCTGTCTGAATGGGTGTCGTGAAGTTTGCCACTTCTGTCGTAAGAAGCATGAAGTTTGCTTTGGAGTAGTTTTTGATGGTGGTTTCCTTAATGAGGGGTGGGGGTGGGATATGGATGTCTAGGGTGATTAGCTTGTGGTTGGATCTGACCAGTGAGGAGTTGACCTCTAGCATGGAACACCAGTCACCCACATTGGTAATGATCAGGTCCAGCATATCACTGCCCCTGGTGGGGGGTGTGGACAAGCAGATTCAAGGCATTGGAATTTATGAATTCCAGAAAACGTTAAGCGAATGAGTTGGTACATGAGTAGTTTTCCCAGTTGATGTTGGGGTAGTTGAAATCGCTCATAATTAAGGTATTGGGTTGTACCTTAATATTTTCCAGTATCTTAAGAAATGAAGAGTGGGAATCCTGGGGCATGGTGGGGGATCTATAATAAGCTACAACCTGGATTGCAGTCTTTCCCAGTGTTAGTTGCACTTGGATAATTCCAGATGCATTATGTTGAGTAACTAGCCTGGCAGTGTAGATATCCTTAATGAATATGGACACACCTCCACATTTAGTGTTTCGGTCCAAGTTAGGTGGCCAAAAGGTGTGGTATGAATTATAGCCTGGTAATGCAGGGGTACTTTCTGGAGCCTTGACCGAGGTCTCTGTCACTGGACAGATGTCGATGTTCTCCATTTTAAGGAGTGCCTCGAGTGAGTACATTTTGAAGTTTAGACTTCTAGCATTGAGTAGCATTACGCTCAGAGTTTGCTTGCTTTTACCTGTTATGGTGGTGAATTTAGCATTTGAACCTTGCCTAAAAAAGGCACTATAGGGGTGGCAAGAGCCTTAGCCAGTATCCAGAATCCCAGGGGCGACTGGTGCTTAGATCTGAAAAGCCATTCACAATGACTAAACACATGTATTCAAATTAAATATGCAAGAATGTTTAATATATAGTCAATATTTCTTGTAATATTAGAATTAGTAAGAGTAAACAACTTATGAATATGCATATACACAAGGAATTCAATGTCTACTATGTAAGATTAATAAAAGAGCAGTATCAGTAAATTAAGAAATATGGACACAAACTATAATATTTAATAGAGAACCGATGATTAAATTGCTCTTTGATGGGAGATTTTAAAAATGCAAGATATATAGAATATGGTAAATACTAGTGGGGAAATAAGACAAAAATATATTTAAATAAACTTTTAAGAAAGATGTCTATATCATATACCTGTATATGACAGAAATGTGAATGTGTATAATCTCATGCTTCACACAGAAAATCATATAAAGTATTTCAAAGTAATATGAAAACTGAAATTTGAAGTTTGATCATGTGAACGTTGATGCTTTGTATATGTTGATTGGTATTAGATATTCTAAGACTGCCTAAAATAACTCATTTCATAAGTCATAGTTGAAACATGAATGCTTTACTTCTGAATCATTTTGATAAAAAGTAATGCCGATTTTTCAATATGTTTGAATCTGGGAAAGGAGAACGGGATTTAAATTGAATACTTTGTAACTTCTGAATACAGTATAGACTGCAGTTCCTTTTTTTACTCCATAGAAATAGTAACACATTCTCTTCAACATCAGTAATCTGCATATTTTATTAAGTTATTTAATAGGCTATTTTTTTAAATATTTTGATGTTTGATGTGATAAGTGAATTACAGAAATTTGAAATATAGGTACTTGCACTTTAAAAACTAATTCAGAGCTTTTTGTTAGAGTCATAAAATATGTGTGTGTCTTTTGACATAAATATATATGTATGTTGCTCTCTCTTTTGTGCTATAGTTTAGTATGATAAGATTACCTGTCACCTGTAAGTTTAAAGATGTCTTTATGCCTTCAGGTCCCAGTCTCTTGTGCTTATGCATTTAGAGATGTAGTTATAATAATGTTGTATAAGTGAATAATTTAGGAATATTAAATGGATAATTTATACTACTATTTTATAAATATGTATATAATATACTATTTATTAGATTATTTAATGTCTATGATTAATAGACGGGAATTATTAGGCTTGTATATAGTAATGGGGGAATTGTATTAAATGGCAAAATATATAACTAAAATAATAGTATCTTATTATAGTGACCTATATATAATATTACATGAATTATTTGTAAGTCACAGTAGTTTTTTTGGATGAATTTTTAGGTGTTGTTAGATAGAGAGACAGTTTAGTACTTTGACTACTCAATAGGCAGACTAGGAACTTTGGTATCCATGGTAGGCTGAGTATAGCTGTAGACCTTTCTTTGTTTTTGTTATTTTTGAATGTTAGTAATATAGTTTGTAGACAGGAAGAATTAAAAAAAATCTGGAATTTCAGAGGAATAAATTAGAGTCTTATATATATTTAAATTAATATGGTGGATAAATATATATAATTTTTAAAACAAATATTTTTAAATTCACAGTATGGATAGTTTTAATCTATTATCTATTAATGTAAATGGACTAATTAATGACAACAAAATGAAATAATTAATGGGATATCTAAAATTATATAGAGGAGACATTATATTCTTGAAAGAGATATACTTGATAGATAAAGATATACAATATTAAATAACTTATGTTATAAAATGTTATCTGCTTCTTTTACAAAAAGAGGAGAGGAACTGCTATATTTGGAGAAAATACACTGTAATGCCTTCATTACCTAAAGGAATGTATACATATGTAATAACTAAATATTATAACTAAATATAATCACAAACTCTATACATTAGCTAATTTTTACTGGATCCCTGGAATAGGTAAAAAAAGTGACTGAAGATGGGTAATAGGTAAAAAAGTGACTGAAGATCACTTAAACTTACTGCAAAGTCCTTAGAAGTGTGGATTAATTTTAGCAGGGGGAATCTAACTGCATAACTAGTATAGAAGATAGAAGTAAAAAGAAGAAAGCTAAAATATTAGCATCAGATAAGCAATAAACAGATGGATTAGTAATATTAATTTAGTTGATTTACTAGTAAAAGCAGAAGATAAGTAATTGTTCTTCACTCATTATTCTTATGCACATGGGATGCAAACAGCAATTGATAGGATTTATGCCTCTATAGATTTACTTAATAAAATCATTCACTTTAAATCTATTCTTTGTCCTCTATCTGATCATAATGCATTAAGTATTAAAATGGGTAATGGATATAAGGAAATGTCTGATTATTTACAGAATCCCAGTATATATGATAAAATTAAGAGTTTACGAGTTACCTTAAAACATAATTTGAGGAGTTTTTATCTTTGATAATGGTTAGATTAATAAAATCATACTATGGGACTCCTTAAAATACATATTAGAGATAGAATAGGAAGATGAGCTAGTAATAAAGTGGAAAGAAAGGAAAGAATGGAATAAAAAGTTGTTAGAAATACAAGATGAAATGCACAAAGCGAGGTTTGAACAAAAAAAAAAAACAAAGAAATTAGATAATACTGAAATCATTAAAAAAATGTATGACAAAATAACAAACAGTTTTAACACATAAAGTGAAGATAGCTTTAGAAAAAATAAAATTGCATAGTTATGTGATGATTTCAAAAAAATACATAGATTAACCAACAGAAGCGAGATGTTAAGCAAAAAGGCACAAACCAATATTTGAAATCCTTACACTAATAAGCTTACATCAGATGTAGAGAAAATGCTTAATATTTTTAAAAAATTCCATAAGGATCTTAAAAAAGATAAAAATAATAATCCTAATGATTACAAAATTGGCAATTATTTTAGGGAAGATGTTACTTGTAAACTAAATTGCCAAAGTATTTAGCTGAATAAGCCTATCACTCTGACAGAAGTTAAGAGAAGCTTTTAGAAAAAGGTAAAAATGGTAAAGCTCCAGGTTTAGCTTGGTTAAGTAAGGAATTATATATAGTCTGTTTCTGTTAAATATTTTAAAATTACTGAGTGACATTTTCAGGATAATTCAGAGTGACAAAATAATTCCTCCCTCATGGAAATTACTATACTCCTCACCTATAGTTAAAGGAGGAAAGAAAATAAATTAGTCTCCTCATATACCCTATTTCATTATTAAAGGTAGGCTATAAAATATTTACTTCCATTTTCACCACAAGATTAAGACATATAGTAGATTAATTAATAAATACCTAATGGTATTTATAGGCAATAGATTAATATAAGATAATACAAAAAGGGTACTAACCATCTTAGATTTAGCAAATGGAATAAGCAAGAATTTGGTCCTAATTAGCTTAGGTATCGGGAAAGCTTTTGATTCTGTATATTGGAACTACTTGTTTAAAACCTTAGAAGAATTTACATTATCAGAACAGTTTATTGGAGTATCAAAAAAAACTGTATAGAGACTCCAAAGCATATGTTAAAATTATTTCTTAGAATTCTGAAGGATTCACTTTAAACAAAAGCACAAAACAAGGCAGTCCCTTGTCTCCTTTATTATTTGCATTAGTTATCAAACCCTTAGCTAATAGTATAAGAAGCAATGGAAAAATTGATGACTTCTCAATTAATAGAGATTGTCAATCTAAAATACAGCTTTTTGCAGATGATGTTTTACTAACTGTAGGATATTTAAATTATTCAGTTAAAAAACTAGATGAGAAGACTGAAAACTTTCAAGATGCATCACTGATGAAATTTAATAGCAATAAAAATGAAACTCCATTGTTAAATCAATTACTAGATAGAAAGTTTAAGGATAAATATAAATATAATTGGGAAGGAAAATATTTAAAATATTTAGGAGTAAACATTTATCCAAATGTAAGATTAGTAATAATAATTTTGAAAAATTAATTGAAGACGTGTTACTTCTTATTAAAAATTGAATTTTTTATTACTTTTGAGGATAGGTCAGTAAATGATATTACCCAAGATTATATAAATATATTGCATTCAACAACTTTAATATCTGACAAAAAAAAACTTTAGAGAAAATGAGAAAAAAAACATTAATTCTTAATGTATCCTAAAAAGCTGGGAATTATTTATAGAAATCATATAATATCATGGGAATATGGTGGTATTAGTTTACCAGATGTAGTATCTTATATCTTGCTGCAAGTTTTAACTCTATTATACTCTGGATAGACTCAACCTACATTAGTCAATGTACAACTATCAAGGAACAGATTATACTAAATTCTTATAAGTTTATTAAAGATGATGAATTAGAAATCGGTAATAATCCTTTCATCTGGTTAACAAAATTTACCTTAGAAGGAAATTCATTTCAGTCCTTATAATCTGCATATATGAAATACATTTTTAAAAGAGTTAAGAAATATGTTTTTAAAACTACATTAATTCAAAATGGAATTTTTTGTGTTTTCATATTGCACATACCTCTAGATTAATGGAAACTCAGAACAATGTTAAAATGAATTTACTAATAAAGAATGGATTAGTATCATAGACTGGATGTTGTAAACAAGGAAAAGCTAAGTCCCACAATATTTAATGAAAGAATTTAAGTTAGGTGAATCTGTTAGCCAGTTAATATTATCCATCAGGAAGACATTAAATGCATTTCTGGTAATATGAATGAAGACAAACAGAACATTATTCCCCCATTACATGAATACTGTTATTGAATGCCAATTGACATATAAAGGAAGCTTGTCTAACCTATATAAGTTAATTATGAATAGTAGTAGTAATAATAATAATAATAATATAATTCTGATGCACAATTCTGGAACTTTTTAGATAGTGGTGGATTGTAATGACTCAATAGATGGTAAGATTAAAGCTTTGATACTTAAATCAGTTAGTCAAACTTCTTTAAGTTTATACTGGAAGGTTTTTATGTTAAAATATATGCAAATAATGTTTGCTATTCCATATAAAATCTCTAAGGTTAGTAAAATGACTTCTTCAGTTTGTTGGAGATGTAATAAAGATGTAAAAGCTGACTGGATACACGTTTATGGATTGTGGAAGATACAAGTATGCCTTTTAAGGAGCTATGATCCAACAATTGTTCTTTAACTAGATCAGTAATACTAATGAATGTTCTACTTCCTGTATCTCTAAAAGTCAAAATGTAAAAACTCTTTTGGGCTCTCATTGCAGTTGCAAAAAAGTTATTACAAAAAAATTGGAAATCAAACTTAATTCCTGTGTTCAAAGAATTTTTTAATTTAACAAAAGTACTATATAAAACTGAAAAAGAAGTGATTAAAATAAGATCTATAAATCATAGTAAGAGCTTTAGTTGTTGGGATAACCTTGAAATGTTGCTACTGAAATATGAAGATTCTTAAAGTGTTAATTGTATAAGATTACCTTGATGATTCGATATATTCCAATCACTGTATAGCAGTATGTGAAGTTGAATTTCTTCCTTTCTGTGTATGTATTGTAAATATATTACAGTAATAAAAAAAAATCCTAAAAATCACATAAATGCTATTGCAACAATGGATGGATGTAAGATAATTACTGACTATAAATGCAGTGAATTCTATGTTTTCTTATTCAGTTTGGTTGCAAATTTGACCTCTCTTTAATTCTGCAATGTACCTCTTAACGATGCAAAGACGTTTCACAATGACTGTTTATTTACATGTTGTTTTAGCTTTATTATTTTTTATTTATTTTTCTTTTCAATTACAGGTTATCAAACTACAGCATTTCAGCTTAGGTTGAAAGAGAAAGATGAATGCTGTGGTTTTGTGTGTGCTTTACAGCTTTTTGGTGCATTTCTGAGAAGCAGAAGGCTTTTTTTTTTAAACCAGGCTTTAACTGCATATTAATTCCCTGTTGAAGAATGTTCTTTCCGCAGTAGGGTATTGCTTGAGGTTAAGGGCAGCATTTACAGTCCTGGATTTCAGAATATTATATTGGCAAATCTCGAAGACTGTCACTTTGCCTTTATGCAAACATGATTACTGAAAGTTATTCTCTCGAATCTGGGAATGACAGGCATTTTGATAAACAGGCCTAATTATGACAAAAGCATAAAGTACGTGATGATAAGTGTTGAGCCAAGATGAATTACGTGCATAAGGTGCTGTGCACATTCACTTATTACTGAGATTCATAGAGATAAACATAAAAGGGCCTATTTTGATTACAAAAAGCATAAGGTACCCTGAACTTCTGTTGGTAAGTTTAACAGCACCAAATTACTTTGGGGTTACTCGAGTTAGGTGGCAGATTGTTCAGGAAACTGTAGGCTTTTTAAAGTAAGAAAAAATGATAGTAATATAACAAGTGAATATGAAACAGTTGAAAATGAGTCAATATTATTGAATTCACTTCAAGAAATATTTGATTTATTCATATGATTGGCATATCTGTTATTACATTATTATATTATTATAAATTATCTATGGAATGAGCTTTTGTATTCTTCTTCTTAGGGGTATTATACAATTTATGACCATGGGATGAGTAAGGTCAGTCTGTAACCATAAGGGATAAGCAAATTTGAGCAAAAAACAGTGAATTGGCTAAACTTAAAATGGCCTTCAAGGGCATCTAGCTTAGTACTTATGAACCTACTTTATAATAACTTTTTTGAATACTGTAAGCTGTCATTTGTAAATGGGAAGTCATTACAGCAGTAGTAGAAATAATTAGTGACTGGTGAGAAAATCATCTGCTTTGGTGTCTCTTATTGAGTGTGCATGCATGGCAGAAATGAAATGATTCAAAGCTGAAGTACTGAAGGGCAAGGATGTTTTGTTGGTTCAATATCTGTCTTTAATGGAAGATTCCTGAGTGTCAGTGATAAATGAGAATTGACAGTATTATGATTACAAGAATGTGTTAGGGGCTAATGAAAGGGTGGATGTGTTAATAACCTACTTTGTTTACTAGTGTGAATGTATTCATGATAGTGCAAATGTTACTTGAGCAATACTTTACTTGGCTGGACTCTGCATGTGTAAATAATTATGGGGTGTTTGTCATATGACTTTTTTTCCCCTGAGGATGTCAGGCATGCTTCACTGTTATGCTGTTTGACTGATGGTTATACCAGACATTTTTGTGTATGACTGTGGCATTTTATGTTCCATAATGATACAGAAAAAGGGATAAAGGCAGAGAAAGGACAAATTAAATTGTTTTTACATGGTCAGCAACAGAAACATCTAAGATAACATCAAGTTTGTGGATTGCAAAGTAAATATACTAGGTGTGTTTACAATGAATTTGTAGATGGCGCATTTCATTTGAGTATGCTGGGTTACATCATTTCTCATTTACATATCATTATGAGTTCATTTGCTTATGCTTATTCTTGTGGCTTACTTGTGCTCATTAGTTCACAGTCTGGATGATAGTAACACATTCTTACAATGGTTATGAATACTGTCAAAAGCCCGTTTTTTTTTTAATTTTCAGTACTGCACTATAGTCGCATTAATACTCTCATCTCCTTAGGAAATTATAAAAATCTATCATCTTCTCAGCCCATTCCTCCAATCTGGTCATTTGATACCCAAGAGGGCAATCAGACCTAGCATGGCACCTCACTGTCTAGTAAGTGGAATTAGTTTATGAATCATGGTGGGTCCATGCTGTGCACTCAGATTATGCACCATTAGACTACAGTATTTTAGACTTAAACTATATCAGATAGGGATGATAACAGTATTTTCTGTACAAGGCTGCAAAATATATCTCAATATTTTGCCTTTTTTTCTGCAAGTATAACAAGTTATGTAAATTTACTATGTCTCAGGTGCCAAAAATTGCATTACAAAACATACACCACTACAGTAAACAAAGTCCTTATGTCATTGGAGCTACTGCTTCAAAGGACATGATATCTTCAGTTTTTGATAATAAACATTTTAAATGAAATACATGAGACATTTATTTGTGTTGATGATGTTTCAGTAAGTGTAATACTTTGCAGATACTGTATGCAAGCTCAGTTAAAACAAAGCTGCTTGGTGGCAGATACATTACATATTATACAATGGGAAAAATGTATGTTTGCTAAAGAACTCTGCATTCCAAATAGGAGATAAAATCCATTCTGCCCCACCAGTAAGTTCAATATATCAGTGCAACTACCTCCAAACCTTGAACAGCTAATAACTTTTGTAGCTGTTTAGTAATGAACCATAGCTAAAACATTACTTTCACTTGTAAACTAATTCATGACCAAATACATGTATTTGTTTATTTAACAACCCTCTTTATTTACCTTAAAGTTGTCATAGCTATGGATTAAATGATGTTGCTTTTTTTCTTTTTGTTGCTGTGTTTAGAATAACACAGTACGCACACATTTGATTTACTGCAACTGTACATAATACATACATAATGTAGAAATATTCCAAGCACGGGCATTAATGCCCTTCTAGTTGCCATATACCAAAACACTTGTTCCCATAATAAGTGTCCAGGCTGTGCCTAAAATTATCTAAACTAGTACTTGCTTTAATGTAATTTGGTAATCTGTTCCATGCATCAGCCACTCTGTCAGAGAACCAATTAGTACACTTTTCATTCCTATAGAATCTTCTACATAGGTTATCTGATGATTCTCTACTACTTTTTGATAACCCCAAACATTCCCATAATTAACAGTCTCTAGATGCCCTATATACCTTAATAACATCTCCTCTTAGATATCTATAAGAGACCCTGTACCAGTTCAGATAACTTAAACTTAACCCAGCCACTGGGGATGCACAAGCCAGTGCATTTCTTTGAGCCGGTCCCAAGCCTGGATAAATGGGGAGGGTTGTATCAGGAAGGGCATCTGGCGTAAAACTTCGCCAAATCTTTTCATGCAGTCACCAGTTAATATTTCCATACCAGATCGGTCAAGGCCCAGGTTAACAATGACCGCCACCAGTACTGTTAGCCAACTGGGTGCTGGTGGAAATTGGGCTACTGTTGGCCGAAGGAGGAAGAGGCGGAAGGCATTGCCGAAGGCATGAAGAGAGGAGAAAGGCCAGGACTGTGGTAGTGAGGGTCAGAACTTTGAATGTTGGCAGTATGACTGGTATAGGGAGAGAGCTAGCTGATATGATGGACAGAAGGAAGGTTGGTATATTGTGTGTGCAAGAGACCAGATGGAAGGGGAGTAAGGCTAGGTGTATCGGAGGTGGGTTCAAATTGTTTTATCATGGTGTGGATGGGAGGAGAAATGGCGTAGGAGTTATTCTTAAGGAACAGTATGCGAAGAGTGTTTTGGAGGTGAAAAGGGTGTCAGACAGAGTGATGTTTATGAAGCTGGAAATTGATGGTGTAATGATTAATGTTGTTAGTGCATATGCTCCACAAGTTGGGTGTGCAATGGATGAGAAAGAAAACTTTTGGAGTGAATTGGATGAAGTGGTGATGATTGCACCCAAGGGTGAGAGAGTGGTGATTGGAGCAGATTTAAATGGGCATGTTGGTGAAGGGAACAGTGCGGATGAGGAAGTGATGGGTAGGTATGGTATTAAACAAAGGAATGCAGAAGGTCAGATGGTAGTGGATTTTGTGAAAAGGATGGATATGGCTGTGGTGAATATGTATTTTAACAAGAGGGAGGAGCATAGGGTGACATACAAGAGTGGAGGAAGATGCACACAGGTGGATTATATCTTATGTAGGAGGGCCAGTTTGAAGGAAATTGGAGACTGTAAAGTGGTGGCTGGAGAAAGTGTAGTTAGGCAGCATAGGATGGTGGTTTGTAGGATGATGTTGGTGATCAAGAAGAGGAGGAGGAGTGTGAGGGCAGCACCAAGGATCAAATGGTGGAAATTGAAAAGGGTAATTGTGAGGTGGAGTTCAGGGATGAGTTAAGACAGGCACTGGGTGGCAGTGAAGAGTTACCAAATAGCTGGGTAACTACAGCAGAGCTAATAAGGGAGATGGCTAGAAAGGTGCTTGGTATCACACTGGGACAGAGGAAGGATGACAAGGAGACATGGTGGTGGAATGAGGAAGTACAGAAGAGTATACAGGCAAAGAGGTTGGCAAAGAAGAAGTGGGATTGTCAGAGAGATGAAGAAAGTAGACAGGAGTATAAGGAGATGAGGTGCATGGCAAAGAGAGAGGTGGCGAAGGCTAAGGATAAGGCATATGAAGAGTTGTATGAAAGGTTGGACACTAAGGAGGGAGAAAAGCACCTGTACCAATTGGCTAGACAGAGGGACCAAGCTAGGAAAGATGTGCAGCAGGTAAAGGTGATAAAGGATAATGAGGGAAACATACTCACAAGCGAGGAGAGTGTGTTGAGGAGATGGAAAGAGTACTTTGAGGGGTTGATGAATGAAGAGAATGAGAGGGAGAGAAGGTTGGATGATGTAGGGATAGTGAATCATAAAGTGCAATGGATTAGCAAGGAGGAAGTAAGGATAGCTATGAAGAAAATGAAGAATGGAAAGGCTGTTGGTCCAGATGACATACCTGTGGAAGCATGGAGGTGTTTAGGTGAAATGGCAGTGGTGTTTTTAACCAGATTGTTTAATGAAATCTTGTAAAGTGAGAGGATGCCGGAGGAATGGAGAAAAAGTGTTTTGGTACCGATTTTTAAGAATAAGGGTGATGTGCAGAGCTGTAGTAACTACAGATGGATTAAATTGATCAGTCACAGCATGAAGTTATGGGAAAGAGTAGTGGAAGCTAGGTTAAGAAAGGATGTGATGATTAGTGATCAGCAGTATGGTTTCATGCTGGGAAAGAGCATTACAGATGCGATGTTTGCTCTGAGAGTGTTGATGGAGAAGTACAGAGAATGTCAGAAGGAGTTGCATTGTGTTTTTGTAGACTTGGAGAAAGCATATGACAGGGTGCCTAGAGAGGAGTTGTGCTATTGTATGAGGAAGTCAGGAGTGTCAGAGAAGTATGTAAGAGTAGTACAGGATATGTACGAGGGTAGTGTGACAGCGATGAGGTCTGCGGTGGGAGTGACGGATGCTTTTAAGGTGGAGGTGGGGTTACATCAAGGATCAGCTCTGAGGCCTTTCTTATTTGCAATGGTGATGGACAGGTTGACAGACGAGATCAGACAGGAGTCCCCATGGACTATGATGTTTGCAGATGACATCGTGATCTGTAGTGAGAGTAGGTAACAGGTGGAGGAGAACCTGGAGAGATGGAGATATGCTCTAGAGAGAAGAGGAATGAAGGTTAGCAGGACTAAGACAGAATATATGTGTGTGAATGAGAGGGAGGATAGAGGAATGGTGAGGATGCAAGGAGTAGAGGTGGTGAAGGTGGATGAGTTTAATTACTTGGGGTCAATAGTTCAGAGTAACGGTGAGTGTGGAAGAGAGGTGAAGAAGAGAGTACAGACAGGATGGAGTGGGTGGAGAAGAGTGTCAGGAGTGATTTGTGACAGACGAGTACCTGTAAGAGTGAAAGGGAAGATCTACAAGAGGGTAGTGAGACCAGCTGTGTTATATGGGTTAGAGACAGTGGCATTGACAAAAAGGCAGGAGTTTGAGCTGGATGTGGCAGAGTTGAA
Organism: Protopterus annectens; assembly: GCF_019279795.1. Classification (NCBI taxonomy): domain Eukaryota; kingdom Metazoa; phylum Chordata; order Ceratodontiformes; family Protopteridae; genus Protopterus; species Protopterus annectens. The sequence continues at coordinate 566,580,714 of NC_056731.1, forward strand.
GATGTTAAGATTTGCACTGGATGTGACGAGGGGAGACAGGATTAGGAATAAGTATATTAGAGGGTCAGCCCAGGTTGGAAGGTTTGGAGACAAAGCCAGAGATGCAAGATTACGTTGGTTTGGACATGTGCTGAGAAGGGATGCGGAGTATGTTGGGAAAAAGATGCTAAGGATGAAGCTACCAGGTAACAGGAAAAGAGGAAGGCCTAAGATAAGGTTTATGGATGTAGTGAGAGAGGACATGCAGGGTTTGGTGTGACAGAGCAAGATGCAGAGGACAGGAAGAAATGGAAAGAGGTGATCCGCTGTGGCGACCCCTAACGGGAACAGCCAAAAGAAGATGATGATGATAATAACTTAAATGTTCACATCCATGGATGCCCTTGGTGTATTTCCGATGTACTTTTTCCAGTTTACTTGTGCTTGTTTTCTTATAAGGTTTCCATATTGTTTTTCCATACTCATGTTTTGATGTAATATAACTACATGAGTCTACAGTTTAAATGACCATGTGATATATTAAATATTCACCTTTCAATTTGTGTCTCATATGCTTAGTTTTTGATGTATCTATCAGCATATTATTCTCCTGTGCCAAGTTTCAGATCATCTGCATATAGACTGTAGAACACCTCAGATGAAAAGGTTTGGTCTGAAAGATACAATCAAAACAGCTATCCATCTTAGCAAGAGTCCACCAATACCAAGTTGTTCTAATTTATTGATCAGTGTTTTGTGTATGACACTGTCAAATGTTGAAGTTAAATCTATATAAATGACATCACAGCACAATTTTTCATTCATAGCTGTTATTATACTGTTCTAGAACATCATGTTACAAGTGGTAATAGATCTATGTTCAACATATGCATGCTGATAAATGGTTTCAAGTCCTAACCTATCCAGTTCTGACAATAACTTATACAATATTTCCTTTTCCATTTTATTTTTCCATAACACGAAAGTAGACTTAAGGGTCTATATGTATCTGGGTTTGTCATACTCTTCTTTCCCTTAAGGACAGGTTTAATAAACACGTCTCCAATCTTGAGGAACCTTCCCATATTTATATGACCTAATCATACTGTCTGTTTTTGTAGAAGTGTTCTCAGGTAATTATTACTAATGCTGTCTCTTCCCTTTGCTTTGTTTGGATACAGTTTACTCTGTTATTTTTCAATATAATCTAGTTTGATTCCAGTATCTAAGATTACCCGTATGTCACTAGGATAACTTATCAGCCCCTTAGTGAAGCCAAAATGTTTTGCATAAGATTTTGTAACTATATCTATAATCTGTTGTGTCTGAGAATAAATTTGTCTTTACTCCTTCCACATTTTATGTATTTATAAAAAGGTTCCCTATTATGCTCAATATCTTTATATAAATTTTCTTCAAATTTTTCTTGATCTTGTCTCACAGGTTGTTTATTTCAGTTTTCAAAGTTGTAGTTCTACCTTTCTTCCATTTCTTATATTTTTTTGTCTCTCACCTTAATCAGGTATCTTGCTCTTATGGAAATATACCACCCCCCATGAGGTATGTCTAGATCCTGGTGTTACACTTTTTTTTTTTGCACTCAAACAATCTTTCTTTCAAAACTTTCTACCTGCAGTTTTTCCCTGAACACATCACTCCAGTTAGTTTTACATAGTGACTGTTCTGCTTGCATATAATCTGTAATTAATCTTATGTGCATTGGCTTAGATTTCAGTTTGATAAATTTATCTATCAACAAATTTGCCTTTATAACCCCATAATCACTGCACATCAATGGTGGTAAAACTTAACTTGAAGTAACAGTTACTTCTTTAGAACAGAAATTATGTCTAGCATGTTCCATTCCTTTGTATGCTTTTTTACAATCTGAAGCAATTGTTGTTCCTGAATATATGTTGTGTATAATTTCCTTACTAATTTTGTTAAATCAATATCATTTCAGTCTGTTTCTAGTAAATTTAAGCTCCCAGCTAATATTATTCTTCCCTCCTGTGTTTCATGAAGAAGTGTATGAATTCTTCTAGGTCATCTGCAATTGACTTTCAGCTCAGTTCAGTTTGGTTCCTTTATTTGTACCCTTAGGTAAATTTAGTTTATAGTTACAGAGTTAGCGTTGGTCACAAGACATATATTTAAACATATAACATAAATTAATGTAACAAAAACATTAAAAAATGATTTAAAGACATTTTTAAAAGCAGGGAGTTTACATACTACATTGGTAATCTGTACACTCCAAAAATGTTATATATTTCAGGGTTTTCTTTACTGTTACAGCTACAGTCTATAGTATTTGTGTTATTGTTGAATATATAATAATCACAGGTCTCATAACTTTCTTTAATCCCTATCATAGCACTTCCACTTCAATTTTTGTTAGAATGTCTTTTGCAGTAAAAACATTTATACCCTGACAGAACTGGTTTTGCCATGGTTATGTTCTGTACATATGAAGCAAATCTAAAAATCCATTCTCAATGACTTGATTCTTTGCAGAACGTCAGAAGGATATATTACAGGTTATACAATGGCTGTATTAAAAAATAGGAAGTTTCATTTTAAAAGAATGCCATCATTTTTAATAGCCACACACCGTGCCTTTTTTAAATTTTTTAATTTGCTTACCAAGTTAATTGACTAGGAAAAGGGCTTATTTTTAGGGAATGACCAAGGAGTACTATCTGGTCAGAGAAATAAAATAGCAAAAAGACTGAGTTAATCAAACCCATGACTGGCAGATGATCCATAATCCTCTGTAGTAAATTGCCAGAGTTGTGAATAATTCAGAGTTGTTAACTTGGGCTATGGCTATATGTCCAAATGTTGAATCATTCATGGGTAAAAGAAGCAGCTAAATTATATTGTCACAGTGTACATATGTGTCGGCTACAAGTGCCCAAGTATGAGGCTGTCAATTGCAATCAAAAGCAAATATGAGTTTGGGCAAAATGTGGCAGCTCTAACATCTCTGCATGGCTACCACACCTTTCCCAAACTCATATCTGAGTTTCAGGAACAGACGTGTGTACTGTGGGGAGGGACTTGGAGGGGTAGAAGTTTAGCTTAGTGCTTCAGACTGCAATTGGGAGGGGGTAGGTTTTGGGAGCAGAAGAGGATTCTTATTGTTATGGGCAGGAAGAGATTTTAGGTGTAGGTAGTGGTAGGACAATTTTAGGTATAGGGAGGGATGTTTAGCATTAGAAGGCTATTAGGGAATTTAGTTTTAGGTTTAGGGATTGATCTGGAAATTTAAGTTTAGGGAGGTAGAGTGAAGTTTAGCATTAGACAGTGAATGAGGACTTTAGATTTAAGGATCAGGATGGGATATTTAAGGTTAGAGAGTGAGGAATCCAGTTATTGTTAAGAAATGGGTGAGAATTATAGGGTTAGAGATAGGACTCTAGTAGGCATATACAGTTTAATAGGGACAGGTGGTAGACACTAGGTAATTAAGTAAGATCAGCCTAGTAGCAGTTAGGGCACTTGCAATTTACAGCAAGTGTGTCATGAGCTACCAGCATGTTAGTAGTATTTATACACTTTTAGTAGTATTTATATGTAAGGGAGAGGATGAGCTAAAATACTGGTGCACTGCAGTATAACACATTTCTTTCCTTGTACATCATGTATAAAAAGTGACCTTACAGCACAATACTATGGTTACTGTTCTATAGTGCCTCTGCCACTCACCAACTTATATGTCCAAATGCAGCAATACCATATCTGTAATGTACATTTTACCCTGCTTTGCTGCTAAGAGACATTATTCTTTCTATGAAATAAAAAGTTTAGTATGAACTGTACAATATTACATAAATAATATAATTGACGACAATGAAGCAATAAAGAAGTGGGAAAAAGATATGGTTTTCAAAAAAGCAGGTTAAATGCTAACCACATTCTGAAATAAAAAGTCAAAACTTTTAATTGTGAATAACTAGTACATTATAACAAAAGCCTTTAGCTGCCTCAGCATAAGGTGACATATCATCCCTCCAAAATAAAAACATTTTACTAAGTTACATATGCTAACATACAGAAAACAGCAGTATATTATCCCTTTCACTGCTGCCCTCTTCAGAGTAATTTTCTCTTTAGCTCTCACAATAGATATTTATGGGTAAATATAGTATTACAGTATCTGAATGCATTCAGTGAAAAGTTTTGTTATGTATGAAAGTAAGTTGTACATGGAGAACAGTCACTGTACATGTGACATCCCCACTCTGGGCCAGTAATCAAGGAGCCTGAATCCTCACCACTGGCACTGGAGAGGGACATTCACTTGGAACAAAAATGGATGCACCCAGTATTTCTAGCTACAGCTCTCTGCATCAAGCACAGTTTCCCTTAAGAGCACAAAGGGAACACACTCATCTCAGGGTCTTGGTTTCTCTGTCTCTACCCAGGTCTCCAGTAAGGCTCCCTAGTGGCACAGCTGTAGAGTTAAGTCCTCAGCTAAGTGTCCAACCCAAGTCCTCCAGCACCCTCTCTGTGAAACCAGTGCTCCATGTCCCTGCTCCAAATAGCTGAAACACACACACATTGTGAGATTTGATTTTCACACACACACACACACGCACACACACACACACACACACACACACACACACACACACACACACACACACACACACACACACACACACCTGAGAAAGGCTGAGAGAGATTTACTAGCTAGCTATGCCCCCTTCTGCCTAGACTATAAGGTAGTCGCACTGCCACCATACACCCCAAAGCCAGCTACTGTAAGGCTCTTGCAAGGTTACAGAGTTATACTGAGTGAAATTAATATTAATATAAGTGGTAATGTTGGCCAAACAGCCAGGCATTTGAGAGTGGCCACTGTGTCACAAATAGCTATAAGTACTCTCAAAGGTTAAATATTCTCTAAAGGACCAGCCACAATGAAAAGTGTTAATATATTTAATGATAATTAATAAAAGAATATGAAAATACTAAATTTATGTTTACAATAAGCACCAATGTTTCAGCACAGGAAATATTAAAAATAACACAGGTGGACGGGTTCTACTTACTAGACCTTACCTTACTAGAGCAAGGCAAGATGAAGAAGGTAAGAGATCCTGCTTTTTCAGGTTACAAAAACAGAGTGCTCTGAGACTTCAGTCTCACTTAGTATTAAACATTATTCTTAGTGATGGATTACAGAAGGACATCACATACATCTGGTCATCTGACTTCTGGTTCCCATGCACCCCTCCCCCCTTTGGCTAGAACCTGCCAGGATTTATCACATATGTGTCAATAATGCACACACACAGAGTCTTGCTGAAATCTGCTGCAGCTCCTGGAAGTCATAAATCAATTTCTAACCTCCACCCATCCAGAGTAGCAATTAATTCACCCCAATGACAATGCATGAATCATCCTAGTTCAGACATTTGTTTCTGGCTGCATTGAAAACTGTACAATACAATCTTTATGGCCTAAATTAAGTAATTTAATTTCTTACTATTTTTCAAAGTCAGGTGGATTGAGATTAACCTCTTCTCTTCCAGTATCCTCTGTTACAATATGCACATTTTAATAGTTACAATAATGCATAAGTATTTATTTTTCTGGCCAGCACTGTACACTGTTGCTGCATTTGTAACACAAACAACTTTACAAATACATTTTCCACACAAGCATCTGTACAAATCAGTTTATTTAAATAGCATGCAATTCTTTACTAAACTCAAGCTAGCTGTGCTGGCATATTTTATACATCCACTGTCATATTTCTCCTGGCATAGCTTGCAGCACTTCACATCATCACAGTACACACCAAAGTTATGTATACAACCACACCAAGTTGTTGATTTAGTGGGGTTTAGATATGGGCTATGAGTGATGTATCGTATATGAATGGGGTGGGTATATGATCTTTGCACTATATAGTGACTTGGTTTATAAGTTTATAAGTCTGCCACCAGCATCTGTCAAAGTCTCATCTGTAATCTTTTGATTAAGATGATTTATGAGCAACATGTGAATTCAAAGTAAATTTTGTGCAATAGACTTACCACTGTGGAGTCCCACAGGATACAAAGCAAATCATAGCATTACAGTTTGAGCATAGTTATACTGCACTATGAATTATTAAAACAGCACAGCATCAGTGTGGTCTCTGTCTTCTAAATATACAATGTGCCTTATACACCTGAGAAAGCAGAGCTGCAACTTCTTCTGACAGGCTACATAACAAAATCAATAAAAGCTCAAGCAAAATAAGCAGGTAGCCAGTGGTGCCATAAGTGGTCAGATTGATACACTATCATGTGCTCCATTGGTGTATTAGCTGATGCTGTTATGAATACCACAGTACAGATAACATAGCTTTCCTAAACAATATGATAACACAGCTTTCCTAAACAATATGATAACACAGCTTTCCTAAACAATATAGATCAGTAGCCAAAGAACAAACTCTGTCTTAGCTCTTCATTATCTATGACAGAAGATGTCTGACAAAATGAATACAGGCAGATTTTTAAACAGCAGATAGCCTTCTGCACACATTCTGAAATGTCATTTGAGGACTAAGCATCATATACAAAAATCTAAAGGAGACAGCATCTTTCACAGTTAAAGTTTTGTGAATGCTGATGTTATACTGATAATTATTAGGGCTTTACTTCTCTACTGCCTTCTTGGACTGAGCAGCTAGGAAATTATTACAGATAAGGTTTGACATTCTTTTATCCTCCCATGTACAGCAAGAGAGGTTAAAAATGTCAAAGAATGCCTTCAGAGAACTGAACATATGAGACTGGATGCAGACTGCATTATTGAGGTAGGTTATGTCATCCATTTGACAGCTGGCTATCAAATACTTCCATATTTCTAGAGATACCATATCAGTTCTCCCATGTAGGACAGCAT